>NC_084802.1:120044306-120380008 GCF_963169125.1 Humulus lupulus | reverse complement strand
AAACTGCCTGCAAAACTCCTTTCTAAAACTTTCCCAAGAAGTGATGGAGTTGGGCTTAAACTTCCAATACCACTCCTGGGCAGTGTCGGACAATGTGGTGGGGAAGACTCTGCACCGATAGTCATCACTCACCCCGAGCAGCTCCATCTGATCTTCAAATTTCCCCACGTGCCTTATCGAGTCTGCCTTTACTGTATAAACTGGCAGTACCGGTGCTTTGTATTTTGCTGGTGGTTGGGCTGCTCTAATTCGAGCACAGAAAGGGCTGCCACTCCTGTGGTCTACTGGATCAATTGCAGATGGTCATTTTGACAGACTCTAAACTGCTGCTATCAGAGCATCAAGCTGGACTTGGATGCCTGGGGCCACTACGTGGGACTCATTTTCGGGACTGCCTGGTTGGGCGCTCCTATCCGGCAGGCCATCATCGAGTATTTCTACTCGACTGGTAGGTCGGATTGGCTCTTGCCCTTCAACTGGGACGGTCCTTCTCCTATCAGCAATGACGTCTCTTAGATCCTTCTGAGTGGTGTGCTTTCCTAATCGATCGAACACCGTACTCTGAGTTTTCTCGGAAGGTTTGCTAGGTGGAACATGCTCCTTGCCACTGCGCTGGTTGGGATGCAGTGGTGGCCTTCCTGTCTGAGCTAGGCGATCTTTTCCTCCTCGACGGTTGTTATCATTCTTCTCCTTCGACTGGTCAGTGTGATGACTACCAGCTTCATCACGCCCATGCCCATCTTTGAAGTGGGAAGTTTCTTTACCTTGAGGAGCTCTATTGTGCTCCTGCTCAGGTGGAGTTTTCTTGCTACTTGATTTATGACTTCCAGACCTAGAAGTCTCTAATCGGTGGCTCCTTGAGGCGGTTCTGGAATTCCCCCTTTGAGTTGAGGCAGTGTCCGACTGGACCCCATCTTCCTCACGACCAGGTGGGTTACTACCACCCCTGCTTGGCCCGCGAGAATGGGGTCTATCTGTGTTCTTACGACCAGCTTCTGTGGTCCTTGCCCCTGGGGTGGCTGCCACTACAGGTGCAGCTTGGGCATTGGCCCGGGTCAGCTGTGTAGCTGCCTCCAGAGCGAGTGCAGCCTTGCGATGTCGCCTATCGGCCTCATCCTGCTGTCTCCGGATCTCCTCACTCCTGGCGTCCATCTCCAGCCTTTGCTGCTCGAATGCGGCATTCTGTCTAGCCATTTCTTCAGCGAATGCCTCCTGTCTGGAATTGAATTGTGCCATCTCCTCCTGGAAGGCGCTATTGGCTTCCTGGAGCTCTTCGACTTCTAGAATTACGTCCTCAAGCACGACTCTAGGCTCAGTTTCACGGTCTTGAAGGCTAGGACCTTCTGATCTGGCAGGCTCTTTAGAGGAGCCTGTCTTCTTGGAGGCTGCATTGGTGTTCTTAGGCGCCATAATACTTCAGGGACCGTCGGTCTTTATCTTCAGGCTCTCAATGAAAGCACCAAAATGTTGACCGCATTTTTGGCCAACGACGTGTGAACGTCAAAAACGATAAAACCTTCAAGAGAAAATAAAAGACACAGACGATTTTATAATGGTTCAGCCCCAATGTGTTGGTAATAGCCTAATCCACTTAGAGTTGTGATTATAATCCTGCACTCAAGATCAGATGAACCTGAGTCAACTAAGTTTCTTTAGTGCCGATTACAAGAATACAAGAATTCTCTCAAATACAAGTATTCTCTCTCTGGAAAATTCGGATCAAAAGTTCAAAAGTCCAAAAGTCCTCTTTATGATGCCAAAAGCCTTGTATTTATAGGCTTAGGATCGTACAGATGATATCCCCATAATCAGGATATTTGGTTATTCTCATTATATTTAATTTACAATAATATTCAAAATATAACAATACACTAAATTTGTGGGATAAATTGATAGATTCCAGCGTATGCCAAGACCGATTCTTGTTGAAGCCGTTACTGGGAATCTTGACGTAGTCCTGCTCTATCTAGTCAATCCATATCACATTCAGTCTAGTCGACCACACCTTCACTGGGCAGACACGCACTCGACTGGGCAGACAAGCCCTTGGCTGGGCAGACATGCACTTGCCTGGTCGGACAAGGTCATGCCTGGGAAGAAAAGGTCATGCCTAGGCAGACAAACATGTGACTGGTCGGACAAGGTCATACCTGGTCGGCAATGACACTTCTCTGGTCAGTCAAAATTCTTCATCGGTCTACCGGGTCACTCCTAAGCCAGGTCACCCAACCATTCCTTGCCATTTGTCATTTCTATTGCCACGTCATCATTTTCAAATTTTGGGGATAACAGCGCTTATGCAAGAACTTAAGTGCACCTTGCTATCATTTGTAGGTGTTGTTGCTGCTTCCACCCATTTAGATACATAATCCACTACTAGCAAGATGTACTTGTTATTGTAAGACGATGGAATGGGACCCATAAAATCTATACCCCATACATCAAATAATTCCACCTCAAGAATCCCAAGTAAGGGCATCTCATCTCTCCTTGAAATACTCTCAACTCGTTGACATCAATCACAAGCTTTTACGAATGCATTCGCATCTTTCCACAATGTAGGCCAATAAAAACCCCATTGTAATACCTTTGCAGTTGTCCTTGTTGCTCCGAAATGACCACCACAATGAAAAGTATGACAATGAGTCAAAATTGACACCATCTCATCTTCAGGTACATAATGATGAATAATCTGATCTGCACAATGCTTGTATAAGACGGGCTCCTCCCAATAATAACGCTTTATCTCTGAATAAAACTTTTTTAGTTGTTGTCTAAACATCTCTGGAGGCACTATATTAGCAGCCAAGAAATTAACATAGTTAGCGAACCATGTTACCTCCTTATTCTTCTGTACTTTAAATAACTGCTCATCTAGAAAAGCATCATTAATCTACACCTCTTTCTTACCTTGACTCTCTTCTAGTTCTAATCTAGATAAATGATCAGCCACCGAATTTTCAATTCCTTTCTTATCCCTAATATCCATGTCAAATTCTTGTAGCAATAGAACCAACGAATGAGACGAGGCTTTGCATCTTTCTTAGTCATAAGGTATTTAATGGCAGAATTATCAATGTATACTTGTACCTTATTCCCAATGTGATATGACCTAAACTTATCAAAAATGAATACAATGGCCAAGCGCTCCTTTTCAGTAGTTGCATAATTAACCTGAGCATCATTCAACGTACGACTTGCATAATCTATTGTTCTAAACACCTTGTCAAATCGTTGTCCCAACACTGCTCCTACTGCATAGTCACTTGCATCATACATTAACTCAAATAGCGATTCCCAATTAGGTGCAATCACTATTGGTGCAAAAGTCAATTTCTCTTTAAGTACCTTGAAAGCATCGTGACACTTCTTGTAACGCCCTACCACCCAAGGACAGTTACGCTGTGCATTTTAAACAGTGCTAAACTTGCTAAACAAGTCATTTGGCCATAATCGTCTAACTAAGTGTGATTAACAGTAAGGGTTAAAAAATTTGGTCAAAGATACAACGTTTCACTAAAACGTTTACTGTATACATTGGGATCCCAAAATATATTTTAAAGGGTAATTACAATAAAAGAGTTACAACCAGCTGACCTAAGCGGCAAAATAGGGTTTAACCCTAGTTCCTCTTTAATCCCTCGACTGTGGTGGTCGAGCAGCCGCAAATGTACACATCATCACCTAAGCTCTCCAACTCAAGGATGGTCTAGCTTTCTTTTGCCTTTACCTGCACCACATTACACCCGTGAGCTGAGGCTCGGCAAGAAAATTCAACATGCTCATATGCGGATAATAACATGTCACTAAATCATAATAAGCATGCCTAGCTGTAATAGCCCTATGAATGCATGTAGGAAAATCCAAATAAATGATTATGGGGCCTTGTGCCCTATATAGATCACTGTCAAGTCAATTTGGGGTTCTGCTCCCTAAATAGATGACTAATGAGTCTATCTCTAGGGATCTGCTCCATGAATAGAAGACAAATGAGTCTATCTCTAGGGATCTTCTCCTTGAATAGATGACTAATGAGTCCATCTCTGGGGATCCACTCCCTGAATAGATGAATAATGAGTCTATCTCTTGGGATCCACTCCCTGAATAGATGACTAATGAGTCCATCTCTGGGGATCCGCTCCCTGAATAGATGACTAATGAGTCTATCTCTGGGGATCCGCTCCCTAAGCCATGTGATGTTTCAATCACCTGAGCCTTTTGGCCCTCACTCTAAGTAACTAGCCTTTAGACCAGACAAGTGCTTTTAGTTTTCTTCAACCTTAAGGTCGGTCATGCATTTAATGCTCATGTTGATTAGATTTAATCATTTCGGCTCCGCGTTCAATACGCTAATGCCACTCTGGACTCGTAGGTCAATTCCATATGACCAGCGCTCAGTACTATTGTCGTTCATGACTGATAAGTCAAGACTTCATGACCAGTACTAACACCATTGTCGTTTCTAACTAATAAGTCAGTTCCACTCACAAGTAAGCAATGAAACGAGGCATATATACTATGTCAAATATTCAAATATAGGGCATTTAGCATGCTTACTCAACAATCACCAACATAATTATGATCATTCACATTTACAAAGACTCAAGCTCTGGCCAATTCCATATTCAATATTCATGTCATGCCCTAATCACATGTATCGCATGTATCACATGCATCACATACTGGGTGTAGTTTTCTTACCGTTGGTCCAAGCACAGGTTACCAATAAACGACCCTCAAGCACGATCCTGTTTTCAAGCCCCTAGCGATAACCTAGTCACAACCATAACATAAAACCTCATCAAAATGAGTAAATAAATACTTCCAGACGCAATCCTAGCCGCTGGGACGTCGAATCCTACTCAGCTGGGTAGTAGGATTGATCCCAGGTCCTTAGAGTTAAGTTCCAACGACTAAAAACCAAATTTGGGCAAAACTGCCCTTAAGCGCCACGGCCCCCTAGCACTTAGCCGCGACCCACCTCCAAACAAAGACGCCAGCCTCAAGATGCTTGGGCCACGTGCCGTGGCCTGCCTCCCAAGCATCGCAGCCCCATCACACTTCAGCTTCTTCTCTCATCTTCACTAAGCTCGGGCCGCGGTGCCCAAGAGCAGGGTCACGGCCCCACCTGGAACTCAGCTAAAAACCTTCGTTTTCCCCTTTTAAATCATCCCAAAACCTACTCAAACATATCCAAATCCGAAAAACAAAATTCCCAAACATCCCAATTATCCAAAACCATTAAAACCCAAGTCTCAAATCATCCAAAAACTTATCAAAACATAAAATCCAATCAAAGCTTAAAAACTTTAAAAATTAAAACTTAAAACTTGGATTACCTCCAATTAAGTCGTTTCCCAACTAAATCCTCTAGATAATAAGCTTCTAATATTTACTAGAATCGATATGCCTCGATCCTTGCTTGAATCTGAGTCCTAAACATCAAGCTTCCTTCGAAAATGCGATCGGCGTAAAAAAGGGAACAGGCGAGAGAGAGAGAGAGAGAACGTTTTGACCGTTCTTTTTTTATTTCTGATAGGTTACTTCAAGCTTAAGTAACCTCAAGCAAATCCTAATGCTCGGAGTCCCAAAAACGCCACCGGGGTAAAATAATCAAAATTCCCAGAATTTTCTCCTGATCTCACTAACTCCCAATTTATTATCAAATAGATATCCAAGTTACCCAATATCCTGGTAATGTGCTAAATACCCAAAATACCCCTTGACTCACTCCGAGTCAAGTCTGGGTGCCGTTGTGACTTTCCCACTAGCTTGCTCCCTAGGATTGTCTTGTGTCGAGTAACCCAAACATAACCATATAATAATGTTGTACCACACACATACCATGTATATGCCAAATATACCCATAACAAGCCAAATTATGAAAATTTTCAAATTAAACAGAAATGGGCCCACATGCATATTTAATACACCTAAACATGCATATGAAGTCATATTATAATATAACTCACATAATCATATAATGATACACATAAAGATCACATAATCACATAATTCCACAATCTTCCATCCTGGCCCCCTAATCATGGCCTTAAGCCTTATTAGGAAATTTGGGACATTACAACTATCCCCTCCTTACAGAAATTTTGTCCTTGAAATTTTAACTAAATAGCCCGGAATATCAATCCCACATATCTGATTCCAGTACCAAGGCCGCTCCCTCGACCCTACTGTTTTTGGAAAATACCTTAACCACAGGTACAACTTTGTTTCTCAGAACCTTGTTCTTTTTGTTTCATATCTGGACCGGATATTCCTCACAAGATTACTTAGCCTCCAATTCCAGATCCTCATAACTCATGAGTCTCGTCTAGCACATGTTTCCTCAACATGGAAATATGAAATACACTGTATACTGCTGACAGTGCCAAAGCTAAGGCCAATCCATAGGCAACCTAACCGTTCCTATCTAGGATTCAAATGGTCCCACAAATCTAGGGCTCAACTTGCTCTTATTTCCTCACCCATTTCCATGGTGATATTCTAAGGAAGATACAGTCTTCCACTTGGAACTCCATGTTCATGCATTTAAGATCAACATAACTTTTCCATTTACTTTGGGAAGCGAGTATCTGAGCTCTAACCTTTTCAATAGCCTCAATGGTCCCCTGAACTACCTCAGTATCCAGATATAACATCTCACCCATCTCATCCTAGTGAATGGGCATTATACATTCCCTACCATACAACATCTCATAAGGTGCCCCTCCAATACTTGGATAACTCTCTCTGATTTACCATCAGTCTAAGGATAATGAACTGTACTAAACTCCAACTGTATACTCATCGCCTTCAGTAACTTTCCCCAAGAAGTAGAAGTAATAATAGGTCCTTATCTGATAAGATAAACCTCGAATTCCATGAAGGCGCACTAACTCTCTCACATAGAGGTATGTAAATTAATCAACTGTATTACTCATCCTTACTGATAAAAGTGAGCTGACTTTGTATACTAGTCCATAATGACTCGAACCAAATCATGTTGACCCACTATTCTGGGCAGTCCCACCGTGAAATCCATTGGAATGTTATCTTACTTCCACTATGGAATACACAAAGGCTATAATGACCTTACTGGTTTCTGATACTCTACCTTGACCTGCTAACAGTTTAAAAAATTTGTCATGTATTATGTTACGTCCCTCTCCATCCCAGGCCACCACTATAAATCTTTCATATCCTAGTACATCTTCATGATGCCTGAATGAAGAGAACAAGGGATGATATGAGATTCCTCCAGAATTCCCCATTAATCACAGTGTCCATCAGATCCCAAATCTGATCCTTATACCTCAATAAACTCATACCTAACACTACATAGTCCTTAGCTAATCCAGCTAAGACATTCCCCTCAATTTTTTCCCATATGTGGTTCACTCAACTGTTTTCCTTTGATCCTCTCTGAAATAGTAAACTCAAGCATAATGTTGGCCATCTGGGCCACCAGTAACTCTACTCTAGTTCTGGTCATATCCTTCAACTGACATGATGCATAGACAATCACCTTTTCCTAACAATGAGGTGTCATAATAATCTACAAACTGGTTCTGATCTATTAGAAGACTCGGAACTCTTCCACAAAGCACGTATAATATCCTACCTGTCCAAGGAAACTCCTAACCTCTAAGGCATTCCTTGACCTTAGAAAATCTCCAATTGAGAATATACCACAATACTGTCGATCAAGACGATCACAAATCCAATTCAGATAACCTTGAATACTTTGTCCATCTAATCCATCAAAACAATTCGGCATTAACCAAATCCTCAAAACATGACTTAGCACTCCCAATGTCCATAACTAATATAAAAAACAATCTTCTGCATATCCTTCTCCCTGATCTTCAGCTGGTAATAACCAAATCAAAGATCTGCCTTAAAGAATATCGTCTTACTCAGTAACTGAACCTTTAGTTCTTATAGCTTTGCTGAAGCCGTTCAATACAGTGCCCTAGACCTGATTCCGCCCCTGGCACCAATCCAATTACCATTCTATCTCTTTGATTAAAGATAATCATGACAAAACCTTTGGAAACCCTTCCAAAAACTCACAGACTAATCCAGTCTGTCCTGGTCCCACTGGCACGACCTAAGTGGTATCCACCACACTAGCTAAGGGTCCTATGCATCCTCCTGCAATAGGTTCCTAGTTCAAAGTAAAGATGTCATAAACATACAAGGTCCATGCACAGTGCCAACAAATACAAGGGTTTCTCACCCTAAAACCCAAGAGGTACCATCCTTTCCTTGCAATCTAACATTGCCCCATACTTGGTTAACCAATCCATATCTAGGAACATATCGAAGTCAGTCATAACCAACTCTATGAAATCAACTGATGAGTCCCTTCTCGCCATAAACTAACCCGTCTCTTAAAATAACCAATAGAGTGTCAAATTCCCATCACAACATAACCATGTAATCTACATATCAACTCTATAGCACTTTAGATGCAACAAGCAAAGAAAAACATGGCACCAAAACTAGTAAGCCCAATACAAAATCAAAACTAGGAAGCTGACCTACCACTCCTGAGGAACCAGCCTCAGTCTCAGTCTCAGTCTCTGGCTCTGACTTCATCGGAGCGAACACCCGAGCTGGATTCGAGCTGTCCACCCCCCTTTTGTTCATACTTCCTTCGCCATGGAAAATTCCTCTTATGGTACCCAACCATCCCACATAAATAATCATGCCTTAGCTCAGAATTCTCGCAGATGATGCCTCTTACACCGAGTGCATTCTGGGTAAACTTTCCAATCCTTGTCCTTGCCCGATCCAATAAACAGAGGTATCACTATCGGAGCTCCACGCCCTCCGGCACTCTTCTTTATAATCTCATTTCCTGTGCTCTCAACAACAAGAACCTTCCCTATAACTTGAGCGTAGCTAGAGATTTCATGCACTGGGCAACTCTAACGCCCTGAGATATTCTGGGATTCAATCCCTGGATAAACCTTTCCTTCCGAGCTATATCCGTGGGTACCATATCAAAAGCAAACTTGGCTAACCCATCAAATCTATTAACATAATCTATTAATGTTGCATTTCCCTGAACCAGGTTCAAAAACTCATTCATCTTAGCAGTCTTGGCTGCATCACAGTAATATCTTTCATTAAACAGCTGCCTAAATTCTTTTCACTCCATCAAAGTTGTGTCTCATGTCTGGGATACTACTTCCCACCATGTCCGAGCATCATCTCGCAATACATATGTAGCATAGATCACCCTATCGTGACCTACCACCCCCATACTGTCGAGGATGGAACTAATCATGCCCATCCATTGCTCAGCTCTGAATGGATCTAGGCCTTCCTCAAAAACTAGAGGGTAATATTCCTAGAATCTTCCACAAAGAAATTCCCACTTTTTCTCAACCCTAGGTTGAGCCAATACTGATGCCACTCCTAGCATAACAAAGGAAGAGGTGTTCCCTGACAGAACTTGCTACTGTTTCAAACACCTAATCTCTTCCTCTTGCCTCTGCAATCTTAATTGCATATATGTAAACACTTGCTGAAAATTTTGAGGGACAGGTGAAGAACTCAAACCCTGGTTGTAATTCCCAGCCTCGGTATAACCACCACCAGGTCTCATTAACTGCCTTCGATACATACCCCTGATTGAATCTGTAATCAATAACTTGACTCATTAATAATGGTGAGCATGTTCAGAAGCCTTCCCCACAGAAATATCATACCACGCCACATTAACAACCCACTGCAGTGCTAAAAACATGCTCACATCATTCGTACATCAATTCATAACCCCTGCTCTTCCAACATACATACCATGCTTTCAACTCTAGCATGCAATAACACATTCATATAATCACTGAGTAGGTAATCATATAATCATATTAATATTTAAGGGCTAATCCCTAACTGAATCTCATGATTCCTAATAAGATGCGTAGGTAAAGAATTTACATTCTATTTAAATAGTTAAGCACATAACCACATAAATAGTTACCATACCCTGAGTGAAGCTTGTCTTGAGTGACGAGTGTACATGCCCATCTTATCTACAAGAACCCTTAACCTTGGCTCGCTCTGATACCAAGTTATAACGCCCTACTACCCGGGACTGTTATGTTGTGCATTTTAAACAGTTCTAAACTCGCTAAATGAGTCATTTAGCCATAATCGTGTAACTAAGTGTGAATAACGGTAGGAGTTAAAAATTTTGGTCAATGATACAACATTTCACTAAAATGTTTACTGTATGCATTAGGATCCCAAAATATATTTTAAAGGGTAATTACAGTAAAAGAGTTACAACTAGCAGACCTAAGCGGCAAAATAGGGTTTAACCCTAGCTCCTCTTTAGTCCCTCAGCTGTGGTGGTCGAGCAGCCGCATATGTACACATCATCACCTAAGCTCTCCAACTCAAGGATGGTCCAGCTTTCTTTTGCCTTTACCTGCATCACATAGCACCCATTATCCGAGGCTCAGAAAGAAAACTCAACATGCTCATAAATAGATAATAACATGTAACTAAATCATAATAAGCATGCCTAGAAGTACTAGCCCTATTCATGCATACAGGCAAATCCAAATAAATGATTATGGGGCATTGCGCCCTGTATAAATGACTGTCAAGTCAATCTGGGACTTGCTCCATGAATAGATGAATAATGAGTCTATCTCTAGGGATCTGCTCCCTGAATAGATGACTAATGAGTGTATCTCTAGGGATCTGCTCCCTGAATAGATGACTAATGAGTCTATCTCTAAGAATCTTCTCACTGAATAGATGACTAATGAGTCTATCTCTAGGCATATGCTCCCTGAATAGATGACTAATGAGTCCATCTCTAGGGATCCGCTCTCTGAATAGATGACTAATGAGTCCATCTCTGGAGATCCGCTCCTTGAATATAGAACTAATGAGTCTGTCTCTGGGGATCCGCTCCCTGAATAGATGACTAGTGAGTCTTTCTCTAGTGATCCATTCCCTAAGCCATGTGACGTTTCAGTCACCTGAGCCTTTAGGCCCTGGCTATAAGTAACTAGCCTTTAGACTAGACAAGTGCTTTTAGTTTTCTTCAACCTTAAGGTCTGTTAAGCATTTAATGCTCATGTTGATTAGATCTAATCATTTTGGCTTCACGTTCAATACGTTAATGAAGCTATTGACTCGTAGGTCAATTCCATACGACCAGCGCTTAGAACTATTGTCGTCCATGACTGATAAGTCAAGACTTCACGACCATTACTAACGCCATTGTCATTTTTGACTAATGAGTCAGTGCCACTCACAAGTAAGCAATGCAACCAGGCATATATCATATGTAAAATATCCAAATATAGAGCATTCAACATCCTTACTCAACAATCACCAACATAATTATGATCAGGCACATTTACAGAGACTTAAGCTCTGGCCAATTCGATATTCTATATTCATGTCATGCCCTAATCACATGTATCTCATGCATCACATACTGAGTTTTCTTACCTTTGGTCCAAGCACGGGTTACCAATAAACGATCTTGAAGCACAATCCTGTTTCCATGCCCCTAGCGATAACTTAGTCACAACCATAACATAAAACCACATCAAAATGAGTAAATAAATACTTCCATGTCAAATCCTAGCCTCTAGGACATCGAATCCTACTCAGTTGGGTAGTAGGATCGATCTCAGGCCCTTAGAGTTAAGTTCCCACAACTAAAAACAAAATCTAGCCAAAACTGCCCTTAAGCGCCGTGGCCCATTTCCAAACAGAGACGTCGACCTCAAGATGCATGTGCCATGCGCCGCGACCCCATCGCCCTTCAGCCTCTTCTCTCATCTTCACTAAGCTCAAGTCATGGTGCCCAAGAACAGGGCCGCCGGCTCCACCTGGAACTCAGCCAAAAACCTTTGTTTTCCCCCTTTTAAATCATTCTAAATACCTACTCAAACATATCCAAATCCCAAAAAAAAAAGTTCCCAAACATCCCAATTATCCAAAACCATTAAAACCCAAGTCTCAAATCATCCAAAAATCATCAAAACATAAAATCCAGTCAAAGCTTGAAAACTTAAAACTTGGATTACCTCCAATTAAGTCATTTCTGAACTAAATCCTTCGGCTAATAAGATTTTACTCATTCTTAGAATCTCTATGCCTCGATCCTTGCTTGAATCCGAGTCCTAAAACTCGAGTTTCCTTCAAAAATGTGATCGGTGTCAAAAAGGGAACATGAGAGAGAGAGAGAGAGAGAGAGAGAGAGAGAGAACATTTTGAACGTTCTTTTTTATTTCTAACAGGTTACTTTGAGCTTAAGTAACCTCAAGCAAATCCTAATGCTCGGGGTCCCATAAATGCCCCCCGGGGTAAAATAGTCAAAATTCCCTGAATTTTCTCCTGATCTCACTAACTCCCAATTTCTCATCAAATAGTTATTCCCATTACCCAATATCCTGGTAATGTACTAAATACCCAAATTACTCATTGACTCACTCTGAGTCAAGTTGGGTCCCGTTGTGACTTTCCCACTAGCTTGCTCTCTAGGATCGTCTTGTGCCGAGTAACCTAAACATAACCATATAATAATGTTGTACCACACACATATCAAATATATGCCAAATATACCCATAACGAGCTAAATTATTAAAGTTGCCCAATTAAACAGAAATGGGCCCACGTGCATATTTAATACACCTAAACATGCATATCAAGTCATATTATAATATAACTCACATAATGACATAATGATACACATAAAGATCAGATAATTACATATATCCATAATTTTCCATCCTAGCCCCCTAATCAAGGCCCTAAGCCTTATTAGGAAATTTGGGACGTTGCACTTCTCATCAAATTCAAAAGGTACTCCATTCATTAACAATGTAGATAGGGGTTTCGAAATCTTAGAAAAATCTTTAATGACTCTTCTATAAAACCTTGCATAACCAAGAAAACTTCTTACTCCTTTTACTGAGAATGGAGGCGGTAAATTCTCTATTGATGATTTCTTAGCCCGATCTACATCAATTCCCTTACTTGAAATCTTATGCCCAAAAACAATTCCTTCATTTACCATAAAGTGGCACTTCTGCCAATTCAAGACTAGGTGTGATTCCACACAACTCTTCAGAACTAGCTCTAAATTTGCTAAACAGTTATCAAAAGAAGAACCATAAACAGAGAAATCATCCATAAAAATCTCAATACCCTTTTCTACCATGTCCGAAAACATAGCCGTCATACATCATTGGAACGTTACAAGTGCATTACAAAGTTCAAATGGCATTCTTCGAAATGCAAAAGTACCATACAGATATGTAAATGTAGTTTTCTCTTGATCCTCAGGTGCAATGGAAATTTGATGGTATCCTGAATACCCATCCAAGAAACAATAATAACTATGTCCCGCCAACCTATCCAACATTTGATCAATGAAAGGCAAGGGAAAGTGATCTTTTCTAGTGGCCTTATTCAATTTACGGTAATCTATACATATCCTCCAACCTGTCACAGTACGAGTTGGAATCAATTCATTATTCTCATTCTTTACCACCGTCATTCCTCCCTTCTTTTGAACTACTTGTACTAGACTTACCCATGCATTACCTGAAATTGGGTAAATTACTCCGGCATCTAACCACTTAAGAACCTCTTTTCTTACCACATCCTTCATTGTTGGATTTAATATTCTATGAGCATCAATTGTCATTTATCATCATCTTCCATCAAAATTCTATGCATCACAATCGATGGGCTTATTCCCCTTATGTTAGCTAGAGTCCATCCAATAGCAGTTTTATGAACTCTTAATAAATTTTCTACCTCAACCTTAGTAAGAGATGCAGATATTATAACTGGAAGAGTTTTCTTCGCTCCAAGATATGCATAGCGTAAATGCTCTGGCAAAGCCTTTAATTTTAGAACATGAGGGTTCTCAATGGACGGTAATGGTCTTTCAGGCCCTTGACTAAGTTCTTTAAACCTCTTTTCTCTCAGCGGTCCATATGATTGTTCCAATTCACATAATTCACTACCTCCTCACAATCCTCTTCATCCACATCATCAACTGTAAGACTTAGCTCAAGCGGATCTTCTACTAGCTTCTAATTTGCTACTGTTCCATCTATCACATCCACCGAATAGCAACTATCACTCGCCCTAGGAAAGTTCATGGCCTTACATTGAATACTACATCATCACCTTGCACTCTCAACCTTAATTCTCCTTTTTTGTACATCTTTTAAATCTTTCCACGTTGCTAAAAACGGCCTCCCCAAAATAATTGGGACATTCTCATCCTCCTCCATCTCAAGAACAATAAAATCCACCGGAAAAATAAACTTATCTACTTTTACCTGCACATCTTCTATAATACCTCTTGGGTGTTTGATTGATCTCTCTACCAGTTGTAATGTGACGGTCGTGGGCCTCGCTTCTCTCAATCCAATTATGAAAAATAACTACAATGACATCCAATTTATACTTGCCCCCAGATCACATAGATCACACAATGCATGCTTGCATTCAAACTCCCCAATGGTGCATGGTATAGTAAAACTATCTGGATCATTTAAATTTTGCAAGAGCTTTCTTTGAAAAATAGCACCACACTCTTCAGTCAGTACTACAGTTTTATAATCTCCCATCTTCCTTTTTTTAGACAGGATCTCCTTCATAAACTTTACATATCTAGGCATCTGATCCAGTGCTTCATCAACAGGTATGTTAATGTGTAGCTTCTTGAACACCTCTAAAAACTTCACAAAATATTTATCTATATTTTGCTTATAGAGTCTCTATGGATATGGAATCTTTATATGATGTTCAATGCTCACTGGTGGTAGCACTTCTTTCTCTGCTAAGCCCTTAGTAACCTTCTCTTCACTAGAATCATTCTTTGCTATTCCTTGGTCCTTTTTCTCCTGACTTATCTTCTCTAACTGAGTTCTCTTAGGATCCTCTGTGTTCCACTTCTCAAGGTGATGGCTTAGCACTATTCTTTAGGATTCACCTCAATAGTGCTAGGAAAATTTCCTTGTGCTCTAATCGTCATCAGATTGGCCTACTTCCCTATTTGCGTCTCCAAACTCCTAATAGAAGCCGTTGTCTCTTTCATGAATTGGTTCAATGCATCAGGTTGTGGTTTAGGTTATTTCATGGGCATTGGCTGTTGTGGAGGTCTATTTTGTGGTTGATTAAATCCCGGTGGAGGTTGTTGATAGGATTATTTGGCTAAGAGAAATTTGGGTGGTTCTTCCAACCTTGGTTGTATGACATGGAATAAGGGTTATTGTTTTGTCTTTGGTAATTTCCTATAGCTTGGACTTCTTCCATGGGCATGTTATTCATATCTAGGACATGGCACTGATTCAGCGAATGACCGCTTCCACGTGCCTCGCATAAATTCTGTACTGTCTTGGGATGGAAGATTGGTCTGTTGTAATTGTTTTGTTAATGTTGCCACTTGTGTTATAAGCATGGAAATGGCATCTAGTTCAATCAGACCAGCTACCTTCTTTGGCTATCCCCTTTCAGTTGGCCACTATTAGTTATTCATTGCCATTTCCTCTAGCATTTCATACGCTTCATTAACACTTTTGCTCATGAACGCACCTCCTGCTGCAGCATCTATTAGGTACGAGTAGTACCATTCAACCCATTATAAAATTTATGGACTAGCATCCACTTCTCTATACCATGATGTGGGCACTTTCTTAACAACTCTTTAAATCTTTCTCATGCATCATACAACGATTCCCATTTCGTTTGGTAGAAATTATTAATTTCTCTTCTCAACTTTGCAGCTTTTGTTGGAGGGAAAAAATTTGCTAAGAACTTCTAGACTAACCCCTCCCATGTTGTCATAGAATTAGCTTGCAGTGAAATTAGCCAACTCTTTGCTCGATCTCATAGAGAAAAGGGGAATAATCTAACTCTAATTGCATCGTCACTCACCCCATTCATCTAAAACGTTGCACATAGCTCCAGGAAATTGTCTATGTGCAAATTAGGATGTTTCGTAGGCAACCCCCCAAATTGAATAGTAGACTGCACCATTTGTAATATTGCTAGCTTGATCTCAAAATTATTTGCTGCAATAGTGGGGTGTCTGATGTATGAATGCACTCCTATGACAGTAGGAAGTACATAGTCTCTAAGCGTCCTTGGTCCTCGTTCCATTGGGACTTTTGCAATATTTTTGATATTATTAACATCGACAGCATTGTTTGTTGCATTTCCTTGATTCTTAGCCATGGCAAAATCCAGCTTTTTCTTTATCTTCCGGTTTTTCTGCACGTTCTTTCAATTTCAAGATCTACCGATATGAGTACCTTTTGTCTACTTCGTCGCATATACCAATAATTCCTTAAACACAATACAGCCACAAACTGAATGAGTACTAGAAATAAAAACCAATTTAGAATAAAAATCAATTATATTGATATTAATAATACAATCCCCGGCAACGGTGCCAAAAACTTGTTGTGATAATTTTGAACTATGCAAGTGCACGCAATTGTAACAAGTAATAAATCAGTAAGTAAAGTATCGTTTCATAAGGACTGTTACTAATTACCAAAACTTAATTTTTGATTCTAATTGATTGAAAATTAATAGATTTTGAATTTATAAAACTAAACAATAAAATAGAACAATGGAGAACTCAAAACTAAATATTAATTCAATGGATTAAGAATTAGGGTTATTACTTCATCAACTATCCACCAATGTTTCTTTAATACAAATTTAAGAACTCCTAATTCTATTGTGATAGCGGATTACAATTATAGATTATATTCTTACTAGGACTTATAATTCTCTACAATAAGCAATCTCCTACATCTCTGTGGTAAACTAACATATTGCATGCATTAAACACGTAATCCCTAAGCGAAACAGATCATACAGGTACTCTCGTCGAATATAAATCTACGATTATTTGACTAAAGCATATTTATCCCTCACTTCCCAGATCTCAGGTTAAAATCATATAATCGTGCAATTAGTGGCCATTTAATCACAAGCATTAAGCATAACACAAATAATTCACAATATTGATAGGAAAATCATAAAAACTTCATTAAATAATCATAAGATTTCAAGAGAATCCATTAACACCCTAAATAAGAAATCAGTTCATGCTAAACATAGTAAAATCCATTAAACCAAATATCAACATCACTAATCCAAACAGTAGAAGTAAACAATGGATAGAATGATAGACTAGTCGATCTCCAAGCCTTTGCCTCCTCAGTGTGTTCTTTAAGTCTCCTCCTTAGGGTTCTTCCTTTAGAAATCGTCCTAATGATGATTAAATAGTAATCTATGCTTTGGATGTGAAATCCCACTTTTGCCCTACGTAAAATGCCCTATTCTGAAAATTGACCACTCAAGCGTCGCGACTCTAAAATGAGGCACTGCGGCCCATGTCCAAAAGCTAGAATGTGCCCCGTTTCTGACTGCTCAAGCGTTGCGGCTCTAATATGCCTGCGTCGTGGCTCAAATTCCCTAGCCAATAGTGTCGTGGCTCAAATTCCCCAGCCAATAGCGCCACGACTCTAATATTTCTAATGATTATGCCTCTCTGTCTAATCGCAGCGCCATGGCTCTAACTCCAAGCATCGGGGCTCAAATGTCTTTTTTCAACAAACCCCATCTTTTTTTGAAGCCAAACGTAGTCATTTATCAATTACTTCCCATAAATCTAAAATATTATCAAACACGAGAAAAAAGATGTCATATTGCATAAAAAGAACCAAATAAACTAAAAAATTCCATAAAATAACCCTTTAAAATACTATAAAAACTACCCTATCAATGGTTGAAAGGGATGACCAAGGAGTTCAGACTCGAGCAGAAAGTTGTGACTATGTACTGGGACTACCAAAGTGCCCTGCATCTGAGCAAAAATCAGGTCTTCCATGAAAGGACTAAACACATAGACGTAAGGCTTCATTTCATCAAAGACATGATCTCATAAGGAAAAGTGAAACTACTCAAAGTCTCCACTGAAGACAATCCATCTGATATGCTCACCAAGCCTCTACCATGATCTAAGTTTAGGCATTGTCTAAAATTACTACAGATTATTGAAGACTAAGTTCAATGATCAATCTTATGATTCTAGCGTCTAGGCAATTTTGTTTTGTAAAGTACATTGGCAGGCAAGGTAGAGAATTGTGATACATTGCCTACTAATGTACTACCTGTATTGTACTCCAACTACACTAAAAGTTAGTTAAGTTAGTTATATTTCCTTGTTACCAAGCCTATGGCAATAAATAGGTCCATTGGTCCTTTGTAATGACTTGACTTGATGTAATCACTTTTGAGTACTAATAAACTGAGTTTATAGATCAATTACTTTGTTCTTGGTTTTTGTGTGTGTGTGTGTTCGATATAGTGTGTAGAGAACCAAGTTCTCGAGTGTTCTTGGAAGCTTGAGTGTGTGCATGTGAGATTGATAGCTTGACATAACAAATGCAATGTTCTATCAAGCTCATTGGGTAATCATAGGACCATTAGTTAACAAAGCAATTCTAGAATGTCTAAATGGATTAGTTGATCTTTCTTCTATTAACTCAACAATGGTGACTTTGATTCCAAAAATAAAATGGCCAATCAGCTTAGTGACTTTCAGCCTATTAGTCTGTGTAATAGGTTGTACAAGATTGTTTCAAAAGTTCTAGTTCATTGTTTGCAGCCTTGGTTAGACAGTATAATTCATACGGCGTAGAGTGCTTTCATTGAAGGTCGTCGTATTACAGATAATGTTGTGGTGGCTTATGAACTTCTGCATACTTTACAGTCAACAGATAAAGGACATAAGTATTATTATGTGCTAAAGCTGGATATGAGAAAAGCTTATGATCGCATAGAATGTGATTTTCTGGAATCAACTATGGTAAAACTTGGGTTTGATTACAATTGGGTTGGGTTGTTAAAGCGATGTGTTCGCTCTGTTCACTATTCCTTTAATATTAACAGAGAAGTTTATGGGAATGTCTGTCCTTCTAGAGGGTTATGCCAAGGAGATCCACTTTAACCATATTTGTTTCTCTTTTGTGCTGAAGGTTTCTCTTCTCTACTTTGTCAAGCTGAACATTATCGTGACCTTTTAGATTATAAAGTCACTAGGGAATCTCCTTCAATCACCCACCTTTTTTCATGGATGATAGTCTAGTTTTTAGCCGAGACTCTGAAAGATCTTGTAAAACATTGCATAATATATATTTTTTTTTTATATTCAAAAGCTTCAGGATAGGTACATCTTGTTGAAATATAAACATAAGCCATATTCTTTTTACTATGCAAGCACTTTTTTATGTGAATTTGATGTGGAATTTTGGATTGTTTAATTTAAGGAGGCTTTTGATTATGTCTATCTCTAATTATGTTATAGCCATATATTTGAGTCTTACACTTCCCTTAGATTTTCATATTTACATCTCTTTTGCTATTTTTCTTTGCTTTCTTTTAAACTTTTTAGTGTTTACATCGTTATCCTATCATTTATGATCCATTTCTTTTCTTTTAGATAATTAATTTTACCAAGTCAAATATGTATTTCTCACTGAATACACCTACAAGTTTGCAAGACCTTTTCATGATGACGTTTCGTATTCCAAATACTAATTACATTGAGAAATATCTGAGACTTCCAATGTTAAGTGGTCAGAAGTCTCACCTTTTTTCAAATATTAAGGATAAGATTTGGTCAAAACTTAATTCATGGAAATCTAAGCTATTTTCTTATGGTGGTAGAGAAGTTCTTCTCAAAGCAGTTATTCAAGCAATTCCAACGTATGTTATGTCATGTTTTCAAATCCCAACAACTTTTTGTGATGAGTTGGAATCTATGATGGCCCGTTATTGGTGGAGTTGTTTAGTTCATCAACATAAAATTCATTGGTTGTCTTGGCATAAATAATTTTATCAAAGAAAAAAGGGGGTTAGGTTTCCACTCCTTTGTTTACAATAATCAACCTTTATTGGCAGCTCAGTCTTGGTGTTTACTTATTAAGCCTACTTCCCTACTAGCTCAAGTTTTTAAAGCTAAATATTATAGCCACAAGAATTTTCTAGAAGGTACCATTGGGTATACACCTAGTTATGTTTGGAGAAGTATTCTGTGGGGGGGTTCTCTTCTATTGAAAAGAGTCTTCGTCGTCGTGTGGGGAATGGTGACACTATTTTGGCATTCAAAGATCCTTGGTTGCCACGTCCTTTCTCATTGAAGGCTACAACTTCGAATATGAGGACTTCCAATCTCCTTGATAAAGATCTCATTTCTAAGAATTGAGATGGTTGGAATATGGGTCTTATTGAAGATTATTTTCATTTGGCTAATCAAGAATGTATTTCCTCTATTCCACTTAGCGGGATACCTAAGGCAGATAGTTGGTTATGGCATTTTACAACTAATGGTAACTATTCTGTCAAAATTTGTTATTCCATGGCTAAAAGTTTAGCTCCTAGCATTTCTATGCCTTCGCTTGCAATTTTTGCAGATTGGTGGCAACATTTTTGGAAGTTACGCTTACCGAATAAAATCTTGATCTTTGTGTGGAGAGGATTTCATGAAATTTTACCTACATCTATTTGTTTATCCATAAGAACAATGATTCCCACTTCAAATTATCCTATATGTGGTTGTGTTGCTGATTCAAACGGTCATGCTTTATTTTGGTGTTCTAGTTTCTGAAAGATCTGGCGGTCATTACACTTTGATCTTCTACATAATGCGCAGTTTGAAATTTCTTTTCAACAAGTGCTTCTTAAGGCTTTGATAGAGTAGTTTTTATAGTGTTTTAGAGGGTTATTTTATGGAATTTTTGAGCTTATTTAGTTATGTTTGTGCAGTATGGCACTTTTGTATACTTTGTTAGTTAATATTTCAGGAGACCGTGTTTGGCCCCGAAAAGAAGTAAATTGGCAAAAATCGGACATTAGAGCCGCAACGCTACTATGAAATAGAGAGTTGACAATTCTGGGCATTAAAGGGCCATGACGCAACCTTTTGGAGTCGCAGCGCTATTAATTGAGGAATTTGAGCCGTGACGCTTGTTGAGTCAGAGACAAGGCGGACTTCGGTTCTTGGACACAAGCCGCGGTGCTTCATTAGAGGGTCGCGACGCCTTAGTGGTCAACGTGCAGATTAGGGCATTTTAAGCAGGGGCAAAAGTGGAATTTCATGTTCAAAGCACAAAGTACTATTTAAGCAACATTATGATGATTTCTAAAGGCGGAACCCTAAAGAGATACTGAAGGAATACTCTAAGAAGGTAAAAAGCGTGGAGATCAACTAGTTCTATCATTCTTTTTCTTTTTCATCTTTTACTTTCTCTTGTAGTGATGTTTATATTTAGTTTGATGGATTTAATTTTGTTTAGCATGAACTAATTTTCTTATTTAGGGTGTTAATGGATTCTCTTGAAACCATATGATTATATAATGAAGTTTTTTATGAATTTCCTATCAATATTGCGAATTATTTGTCTTGAGTTTAATGCTTGTGATTAATTGGCCACTAATTGCATGATTTATATGATTTTAACTTGAGAATTGAGAAGTGAAGGATAAATACGCTATAGTCAAATAATCATAGATTCATATTGGGCGAGAGAACCTGCATGATTTGTGTAGCCTAGGGATTACATGTTTAATTCCAGCAATACGTTAGTTTACCACTGAGATGTAGGAGATTGCTTATTGTAGAGAATTATAAGTCCTAGTAAGAATATAATTTACAATTGTAATCCGCTATCACAATAGAGATATAAATTCTTAAATTCACATTAAAGAGGCATAGGTGGATAGTTGATGAAATTAATAACCCTAATTCTTAATCCATTAAATTAATATTTAAGATTGAGTTCTTTATTTTTATATTTTATTATTTTATTGTTTTAGTTTTATAAATTCAGAATTTATTATTTGTCAATCAATTAGAATTAAAGATTAATTTTTGGTAGTTAATAACAGTCTTTGTGGGAACGATACTTGATTTATCACTTTATTACTTGTTACGATTGCGAATACTTGCGTAGTACATAATTTCCACAACAAGTTTTTTAGACTTCTGAGGTGCTTTCGCAATCTGAGTTTGAGTTATTCGTTCTTTTAGCTTGGTTTATTTGGGGAGAACGAAATAGTATTACACATGGATGGTCTTCACAACCCATACATCTAGTTATCCAATAAATTAATTCATTGTTTAATGAGTATTCTTAGGCTTTAGTTGCTAAAGGTTTGTCCACTAAAAATCAATGTTTTTCAACTAGTAGTTGGATATCTCCGCCTATGGGTACACATAAGCTCAATGTTGATGCTTCCATTGATGATAAATCCAAATCTATTTGTGTGGGTGATGTTCTTCGGAATTCTTCAGCTGGTATTGTTGCATGTCTCTCCAAAACACTTTTAGGTATCCTCTTACTTCATTTTAATTTCTTCTGGAGGGTATCCTTAATTTTTTAGTAGTCCTTTCATAGCATTTATAACTTCATTTTAGTGTCGTTTTAGAATGTGTTTTGTGGTAATCTTGAGTTTTTATGTTTGTTTTGTGCAAGATTACGCTTTTGTTTGTCATTGTTGTAGGTTGATGTGTTGAATCATGAGAAAAATGTAAAAAGAAGAGAATATGATGGGAAAATGAAGCTTTTTGTGGTTGTTCGACTAAAAATGGTGCTAAGGATGAGTTAAAATCAATTTTTGATGAAGGGATGAGGTTGAAAGGCTTAAATTGAGAAATGAGGGAATTAGGGCTGTGACTGGGAGTTTAGAGTCGCGACTCTAGTCAAGTCAGAAACATAAAGTTGTTGAAGGGAATTAGTGCCGCGACTTGCCCTTATAAGTCGCGGCACTAGTGGAAGTCAAAGGCTAAATTAGGAGGACATCAAAGACGCAGGCCGCGACTTGATATTGCCTGAGTCGCGGTGCCTAAAGACATACAAAGACTTGGAAGGCCTTTTAAATAAACACGGGCCGCGACCTAGGAAAGGCCAAGTCGCAGCCGACCTATGAAAAAACAAGGGATTCGTGATTTTTTAGTATAAATTCATATTTCAAGGTTTAATTTAGACTAGGTCAGATTTTAATTATGAGTTTAGAGATTAATTTTGATTCTGAGATTAGTTTTTCTGCTCTTTTATATTTTTTATTTCTTCTTCAAGTCTTTGAATCTTATGTTTCTGAATTATTATTTTGTTGATTGAGTCATGTCTGATATGAACTAAACACTATTATCTAGGGTTTAATGTAGTCACTTAGATTTCTATTTAATTTAATTATGATGTTCTATTGATTTTTCTTCTTTATTCTAATCTATATAATGTTTGCTTAATGCTAGTAAATACCTAATCAATATTTGCTTGATTTATGATTTTGATTCAAAATTCGAAAGATGAGAATTTAATATGTTATCATTATATAGACATAGGTTACATATTGGACGAAAGTACCTGTATGGATTGTGTAGTAATTAGGTCTCTATACTTAATGTGTGCTATATGTTTAAGTTTATCATAGAGATGTAGAAAACTTGCATATAGGATGAGATCTTATATCTTGAAAAAGAATAGGAATCGATTTATGTTAACTTGCTATTAGAATAGAAAAAAAGAAATTGCTATTAGAATAGAAAGAAAGAAATTTAGAATTGATTAATAAAATTAGTATAATGAAAAGTTGATGAAGTTAATACCATAGGTCTTTTTATTATTGATTTTCCTCTTTTGATTATGTTGTCCAAAAAATTGGCATTGATGACGTGGCAAGTGAACCCTGGACACATGGCTGACACCTGGAGAAACTCTGCTAGTGTATCGACCAGAGGACGTATTAGAAGCAGTGAGCAACCCAGTCATACCTGTGACCAGACTGGTCGATAGTCCCACATGCAATGTAATATTACTGTAAAGATCTTTGTAGATCCCGAATTTAACTCACAGAATCTCCTGAATATCCGGTTATTCAGGAGAGAAAATCGGCAACTAAATCGTGTAATCTCCCTTGAGCCTATAAATAGAGAAATATAGCTCAAGAGAGGGACTTTTGGCTTTTGAATTATTGGAGATTAGGGTAATTCTCCTTGGAATATTTTATTGTTCTTCAGAGGTTAGTGAAACTCATTGAACCCTTGTTCTTTGATCACTCCTTTGATTCTTATATCAATAACAGTCTAAGTGGACGTAGGTCATTACCAAATCCTGGGGCCGAACCACTATAAAAATATCGTGTTCTTATTACTTTTCGTCATTTGATTCTTGTCAACATATTCATTCACATCAAGCATATTCCGACTCCGTGTCAGTTGACCAAAATCTGGGTCAACATTCTGGTGCTTTCATTGAGAGCTTGATTTATCATTGTTGAGAAAACTAATGGTGAAAACTGGAAGGAAAGCTGGACAGGTGGCCGCTGCTGGGCCATCAAACCCACCTCCTCCTCCCCCTACGAGTGTGGCGGAGGATGAGCCACATCTGGACTTTGAGGAAGAAGAGATGGATGATGCAACGCTGAAGAGTACCCTGGGGGCGTTGCAAGAGGAGCTGGCTAGTCTGAAAGCCAATCAAGAGAGTGCTGCCGAAGTTGTGGCGCAGCAGCAGCAGGAGATTGAACGGCAGCGCGCGAAATTAAGCGAAAGGCAGGCGGAGATGGACCGCTGCTAGAGCGAAGCCATGGTAGCCCTTGAGGCAGCCTTGCAATTGGCAAGGAATCAGGCCGCACCTGTTTCGCAGCCTGACCAACCTGTCAATGGGCCACCCCAGAAGGGTCCTAATCTCAGCCCACCGATCCAGCCTTCGAGTCCACAAAGGCCCGAGCAGCCTCAGGTGCCCCATGACGATGTCCCGCTGGACCCTGAGGCGCAGCCACCATCCCAAGCTGGTCGCGGCAATCCCCCGCAACAGAGGCAGAATAGGGTCGAGCATCAGCCTCGTAGTCCTAGATGCCGTAGGGGCGATGAGCCAAACCTACCGAACAGAGGTCAGTATCCCCCTGGTAACAGGAGGGACTCAGAGTTAGGCTCTGCGATCTGGGGTTCCCCACGACATGATAATGCACGGGGACGCCACGACCAGCGCAGGCCGCCCTCTAACGTTCGGGACGTTTCAGCCAGGGACGAAAATCGAGGGAACAGTCAATCCCACCATAGCCAATCAAGGTTCAGAGATGGCCATGGATATAATGAGGCCGACTCAGGAAAGGGAAACGCTGGCCGAAGGAATGAAGAAAGAGGTAAAGGCAGGAGCCAGGTACCTCAAGATGACCAGCCCAATATTCGGGACGCTGGGGGGCAGCCCAAGCAAAATAATGTCTTCAACCGGCTTGAGGGTAGCGAGCAGCGGAGAAGAGACGAAGATTTGCGTGACTTACTCAACGATCGCCGCGAGCGGCATGGCGAGAACGTCCCCCCATCAACAGAGGCCACAGCGACTCCTGCCGCTGTACAGGCCCAAATAGACGCCCTCAACCAAGCAGTGCAGCAGCTGGTCGGGGGAAGGACGTCGTATATCGACCACGATAGGAGGAAAGACACTCCTTTTGTACAGAGGATAGCTAATGCAGAAACTCCAAGCAAGTTCAAAATGCCTACACTCCCAAATTTTGAAGGGTACGGAGACCCAATATCTCATGTCAATAAATTTGAGATACAAATGGACATTCAGAAAGTGTCCGAAGACGCTCGGTGCAGGATCTTCCGTGCAACACTTTCTGAAGCCGCGCAGGAATGGTTTTTTAAGTTCCCTCCCGCAAGCATAGTTTCCTGGGAAATGTTCGTAAGGGAGTTTTACGGACAGTTCTATGCAGGTCGTGTGCACCCGACCGAAGCAAACCAGCTGGTTGAAATTCGCCAGCAGGATGAAGAATCAGTGAAGGACTACATCCAGGGCTTTATGCGAGTGGCGGCTGGAGCGAAAACGGTGGGGGACGAAGGCAAAATGATGGCCATAACCACAAGGGTTAAACGTCGTTCTCCCCTCTAGAAAAGTCTCCGAAAGGAAGGAGTGAGAACTACCCAGGAATTTTTGGACCGGGCTGATCGCTACATCAAGCTCGAAGAAGCTATTGCCGACGATGGAAAACCCTCAAGCAAGGATAAGAAGGCTTCCGAACCCGCCAAAGCCGCCAATGGTTCCAAACCTAATGGCAACGGCAAAGGCAATGGGAACGGCAACGGCAATGGCAAGAATGGTGGAAAACGGCCGTATAACGAGCCTTCCACCTCCGACAATAAACGAGCCAAGGGTAATCGTTATGAACGTCGGTTCACTAACTACACTGCCCTCGTTGAGTCTCGGGGAGAGGTTTATCAGGCCAGAAGTTCTAGTGTGCCTTACAAAAAACCTGGCCCCATTCGAAAGGATATTTCGAAGAGAGACACTACCAAGTTCTGTCGTTATCATAACGACTTCACACATGACACCAATGAATGCAACAAGTCGAAAGACGAAATCGAGTTCCTTATTAGACAAGGACACTTGAGAAGATACGTACGGGCCTCGGGAAATTCCCAACGAGAAGCTCCGGGTAGCAACGAGCAGGCGCCCACGCGGCAACGCTCGTCACCCTTACAGCCTGCCCTCGTGACTGGCACACTCTTAACCATCTGTGGAGGCCCGCACCTCGCGGGAAATAGCGGAAAGGCCAGGGAACGATATGCTCGGACTCTGCGCCACGACCAGGACATCGAGATGATGACTGTGGAGGACCGTGCACCAAAAAAGGCCCGGGCAGAGGAAGGTGAAATAACCTTCTCTGACGGCGATGCCCAACATGTCTGTTTCCCGCATTCCGATCCGTTGGTCATGGACATCCAGATGGCCAACATGATGGTGAAGAGAGTGCTGGTCGATACAGGAAGTTCAGTCAATATCTTGTATAAGTCTACACTGGAACGCATGAAATTGTCCGTTAAGGACTTGGAGCCCTGCAACCAAACGATATATGGCTTCTCTGGAGAAGGACTCGCCCCAGCCGAATTGATCAAACTACCAGTAACAACGGGTACAGCGCCTGCAACAAGGACATTACTCGCCACTTTTGTAGTGGTCGATTGTCCTTCAGCGTACAATGTCGTCATTGGAAGGCCTATACTGGTTGATCTACAGGCTGTCATCTCTATGTGGCACTTGTCCATGAAGTTCCCAATAGACGCGGGGGTAGGACGCGTGTTGGGGAACCAGAGAGAAGCCAGGGAGTGCTACAACGCCTCAATCACAAAGGCGAAGAATGGAACGCCGAAGAGCACTACCTCCGATAGGTTGCAAATGACATTTGATACACAAGCCCAATCCGGTGATGAAGTCACCAAATAGGGTGTTGCCCAAAGTGAGGATAGAGACTTAGATCCTCGCTTTGGGGATTTTGAAGAAAACGTTGGACCCTTCGAGGACCTTGAGGAGGTCCAACTCGACGAAAAAGACCCGACCAGAGTCGTGAAGGTTGGGAAAAACTTAGAGCCTACCACGAAGCACGCACTGGTGGAATTTTTGTAAAAGAACCAGGAAGTTTTTGCCTGGTCGCATAAAGACATGGCTGGGATAGATCCTGCAGTCATCAGCCATGTCCTGAATATAGACAAGACCTTTTCACCCGTGCAACAAAAGAGAAGGCTGCTCGATAAGGATAGATCAAGAGCCTTAAAAGAAGAAGTTGAAAGGTTAAAGGAGAATGGGTTCATCAGGGTGGCGTTTTATCCATCATGGGTCTCCCATCCAGTGCTGGTTCCCAAGCCAAACGGAAAATGGCGAACCTGCGTGGATTTTACAGACCTCAATAAAGCTTGCCCAAAGGACTGCTTCCCACTCCCAAGAATCGACCAGATGGTCGATGCAACTGCGGGACACGAGATCCTCTCGTTCATGGATGCGTATTCAGGCTATAACCAGATTAGCATGCATCCCCCCGACGAGGATCACACCAGCTTTCGGACCGATACGGGCTTATACTGTTACAAAGTAATGCCCTTCGGACTGAAAAACGCAGGTGCGACTTACCAACGGCTAGTCAACCACATGTTTAAGGAGCTGATCGGAGTAAACATGGAGGTATATGTGGACGACATGCTGGTAAAGTCTAAAAAGGGAGAAGGACATGTAAGGGATTTACAAAAGTGATTTGATGTATTGAACAAATACCAAATGAAGTTAAATCCCCTTAAATGTTCCTTCGGAGTTGGATCAGGGAAGTTTTTGGGGTTTATTGTAAATTCAAGAGGAGTCGAGGCCAACCCCGACAAGATAAAAGCCCTGATCGATATGAAGTCGCCAAAAAGGATCAAAGATGTACAAAGTTTAACCGGGAGAATCGCAGCCCTAAGTAGATTTATTTCGAAATCAACAGACAAGTGCGTCCCTTTTTTCAATCTACTTATGGGAAATAAAAAGTTTGAATGGACAGGAGACTGCGAGCAAGCATTCCAAGCCTTGAAAGCCCATATGGCACAACCTCCCATCTTATCAAAGCTGATCGAACGAGAAACTTTGTTTATTTACCTGGCGATTACTGAAGTTGCTGCTAGCGCGGTACTAGTGCGAGAGGAAAAAGGCATACAAAAGGCAGTCTATTATGTCAGCAAGAGACTGATCGGGGCAGAATTGAGATATCCACCAATCGAGAGGTTAGCATATTGCCTAATCCTGGCCTATAGAGAGTTATGCCCCTACTTTCAAGCCCATCCTATCATAGTTCTAACTGACCAACCCCTTCGACAAGTCCTCCAAAAACTAGAAGCGGCTGGACGATTATTAAAATGGGCAGTCAAACTGGGGCAGTTCGATATAACTTATTCACCACGAGCAGCAGTCAAAGGACAAGTCTTGGCTGACCTCATTGCAGAGTTCACCGAACTCCCAGACAGTGAGCAGTGCAAACAGGCTAGTGCGCCTGAGCCTCAAGAGAAAGCCCCTTCGTGGAAATTATTCACGGACGGGTCGTCTAACGAATCCCACGCAGGAGCGGGAGTGATATTGATAACGCCGGAAGGGCATCGATTTCACTGCGCTATTAGGTTTGACTTCACCGCGTCAAATAATGAAGCCGAATATGAAGCACTCCTCGCTGGATTGAGGATGGCGAAAGACATGAGCATAAAGACGCTTGATATTTACAGTGATTCACAACTGGTGGTGAATCAAGTTCTAGGAGAATATCAAGCGCAAGGCTTAAAAATGGTGGCCTACTTGAATAAAACAAAAGACTTGCTAGCCCAATTCACGGAGTACACCCTTCAGCAAATTCTGCGGGATCAGAATTCAAATGCAGATGCCTTAGCCAAACTCACGAGCGCGAAGGATGTTGACACTTTGAACATTGTGCCAGTGGAAAGATTGAGTAAGCCAAGCATACAAGCAGTCGAATCCAGTATGGAGATTCGAATGGAGGATACATGGATGGCACCTTATTTGGAGTATCTGACAAACGGTATGCTACCAACAGATAGAAACAAAGCCAAAACTCTACAAAGGCGAGCTACTAGGTACATACTGGTCGATGGTGTTATGTACCGAAGAGGATATTCCTTGCCACTACTCAGATGCGTTACACCAGAAAAAGCTAAGGAACTCATGAAAGAGGTGCATGAAGGCTTCTGTGGGGATCACGCTAGGGGGCAGAGTTTGGCAAAGAAGATTCTAAGGCAAGGCTACTTCTGGCCAACTATGAACGAGGATTCGATGGAGTTTGTACGAAGATGCGATAAATGTCAAAGGTTCTCCAAGATTCCATGAGCAGCTCCAAACGAATTAAAACAGATGCAAAGTCTGTGGCCTTTTGTAGTATGGGGGATAGATTTGATTGGATCCTTACCTACAGGGAAAGGCGGAGTAAAGTACGCAGTCGTAGCAGTCGATTACTTCACCAAATGGGCTGAAGCTGAACCGCTCGCTACCATCACGACCAAGAAAGTTCTTGACTTTGTTATCAAGAACATTGTCTGTCAATATGGCTTGCCTAGAAAGATAGTTTCAGACAACGGAACCCAATTTGACAGCGACTTATTCACCGATTTCTGCGAAAGACATGGAGTTATCAAAAGCTTTTCTTCAGTTGCACACCCCCAAGCGAATGGGCAGGTCGAAGCCGTGAATAAAACTCTTAAAGATACCCTGAAGAAGAGACTCAAAGAAGCTAAGGGAGCGTGGCCAGAGCAGCTACCTGAAGTCCTCTGGTGGTATAGAACGTCTCACCGAACAGCGACAGGACATACCCCATTTTCCTTAGCCTACGGATATGAGGCGATGTTGCCTGTCGAATTAGATCCTCCCTCACATCGACGATTAACATACGACCAAGACCAGAACAGCCAACTGATGATGGAATCCCTAGACTCGATTGACGAGATACGGGAGAAAGCCCAACTCCGAGTTGCTGCGTACCAGCAAAAAGTCGCCCGGTACTTTAACTCCAGAGTTAAAGAAAGAAAATTCAACGTCGGAGACTTGGTGCTGCGACGAGTTTTCTTAAACACCCGCGACCCCACTGCTGGAGTACTCGGACCTAATTGGGAAGGACCTTACCAGATTGAAGAAGTCCTTCATCCGGGCACCTACAAACTTGCACGCTTAAATGGAGATCTCGTTCCACGCTATTGGAATGGAGAACACCTGCGCAAGTACTATCAGTGAACAGTCCTTTTTAAGGACTGGCTTGTATTAATTTTACTTTTTACAAGTTTTGCAAAGAGGGTTAGCCACGATGTATGGCTAATCGCTCGTATATGTAAGATTCTATTTTAGAATCACTCGTAAAGACATGTTTAGTCCATTATTAATACGAGATTATAAGGGACTGTGCGCAGCCAGTCATTCTTGCCAACCTTTGTGAATTTATATTTACAAGTATTTGTTCATTACGTGTGTTGTTTTGTTGTATTACAAGTATTACTTTTTTCACCCAAGCAGAAATGTTCGAATAGGTCGTGGTCAAGGCAAGTGACCAAGGACCTAAAGCTCCTCGATCACTTGGGGGGCATATAAGGCACATCGATAGCAAAGCGTACCATGAGGTATGTAAACACATGAACAAAATGAGTGAAAGCATGCTAAGGTACTTAGAGTATTTTTCAAATTTTATATTCTATTAAATCAAGCCAAAGTACTATGCTAAGTTCGGTCATACGGACAAATGTTATAATAAATGAAAATGTTATAGCATCATGATGTAATCTTTTACACCACAAGCATCATTGCTTGGATGTAGCTGTTCAAATAAAAGAAAAGGTTTACTGCCCGTGCAGCAAATTCAAAAAAGGCATTGTCTTTACATCACGACCCGTGGGTCGTATAATCAAAAGAAAGGAAAAATAATAAAAAAGCTCAAGAGGCATTGGGAGCAGGAGGGTCTTTATCAGCATTGGTCGCGTCCTCAACGGCTCTTTCTTCTTCTGCACCAGCAAGGCTTGGAGAAGCAGGGATACTTGCTCTTGCCTCCTCTTCAGCTAGTTGAGCAGTGCAGCGAGCCAGCTCAGCAGTCCTGACATCTTCTAAAAGAAAGCTGAAGTCGGCACCCTGATTGTGTTTCTAGAAATTATAAAAACACTGGAGCGTCATCCTCTTATATCTTTCCAGATTCTTGGAGTTGTCAAGCTTCAGCTGCTTTGCTTTGCCCTCAAGAGTAGCGATGGCATCATCCTTGGACTTAAGCACCCCTTCCAATCTCTTGACTTTGCGAAACTAAGTGCGACTGGCATCTTGATACTCCTCCCTCTGCTTTATTATAGCTGCCTACGTAGCTTCAACCTCTGATAGCTTTGTCACCGCGGTATCCCTCTGCTGAGCCAGCGCCTCCAACTCCTTTGCGTGCCTGGCCTCTGCAGCTGAAAGTTCCTCGGCTGCCTTCACCTGGTGCCTCTCGATAGCCTTTGCCCGAGCTTGTTCGATGGTGGCTTGGGTGCGGGTATGATCAGTAGTGGCAGACAGCAAAGCCTGAGGACAGAGAATAAAGTTAGAACCTGTGGCAAAGACTAAAGGACTAAGGCCAAAAAGATAAAGAAGTACTTACGCTGGCTATTTCGTTCAGGGTCCTGTTCAGAATTAGGTCGACCGTCATACACTTTGCCTCAACCATTGCATCCTTGACACGGTCTTTTTTCCCGATGTGCGCAATATGGTCTTTGGCTACTCGTACGGCATGGCTCGAGAGTCTGGCCCCAAGAGTTTCTTCCCGCTTGTCTTGTTCCCTGCTGGGCGCAGCCGGAGGAGGGTTCATTGGAGCAGGGGGAGTCTCCTTCTCAACAGGGGCCGGAGGATGAGAAGAAGTTTGCCCAGTTGGCACGCCCCTAGGAGGGTCTTCTATTCGACTCTTTTTGGTAGGTCCCTGACTCATCTTGCCGAAGCTGAGGAACTTCCTCTTCCTCCTCAGCCTAGTATAAGTCGAAGACGTTGGGAGTGGCCATATCTGCACACAAGTAAAAACATGCAAAGGGTAAAGATAAAAGCAGATGAAGACTCTTTATCAAAACGAAAAAAAAGGTCACAAAGTTAGTACTCGAGCTACAACTACTGGTCTCTATACTATTGACTCTATTAGTCACACACTCACTATCTGGCATGAAGAAGTCTGGCCCTAGATTTGGAGTATATGTAAAGTTGCCCTCCCCGTCAAACAAATGACAGGGAATTGGCAAGCTATTTAAAAGCAAAATAACTTTACCATTTTCATCAGAGGATTCCCCCAGGTCCACAGCTGGCTCTTTGGCCTTTTGTTTCCCCTTGCCTTGGGGAGCAGAAGGCCTTTCTGCGGAAGGATTGCCCGTGGGCTCCCTGATTGTAACCCCCGTCGGCCTCCTTCGAGGAGGGGACGCAGGAGGTTGCTGCTCGGGAACCCCCTCGGCAGTGGCATCAGCTACCACGGACCCTCTTGTTACATGGCGAGGAGCCAGGAGGCCAGACAGCCTCAGGTTTTCATCAGTAACCAGGGACTTGATGCTTTTTTCTGCGTCTGTCATCCTGGCCAATGTATTGGACCTCAACACCATGTCTGGTGTTGGGGTCGGACGTAACCATGGGCCTGAAAGACAAAGTACAGTTTGAGAAAAATGAAAGGAAACTCCTTGATTAAAAGTATCGACCAGTCAAAGACGATACTTACCTCCTTGAGCGAAGGCCAGGTTGTTGCTGGTTATGTCCGGAGTAAGGAAGTACTCCTTACTATACTGCCCCATGTTAGATATGTGCGTAGTGTCACTCAGGAACGTCAGATTTGTCTCCTAGTGACAGAAGTGGAAGAAACCCGTCCCATATTGTTGCGGGTTGGATTTAAGGTCGAAAAGATAATTGACCTCATGGGGGGTAGATTCTGGCCATTTTTTAAGTTTGTACAGGATATAGAGTGCGGCCAGCATTCTATATCCGTTTGGAGTGATTTGGAAGGGGGCGACGTCGAAATAATTAGCCACCCCCTGATAAAAAGGATGTAGAGGGAGGAAAGCCCCTGCCTCTATGTGATACCGAGACCAGGCGCTATATATGCCTCCGGGGAGGTTAGCTCTTTGGTCTGCGGCAGGAATTTTAATGGAAACCCCTGTGAGAGGGTACTTCCTAAAATAGTTAGCAACCATCCGAAGGGTCACTACGCTGGTCGAGGAAATATACCACTCGACATCAGGCAGATTTTGATGGCGAGGGCGGGCTCTAATTTGGATATTAGGGTCAGGTACAGGATTGTTTCGACCGCTGGTCGAGGGAACCCTAGCCTGCGAATCAGGCTAAGCAGGAAGGTTTGGACTATCGTCGGATTCAAGTCTTTTCTTGCCTACGGATTTGGAACGAGCCATTTGAGGAGGAGAAGGACGAGGTCTGGATGAGGATCGAGAAAAAGGAATCTCGTGGATTCAGTCGGCCGGTTGTTCTTCGCCTTCGAGCAGCTGGGCGAGAAGATCGTCGTCAATGGGCCGTTCACCTCCCCACAAATCTGGCATCAATGTCTGCAAACAAAAGAATGGGGAGGTGAGGATGGAGAATTTTTAAAGGCTTTTTAGAATAACGCTGGTCGAGTATAAAAGCCAAGCTTTTATACAACAGCATTCTAACAAAAAGCTAAATGTCTCAACATGAACAGTTTGAAAAACAGATCAAATGGTGAAAGTAAAAAAAAATTCAAAAAAGCTTTTTCAACTCCCCTTAGGACGGGAAAAACCTATTTTCCAACTAGCCTAAAGATCGAATTTTTACTTCGATTTTACGTCCTAAAAGTACGATCCTAACTATCAAACTAACTCGTAAATCTTTTTACTCACAAACATCTCAAACTAGAAGCAGGTGGACTCAAACAGTCAACATACAGAAGCATGCATTATAAAAATTTGAAGCGTAAGGATTCAAAAAATTACCAAGAAAATGGTCGTGGAGATTGAAAAAGAGCCTTCGGAAATCAAGAAACTCTAGGACTGAGTCTTGAAAATGCAGAAGAACGGTCTCCGGAGAAGATTAAGCCTCTGGTTTTTAGGGTTTCTTGAGAAGACAAGGGCGTGTGTAAAAAGAAAAGGGGAAGTTTGGAGATGTTATATAAGTTTGACTGCGGCATAAAAAAGATGTAATCATCAGTTTCCCTTTTTTCGAAATATGGGGAAGCGGAATGGCCGTCGAATTATTACTGGGGAACCGAAAAGTCATGATTAGACAGGAGTAGGTTACTTTTTCCAAGAACACATGAAGGTTTCTGACACGTAAGGCGGGGTTACCGAAGAGTCGTTCGCTCAAAAGTTTATTTATTGCTCATAATAAATAAACTTGGGGGGAAAATGTTGTCCAAAAAATTGGCATTGATGACGTGGCAAGTGAACCCTGGACACGTGGTTGACACCTGGAGAAACTCTGCTAGTGTATCGACCAGAGGACGTATTAGAAGCAGTGAGCAGCCCAGTCATACCTCCGACCAGACTGGTCGATAGTCCCACATGCAATGTAATATTACTGTAAAGATCTTTGTAGATCTCGAATTTAACTCACAGAATCTCCTGAATATCCGGTTATTCAGGAGAGAAAATCGGCAACTAAATCGTGTAATCTCCCTTGAGCCTATAAATAGAGAAATATAGCTCAAGAGAGGGACTTTTGGCTTTTGAATTATTGGAGATTAGGGTAATTCTCCTTGGAATATTGTATTGTTCTTCAGAGGTTAGTGAAACTCATTGAACCCTTATTCTTTGATCACTCCTTTGATTCTTATATCAATAACAGTCTAAGTGGACGTAGGTCATTACCAAATCCTGGGGCCGAACCACTATAAAAATATCGTGTTCTTATTACTTTTCGTCATTTGATTCTTGTCAACATATTCATTCACATCAAGCATATTTCGACTCCGTGTCAGTTGACCAAAATCTGGGTCAACATATTATTTACTTTTGTTCATAGTTATTTAAAATTCTATAATTAGATTAATTCATCTAAATTTTGTTTGCCAAATAGAAATTAAAGAGCAATTATTGGTAATTGATTAATAGTCTTTGTGGGTTCGATAATCTATTTACTATCTATATTACTTGAATCGATTGCGTGCACTTACGTATCATATTTTCACGATCAAGCATGGAACATTTAATTAAAGTTATATAAGTATTAGTTGTATGAAGATCATAGTATTGTTTCTAATATGGTTGCATGTATGTATACATTTATTTGGAGCTCTATCTACTACATTGTATACTTGCTAATGTGATTTCTCTTTTCTATTTAGTTTTTATTCTCAATTCCTTAATATTTATTTTAATGGATTTTAATCTTGTAGTTCTAATTTCTTTAATCATATTTATGTAAGTGAAAATTACAATGATTAAGTAAGTGTCTCTTAATGAGTTTTACTATGATTAGTATTCTATATAGCTACCGGAAGACGATATATTAAGAGCAGGATTTATAAACACAAATATAGAACCTTATGAGGCTATAATGCTTATTAGGTTTTATTATACAAAGTAATTTATACTTCTAAACAGATTTATACACAATTCTAGTTCAATTTAAGTTGATACTACTTGTTCTTTTTATTGTTTTTCATTTATTATTGAAGCAGGTCTTTATTTGCTTGCCCATTTTTTCAATAAATTGACACCTGATCTAGGATATTACATTTGTGCTTTTATAATTTGGTTTTAACCGCAGGGAGTTTTGTCCCTTCAGTTCCATGACCCACAATAGTCCATATAACTAACTGTTATCCCTGTTTTCTCCCCAGACACATGACATGACACAATGGATCCGTGGGCTCTCTCGAAGAGATCAAAGGCCCAGCCTAAGCCCACTGGACGAGGAAGAAGAAAGTCATATTGGCCCAATCATCAATAAGCCCAACATTTCTCGGTGGGCACCACCATAACGAGGGAATCAGGAGCAAGATGCGGACCCAATTCATCTTCCCAATATCAACCTAATAGCATCATCCGGGATGCGAGTAAGGGTGGCAGGTTCAATAGTATGAGAATAAACCCTTGTCAAGAATGAACTCGAGCTCTGGTAAATGAACCAGGGTCCCGATAAATGGACCGGGACATTAGAAATGAACCCGGACCAGGCTTCCAGATAGGGCAGGATTGAATTTCCCTAACATTGACACATTCCTAAGAAACGTGAAGTTTGATCTCCTCAACTAACCAGCAGAAGAGGTTACATACAGAATGTACGCTGTTATTGGGAAACAGTACTGCCACTACCCTAACAGATCCTATCCCCAGGATCTCCTTAGAAGCCCGCATGGACCAGTCTGAAGCTACGTACTATGGTCAGCTGTAAAGCTTGGTTATGTCCAAGCTAACCCAATGGACCCTTATTAATATATAATATTTAGCAAAATCATTTGTATTAAGCCTCCAATAGCGAGCCAACCATGCTTACATCAATATTGGTCCCGGATTATTCTGGCCCAAGCCCATTGCACCCAACTGCCTATAAAAAGGACCAGTTGTGTACTGTAAAAGGGATCCCGAATTTTCTCTTGTAAGAAATTACTCTGCCCAAACTTACAGAAAACTCAATTGTTAAAGCTTTCTAAGCTTTAATACAATAGACTCGTGGACTAAGGCTCATTGATGCCCCAACCACGTAAAATCCTTGTGTGATTATCATTAAATCCTTTCTATTTAGTTCTCTTATCTCTCATAATTCTAGTTTCTGAAAAACTCGGTAAAAATTTTGGTGATTTCATTGAGAATCGAAGAAAGCTTGAAAGGATCTTGAACGTTTACAACAATGGTGAAAACCAGGCACACCGTATTTGATCCTGCTCACCAACAAAAACAAGGCAATGAAGAACCATTGCCCAACTAACCATTCCCTCATGACCAACCTGAGGAAACAACCTATATAGAGCCCCTGCCTGATGACTCCCAGAACTTTGAGGATGGGGCAGACTACGATGAGGGTTACTACAAAGAAGACGAAGAGAATGAGGGGAAATATCTGGATCACGACGCCGAAGATGTTGGTCCTGAAGACATGAACCTCGAACAGGAGGACCCAAAAGTTGCCCATCTGAGACAACAAGTCCTAGATCAAGAAACCAGGATAGCTGAATAGAAAAAGGCCACCCACTAGATGCAATATTCCCTCCTGGCTCTTCAAGCCTTCATTGCTGCCCAAGGATTGGCAGCCAATCCTCTGATCATTCTGATTCCAAGAACGCAACCGCCGACCCCACCGGTTAGGATCGGGGCGCCTAAGAACACGAGCCCAATCCCTCCTCCGGGACCACGCTCCCAGATATGTCATGATGGATGGAAAACTCTATCGCAGGGAGTTATCCATGCCATTTCTTCGATGTGTGTCTGAGACAGAAATGAGTGCAATCATGCACAAAGTGCACTAAGGTTTTGCGAAGATCACACGGCCAGACTCAGTTTGTCCAAGAAAATCCTAGGACCAGGATATTTCTGGCCAACGATGAAGAAGGATTGTGTTGATTACGTGCGTAAGTGCGAACAATGCCAAAGGTATGCGAAGATCCCATCAGCCCCTCCAATGGAAATAACTGTGATGACCAGTCCCTGGCCCTTTGTAGTAGGGGGAATCGATTTGGGAGGATCGCTCCCGACTGGGAAAGGTGGTGTAAAGTATGCCATAGTGGCTGTCAAATATTACACCAAGTGGGTCGAGGCGGAACCAATGAACACCATCACCTCCAAAAAGGCCCTGATCTTTGTCATCAATAACATTGTGTGCCGATACGACCTCCCACACAAAATCATGTTTGACAACGAGAAACAATTTGACAGCGTCCATTTCACTTACTTCTGTGAAAGACATGGCATCATCAAAGCTTCTCCGCAGTCGCTAGGCCTCAAGCAAACGGGCAAACAGAGGCTGTGAACAAGATTTTGAAGGGGACATTAAAGAAAAAGCTTCAAGCCTGCAAGAGCAAGTGGCCGAAAGAACTGCCCCACATCCTATGGGCGTACCAAACCACAGAAAGAACGTCTATCAAACATACTCCCTACTCAATGGTATACAGATGTGAAGTGGTCATCCCAGTGGAAACGACATTCCTGTCTCACAGAAGAGACATGTATGATCCCGTCCAGAACCACGCCTTACTCCAAGAATCCTTAGACCTCATTGAAGAGATCCGGGAAGAATCTCAGGTTCAACTGAAGATGTATCAGGGAAAGATCGCCAGGCACTTTAACTCTAAAGTTAAAAGTCTAAAATTTGAAAGTGATGATCTAGTCCACAGAAGAGTCTTCCCTGCAACCCAAGATCCAAAAGTGGGGGTTCTGGGACTGAACTGGGAAGGACTCTACCAAATCAAAATTGAAGTATGTTCGGGAACGTATTGCTTAAGATGAATAGACCGAACAGAGGTCCCAAAGGCCTGGAACGTAGAACACCTCTGCCGGTACTATCAGTAGTCGGGAGGGCCTGATTCTATTCTTAATTTTTCTTGTAAATAATGTACGCCACAGGGCGATTTCTTACTTAATAAAAATGGTGTGTGCAAAACATCATAAGGAAATATTGTAAAGAAATAAAAGTTCACGTCCATGTTTGTTCTTTTTCACACTGACAAATGACTCAAGACTACAGTCTTCGATCACTTGGGGGGTATGACCATCTATACGAATAAGTCCAGGAATAAAAACAAAACAGGATGCAAAACACAAAGTTTAGTCCTGATCCAGACCGTATAGTATGTGAGTAGCAAAACCCAACAATGCCCAATAGGACGCAAGGCTTAGGCCTAGTCCTAACCCAGACATACATGGTCCGGGGGTACAAAATCCAAAGGAACATATGGCTCAGGCCCAGTCCTAACCCGGACATACATGGTCCGGGGGCATAAAACCCAGTAGGACGTATGGCTCAGGCCTAATCCTAACTTGGACATACATGGTCCGGGGGTACGAAATACCTAAAAAATTGATTGACCTAGCATGGTCTCAAATGACTGAATCCTTATTCATGTCTCCTCTATAATGGCCCAGAACTATTAGAACATGAGCCTTAGTTCTAAGTTGTTTAAAATTATTTATAAATGGCCCACGTCGTTGGAACCAAACCCCTAGGTTCAAAGTAAGCTAATCAACTAATCTCTAATGGCCCAGGCTGCCGGAACCTGAACATTAAACAAATTTGATGATAATTATTAACTCCCTAGCGGTATAGGCCATTGGAATCTGAACACTAGGATTAAAGTGAGTTAACTAGTTAAGTCATATCTAAAAGAAATATCTAACGGTCCAGGCCATTGGAGCCCGAACTAAGTTATATTGATAAGTATGAAACGATCCAGGTCGTCAAAACCTGAACACGGGTCCCCGGTCAAGCTAAATGCCTCCTACAACATTTCTCTAGTGATCTCGGCCGCTGGAACTGGGACCCAACATTCGACTCATGTTCATGCAGAGTGACAAAACACTTGGTGGATTTTGAGGAAAAATAAACGAATGAAAAAGGGAAAACGTTGTGCAGGAAATAAAATCAATATATATATATAAAAAAAAAAGAGCAAACAATAAAATCATCTTGGACGCATTTGCGTCCATAAAAATGATACAAATAAAAACAAAATAGAAGTCCTTTTACAACACAAAGGCCCAAGCCTAGGCTTCAACCTGATCCAAAACATCCAGGACAGACTCGTCTTGCTCGTCCCTGGCCAAAAGCTCTGCATCGGCTTTCTCCTTAGCCTTAAACTCAGCTTTCTTCGTGGCCGGATTGGGATAAACGCGGAGATTCATGTTCTTGTCCTAGAGCCAGGCCATGTAAATGGCCTCGTCGAAAGTGGCCTCCAGCAAAGCATCGACCTGCTCCTGCTCTTGGCGAACCTCCTGGTTTCGCTTTACCTCCAACTAAAGAAGGCTATCTAGGGCCTGAACTCGGGACTCGAGGGTTGGAACCTTCTCCTGGTCCTTGTGAGATTGTGCCTTAGCTACTTCTAGGAGGGCCTTAGTTGATGCCTCTGAGCCTCAAACACGAAGAAGCTCTGCCTCAAGGCTATCCACCAACTTCTTATGGTCGGCGTCCTTCCTGGACAAAGTTTCTTCATGTTGGGCCCAAATCCAGGCGGCCTCCATGCAATTAGCCTGGATCCGAGCAACCTCTTTGCCCAGGACCTCACTAGCAGCTTCTCGCTGGTTCATGACCCCCTCCAACTCCATTTGAGTCGTCTCTAGCTCCATCGCCATCTCAGATACCAAGTTTGCGTTCCTATGGGCCATCAACGCGTCCTAGAACAAACCAAAGTTAGAAAATACAAGCAACAAATTTGAGAAAGTAAAAGATCATATGAACATGTAACTTACAGCATTGGCCTGGGGGATGAATAGGGCATCCTGATTGGCTAGGGTGGCATATCGCTTCAATTGTAGGTTGGACATAGTCGTCCCAACCAGTGCCAGTAAGTTCGCGGCCAGCGGAGCTGTGTCTTGCCCCAACTTAGGACGGAACCCAGTCTCAGCTATGAGCCAGCCCACAATCTATTGGGGAGCGTTGAAGGCATCCAGGCATTAAGCAAACTCCACCTTCCACCGGACTGCTAAGGCCCGGTACATTTCCTCTTGTTTGTCTCGGCCATCTTCCCAGGCTTGGGCCACCATTCTCATCCTCTTCTCCTGGAGGACCATGTCCCCTTCCTCGGGGAGGGCTGGACTGACCAGAAGTATGGGAGCCTCCAGGATCTCCCGAGTGACAATGAGGCTTTCCCCGGAAGAATGTTCCTTGGCCAGGGCAACCTCCTTGGTCCTAGCCCTCTTGGCCCGTTTCGCGGACTCGCTAGCGGCCAACTCCGCAGTCTTTTTCTCTGCTCTTCGACCTTCCAAGGGCTCCTGCTCCAAGTTGATGACTAGGGAAAGAGCGGGCGAGGACGGAACGGTTTCAGTGCGCACCGTCGAGAGGACGCTTGTAGCTGGAGTCCTTTCAGTAACCTCTGGGTCCAGCCTCGAATCCTCGAGGATCAGCTCGAGCACTTTCTTCTTGGGCTGGCCCTTGGCTACCCTCTTCGCATAATCCTTGGCAGCGGCTGCCTTGGCCTCGATCATCTCCTTCATTTTGGCCACGGGGTTAGACATGTCTGAGTCTCCTGAAATAAACAGAGAAATTAATCAGCAAAGCATATGAAGGGGGACAGGAGTCAAAAATTAAAGCAAATAGCAAGGTCTAAAATCCTCTAGGATGAACCCTTATCTAAAGAACAGGCATGACTCAACTCCCCTAGGGAAAAGGAATGAATACGATCCCCCATGTCGTCCAAGTCCAAAAAATTACCGTATTGTAGGAACCCGAACGAGTACATGAGGGTTAGCATATCCAGGACAATGGGGCATGGAAGCCCCACTTCTCTGACGACCCTGATCAGGTAGTCTCGGTACATTTTCCTATCCCTAACTAAGTCCTCAAAGTGAGGAGCATAAGTTAAAAGAAAAGGCGAATTACCTTGCCCCGAGATGCTGACTCCGGGAGCCCTAGTATTTGGCTGAGCCCCTCGATGAGGGTGTCCAGCTCCTCGGACGTGGCCCTCTCTGCTTGATGGGCTCTCTCCTTTTTCTTCTTCTTCGCGTCTGCCTGGGTCGTGACCTCTACAGCCTCGATGTGGACGAGGGCCAACTCCTCCCTCAAGGAGGGGACCATCTTGCACTGCAGCCCCCGGAAGCTAGGGGCATCTATCATCTGATTGGTGACGAGCATCCCAACCAGACGAAGAATGTCTGTGGTCACAAAGCCCCCCACGTCCAGCTCCTCCATGCTCAGGGTGGTGTAGTACTTCTTTCGGTCTAGGATCGATTTGGTGAGGAGAGTCTGGGTGTACGGTCCTGTTTCCCAGGAATATGAGTGGGAGACAGACAAAACAAAAGGAAAACTGAAAGAATCAAGGGGGAAAAACAACTTACCCATGCGCTGGAAGTCCAGCACCAATGTGGGGTTCTTCTTCAAGAGGAATCTGAATGCCATGAACAAGTAGTATCTAACATCCAGGGGGTGCTTCCAGTTGCTGTAGGGAGCCGGATAGTTACCGCATGTGTAACGCCCAGCTAATTAGGGTCTGTTACCAGGTGCGCTTAAAATAAGTGATGGACTTGCAAAACAAGCCATTTGGACTAAACATGTGATTAAGCTACAAAAGGTTTAGGTATTTAAAATTTTGGTCAAGTCATAACCATTTCATTAAACCCAAAAACATGTTCTTTACACGGGATCCCAAAAACATTAGTTTAAAAATTGGTTACAACATCCAAATTACACAACAAGCCAACCTAGGGGGAAAAAGGTGGGTACAACCCTAGCTTCCTTAAGAATCTCGACCGTGGTGGTCGAGCGGACTGCATATGTACATGTCACTACTATTTCCCTCTGACTCATGGCTGGTTGAGCATCTCTTTACCCTTACCTGTACGACAAAGCACTCGTGAGCCAAAAGACTCAGAATGAAAACATATTAAACAATTCACAAAGTAATATATCTGCCAAATAGTAATAATTGAATCTAGTGTATTCAATATACAAATCAGCAACCATAGAGTCACACAAGTGCATGTCGCACTTCCTTTCAATTTGTTGGCATTCGAGCCAGTCAAGTGCATTTTGCACTCCCAGGGTGGCCCAGCCACGGTGTCCTGCACTCCACGTGCATAATGCTAATCTCAGCTTATAAGCTGAGTCTTACTGATCCTCGACTCATAAGTTGATCCTCACAAGCCCCTGACTTATAAGTCCAAGATTTAAGACCCTCCGCTTATAAGACGAGTCTCTCATAATTCAATGAACCTTCGACTAATAAGTCGATCTCCAACTAACATCTTAATAATCCCCTGGTTAATAAACTGTGCTTTCTAGTCACAACAGACAATCACATATTTCATTTAACATGCATACCTACAGATACAATGCATTATAATACACTCAAACAACAATCATAGGCATAATCATAATCAAGCGCATTCCAGTATACTTAATTAGATATTCACAAACATAATTATAATCATGCTCATTAATAGGGCCAAAGCCTTAATCATGTCTATATTTAACCATTGGGCTAAGCCCTAATCACATATTCACCTACTGGGTGCAGTTTTCTTACCTTCGGTCCAAATGCAAGTTACTAGCGACGCCCCTTGAGTACGATCCCTGATCCGAGCCCTTAGCGTTGACCTAGTCACAACCATAATAAGGAATTCCATCAACAACGAGTGAATAAAAGCTTTCAGGCCGAGTCCTAGCCTCCGGGACGTCAAATTCCACCCAACACGGAAGTAGAATCGATCCCGAGCCCAAAAGGTTAGGTTCCCAAACTCAAAACCTTCTCAGGGCCAAGAATCCCCTTAAGGGTCGTGGCCCCATGCCCCCATGTCGCGGCCCGCCTCTAATTAGAGGCTCAGCCTCCCCAGCCATCCGACACGCGCCACGACCCAGCCATTGTTGCGTCGTGGCCCACCCTTCCCATTAAGCCCTACCTGGTTCCTTTTTGCCCTAGAGGGCTCAGCTTGCCCTTCTTTCCAAATCTACTCACCCCCTTGAGTGGCGAGCCTCTAAGGAAGACATAGTCTCCCACCTAGAACTCCATGTCCCTACACTTTGGATTCTCATAACTTCTCCGTCTACTCTGCGATGCGAGCATCCAAGCTCTGATCTTTTCAATGGTTTCATTGGTCCTCTAAACTACCTCAGGACCCAAGTATCTGTGCTCACCCAACTCATCCCAGTGAATAGGTGATCTGCACTTCCTACCATACAACATCTCATAAGGAGCCACTCCTATGGTTGCTTGATAGCTGTTGTTGTAGGAAAATTCTATCAGGGGTAAATATTTACTCTAAGAGCCCTCAAAATCCAGTACACATGCTCTCAGCATGTCCTCCAGTATCTGTATAGTCCTCTCAGACTGACCATCAGTCTGAGGATGATACGATGTACTAAACTTCAACTACATGCCCATTGCCTTCTACAACCTTCCCCAAAACTGGAAGTAAAAGTGGGGTCTCAATCCGACACGATCGACCTCGAAGTTCCATGAAGACGTACTATCTCTTTTACATAGAGATTTGCATATTGTTCAACGTTATAAGTCATCTTCACTGGCAAAAAGTGAGCTAATTTGGTATATCTGTCTACAATCACCCATACTGAATCATGCTGACCCACTGTCTTAGGCAATCCCACAACAAAGTCCATTACGATGTCTTCCCATTTCCACTCTGGAATGTCTAAGGGTTGCAATAGTCCTGCTGGTCTCTGATGTTCGGCTTTGATCTGCTGACACGTCAGACACTTGGCAACATATTCTGTTACATCACCTTTCATCCTCAGCCACCAATACAAAGTTCTCAGATCCTGGTACACCTTCGTGGTGCCGGGATGCAAGGAATACGAAGTAGTATGAGATTCCTCCATAATCTCCCGTCTAATAGCAACATTCATCAGAACATAAATCCGACCCTTATATCTTAGCAGACTCATATCTGATATAGAATAATCCCTAGTTGCTCCAGCTCAGACATCCTCTCTAGTCTTCACCAACTGGGGTTCTTGTAACTGACTCTCCTTTATCTTCTCTAGGAGAGTGGACTGCAGGGTAATGTTGGCTAACTGACCCACTACTAACTCAACCCCTTCTCTGGTCATATCCTTTGCTAACTCCTTGGATATCTGCCTCACACTATACAACTACCCTGGACCTCTCCGACTTAGGGCATCAGCCACCACGTTGGCCTTCCCTGGATGATAAAGGATATCACAGTCATAATCTTTCACCAGTTCCAACCAACGCCTCTATCCCATATTCAAATCCTTCTGTGTAAAGAAGTACTTGAGACTCTTGTGGTCTGTATATATCTCACATTTCTCTCCATAAAGGTAATGCCTCCATACCTTTAATGCAAAGACCACCACTACCAACTCCAGATCATGGGTTGGGTATCTCTGCTCATAATCCTTCAACTGACGTGACGCATAAGCAATCACCTTCTCTTCCTACATAAGGACACAGCCTAACCCCTGTCTCGAAGCATCGCAATAAACCATAAACTTCTCCTGGTCTTTCGGAAGACTCAAGACAGGGGCAGTAATCAAATGTCACTTTAACTCCTGGAAACTGTCCTCGCATCTATCTGACCACGTAAACTTTTGATTCTTACGTGTCAGTTCTATCAGTGGGGTCGATATTCTTGAGAATCCTTCCACAAACTTCCTATAATAGCCTACCAATCCAAGGAACCTTATAATCTCATAGGCATTCCTTGGCCTTGGACAATTCCTAACAGCCTCAATCTTAGCTGGGTCTACCTTGATCGCATCTCTACTAACGATATGACCCAAAAATGTCACCTGTGGTAGCTAAAACTCACACTTTTTAAACTTTACAAATAACTTGTGCTCTCTCAATCTCTGGAAGACCAACCTGAGGTGCTGCTCATGCTCCTCCTCTGATTGTGAATAAACCAAAATATTGTTGATGAAGACGATCACGAACCGGTCCAAATAGTCCTTGAAAACTCTGTTCATTAAGTCCATGAAAGCTGCCTGGGCATTAGTCAAACCAAACAACATAACAAGAAATTCATAGTGCCCATATCTGGTACGAAAAGTTGTCTTGGGTATGTCTTCGTCCTTAGTCCTCAACAGGTGATAACCAGATCGAAGATCTATCTTTGAAAATACTATTTTACCTTGCAGTTGGTCAAATAAATCATCTATCCTTGATAGAGGATACTTGTTCTTGATAGTTAATTTATTCAGTTCTCTATAGTCTATGCACATCCTTAGAGAACCGTCCTTCTTTTCACAAATAATACTAGCGCACCCCATGGCGAGAAACTGGGTCTGATAAAACCCAAATACAACAACTCTTGTAACTGTACTTTGAGTTCTCTCAACTCAGCTGGGGCCATTCTGGAAGGTGCCCTAGACACTGGCTCTGTCCCTGGTGCCAGCTCAATAACAAACTCATTCTCTCTATGCGGCGACAACCCCAGTAAATCTTCTAGAAACACGTCCAGAAACTCACAAACCAACCTAGTCTCTTCCGATCCCACTAGCATGACCTGTGTGGTATCCACCACACTGGCTAGGAATCCCATGCAACCTCCCTGCAGTAGATCTCTAACCCTCAATGCTGAAATCATAGGTACTCGGGGTCCATCACAGTTCCAATGAATACGAAAGGTTCATCACCCTCAGGTTCAAAGGTTACCATCTTCTTCGTACAATCAATGGTTGCTCCATATCTAGTTAACCAGTCCATTCCCAAAATCATATCAAAGTCGGTGATAGCTAACTCTATCAAATCAACAGACAACTCTCTACCATCCACCATCACTAGCAAAGACCTAACCCATCTCTTGGAAATCACCAATTCCCCAGTGGGTAGTAACATCCCAAATCCCACATCATAAAACTCACAGGGCCTACACAGTCTATCAATGATCCTACTAGAAGCATAAGATTGTGTAGCACCAGAATCAATCAGCACAGAATAAGATATGCCAGCACTAGAAAGCTGACCTGTGACCACTAAGGGCCTAGCCTCCACCTCAGCTTGTGTCAGTGCAAATACTTGAGCTGGAGTCGAGCTGTCTGTCTTCTTAGGTTCTTCTTTCTTCAATCTTGGGCAGTCTTTCTTAAGATTCCTCACAAGTTTAGATACAAAGTAGGCCTTGGCCCGACACTCGCCCAGATGATGCCTCCTACATCTGGCACATTCTATATATGTCTTCTAGTCCTCATTGCCGCCTTGGCAACCAACCTATACACCCTGTGGCCTCATATTAGGTCTAGGAGCTGAACTAGTATCCAGAGTCTTCCTTTTCTGGTCGCTGGGGCCTCCGCCCCTACCTGATCCTGAGAAGGGAGGTCCCGTCCTCCTCATATCCCTCATGGTGTGTTCTCGCGCCAGATCTTATTCCCAGCACCCTCTGCAGTAAGGGCTCTCTCCACTACCTGTGCGTATGTTGTTACTACAGGTACTGTGGTAATTCTAACATCTCGGGCTATCATAGGCTGTAGCCCCTGAAGGAATCTTTTCTTCCTTGTCCCATCAGTGGGCACCAAGTCTGCAGCGAATTTTGATAATCTATCAAACTTCAGGGCATATTCGTTCACCGACATATTTCCCTATAAAAGCTTACTAAACTCATCTACCTTTGCAGCTCTGATGACCTCATTGTAATATTTCTTGTTGAAGAGGGTTTTGAATTCTTCCCAACTCATTGTGGTTACATCCCTAGTCTGAGACACCACCTTCCACCAGATTCGGGCATCCTCCTGAAACATGTACGTGGCACAGGCCACTCTCTCATTTCCCACCACCCTCATGAATCCAGGATGGATGTAATCATAGCCATCCACTGTTCTGCCTTAAGTGGATCTGCGCTTCCCTCGAAAATCAAAGGGTGTTTCTTTTTGAACCGCTCATATACCAACTCCCAACGGTTCTCTAATTTTGTCTACTATTGTACGGTCGGTACTGGAACAGCAGATGGGACCCTGATGCAGCGTTCCCAGCCAGAATCTACTATTACCTCAACTACTGAATCTCTTCATCCTATCTCTGCAGTCTAGCTTGCAGGTCTGCAAGCATCTGTTGCCAGTTCTCAGGGACTGGCGGAGGGTTCTGATCCTGATCATTACTTTCAACCTGATTCCCAGCGCCGGCTGGCTCATTAGATTTCCTTGGAAGCATACTTCCAAGTCTATCTGCAACTTGGCTTATCAGGCGGTAATAACAATATTTCACATCAACCCACGGTTCAAAACCGGTCGAATAAGCATCCACATGCATTGACAATGCTAATAAGCATCCCAACAATTCACACATAACAATCATGCTAATAAGAAGAGGAATTCATAATATTACTTGAACAAGATGCTAATAAGCACATTCTTGGCATGCATACACATAACATAATGCTATTAAACATTTTCCAATACTCAAGAGCAAACAGAATGCTAATAAGCATTTTTCCATTAACATGTAACAGTGCTAATAAGCATCTTTATCCAATGTGCACATACAGCAGTCAAGGGCCAGGCCCTATCAGAATAACTCATGCTTCTTATTTAAACTAGCAGGTAAAGCTTATATAATCCATTTAAGCAAATATACACATAACTATATCAATAGTTACCCAACCACAAGTCGAGCATGTCTTTAGCAGTGAATGTACATGCCCAGTCCAACATCAGGAACCCTTAAACCTTGGCAGCTCTGATACCAAGTTGTAACGCCCAGCTAATTAGGGTTTGTTACCAGGTGTGTTTAATACCAGTGCTGGGCTTGCTAAACAAATCATTTGGACTAAACATGTGATTAAGATACAAAAGGTTTAGGTATTTAAAATTTTGGTCAAGTCATAACCATATCATTAAATCCAAAAACATGTTCTTTACACGGGATTCCAAAAACATTAGTTTAAAAATTGGTTACAACATCCAAATTACACAAAAAGCCGACCTAGGCGGCAAAAGGTGGGTACGACCCTAGCTTCCTTAAGAATCTTGGCTGTGGTGGTCGAGCAGACTACATATGTACATGTAACTACTATCGCCCTCTGACTCATGGCTGGTTGAGCTTCTCTTTACCCTTACCTGCACCACAAAGCACCCGTGAGCCAAAAGACTCAGCTAGAAAACATATTAAACAATTCACAGAGTAACATATCTGCCAAAAAGTAATAACTGAATCTGGTGTATTCATTATACAAATCAACAACCATAGAGTCACACAAGTGCATGTCGCACTTCCTTTCTGTTATCCAAAAAACAAGCATGGATGACATGGCAGACGTTTAGTACACATGGCTGACATCTGGCAGAAGTCTTGTTCGGCCATCGACCAGAAAGATGTATATGGCGCAACGCTCAATCTTTATATACGACCAGCTTGGTCATATACTCACTATATTTGGAGAAAATCTTATGCAGTTATAATCATATCCGAAATTATCTCCCATGATTTCCTGAGTATCCGATTATTTAGGAAAGAATATCTGTAACAAATTACTGTAATCTTCCTTGAGCCAATAAATAGAGAAAAATAGCTCAAGGAAGGTACTTTTGAACTTTTGGCTTTCTAATTATTTGAGATTAGAGTTTTACGAGTGTATTAGAGCTATCGTATTTGATATATTGTTTTGTTCTTGAGAGGTTGGTGAAATTCATTGAACCCTAGTTCTTTGATCACTCCTTTGAAATTTTATATCAATAGCAGCTCAAGTGGACGTAGGTTATTACCAGATTATGGGGCCGAACCACTATAAATTCTTGTGTGCTTTATTGTTTTTGTCATCATTCTCACTTCAACATATTTGTCCACATCAAGCATTTTTTACTTCGTGTCAGTTGACCAAAATCAGGGTCAACATTCTGGTGCTTTCATTGAGAGCTTCATATAATATTGTTGAAGTATCAATGGCGAAAACAACAAAGAAGACTGGACAGGCGGCCAGCGCTGCACCATCTCAACCGCCTCCTCCTCCAAACGTGACTGAAGATGAGCCACATTTGGAATTCGATGAGGAAGAACTGGATTTCGAGATGCTGAAGAATACCCTGGGGGTATTGTAGGACGAACTGGCCAATCTGAGGGCCAGCAAGGAAAGTGCTGTTGAGATTATGGCACGGCAGCAACAAGAGATTGAGCGACAACGCCTGGAACTGAGTGAAAGGAAGGCGGAGATGGACCGTCACCAGAGGGAGGCCATGGCAGCCCTCGAAGCAGCCCTACAGCTAGCTAGGAATCAGGCTGCACCTGCATCGCAGCCTGATCAACCTTCAAATGGGTCGCCCTAAAGGGGCCCTAATCCTAGCCCGTCGATCTAGCCCTCGAGCCCCCAAAGGCCCGAGCAGCCACCAATGCCTCAGGAAGATGTCCCTCTAAGGGATCCTGAAGCGCAGCCTCCATCCCAGGCTGGTCGCGAAAATCCCCCGCGGTCAAGGCAGAATAGGGCCGGGCAGTAGCCCCGCAGTCCTAGACGCCATAGGGGCGAAGAGCCGAACCCACCGAGCAGAGGGCAGCGTCCTTCTGGTAATAGAAGGAACTCAGAGACAGGCTCTGCGGTCCGGGGCCCCCCACGGCATGACAATTCACGGGGACCCACCGACCAACGCAGGCCACCCTCTAACGCTTGGGACGTTCCAGCCCGAGGAGGCAACCGAGGGAACAATCAATCCCACCACTGCCAGTTGAGGTTCAGAGATGGCCATGGTTATAATGAGGCTGACTCAGGCAGAGGAAACGCCGGTCAGAGAAATGAAGAAAGAGGTGGGGGCAGAAGCCCACCACCTAGGGATGACCAACCCGAAAGACGTGACACTAGAGGGCAGCCCAGACAAAATAACGTCTTTAACCGTCTTGGAGCTAGCGAACAGTGGCAAAGGGACGAAGATTTAAGAGATGTACTCAATGATCATAGGGAACGGCACGATGAGTACATTCCCCCAGCTGCAGCAGAGGCCCCAGCGATTCCTAGCGCCGTGCAGGCCCAGATAGATGCCCTCAACCAGGCAGTGCAATAGTTGGTCGGGGGAAGAACGTCTTATATCGATCACGATAGGAGAAAGGGCACTCCTTTCATTCAAAGGATAGCTATGGCAGAAACTCCTAGCAAGTTTAAGATGCCTACGCTTCCAAACTTTGACAGGTATGGTGACCCAGTATCTCATGTCAACAAGTTTGAGATACAGATGGACATCAAGAAAGTGTCTGAAGACGTTCGATGCAGGATCTTTCCTGCAATACTTTCTGATGCTGCACAAGAGTGGTTTTTCAAATTCCCTCCTGCAAGTATTGTTTCTTGGGTGATGTTCGTAAAAGAATTTTACGGACAATTCTATACGGGTCATGTGCACCCAACTGAGGCAAATCAGCTGGTCGAAATACGCCAGCAAGACTAAGAACCACTGAAGGATTACGTCCAATGTTTTATGCGAGCAGCTGCTGGAGCCAAAACAGTGGGAGACGAAGGCAAGATGATTGCCATAATTGCAAGAGTTAAGCGCCGCAGGCCTCTTTGGAACAGCCTCAGAAAGCATGGGGTCAGGACTACCCAGGAATTTTTGGATCGAGCTGATCGATACATCAAGCTCGAAGACGCCATAGCCAGTGAAGGAAAGCCACCAGGCAAGGATAAGGGGACTGCCGAGCCCACCAAAGCCGCCAATGGGTCAAAACCCAACGGCAACTGTAAAGGCAATGGGAACGGCAATGGCAATGGCAAGAATGGGGGGAAACGGCCACATAATGAGCCTTCCACCTTTGAAAATAAACGAGCCAAGGGTAATCATTATGAACCTCGGTTCACTAACTACACTACCCTTATTGAATCTCGGGGAGAGGTGTATCAGGCCACGAGTTCCAGTGTGCCTTATAAAAAACCTGCTCCCATTCGAAAAGATATTTTGAAGAGAGACACTACCAAGTTCTGTCGTATCATAACGACTACGGACATGATACAAATGAATGCAACCAGCTAAAGGATGAAATCAAGTTCCTTATTAGACAAGGACACTTGAGAAGATATGTACGGGCCTCGGAAATTCCCAACGAGAGGCTCCAGGTGGCAACGAGCATGCGCCCACACGCCAACGCTCGCCACCTTTGCAGCCTGACCCCGTATCTGGCACTTTACTCACCATTTGCGGAGGCCCGCACCTCGCGAGAAGCAGTGGAAAGGCGAGGGAACGATATGCTCGGATCCTACATCACGACCAGGACATTGAGATGATGACTATGGAGGACAGGGCATCAAAGAAGGCTCGGTCAGAGGATGGTGAGATAACCTTCTCTGATAGCGACGACCAGCATGTCCGGTTCCCACATTCTGATTCGTTGGTCGTAGACGTTCAAATCGCCAAAATGATGGTGAAAAGAATACTAGTGGATACAAAAAGTTCAGTGAACATCCTGTACAAATCTTCGCTGGAGCGGATGAAGTTGTCCTTCAAGGACTTGGAGCCCTGCAATCAAACAATTTACGGCTTCTCTGGTGAGGGACTCACCCCAGCAGGGTCAATCAGACTTCCAATCACAGTAGGTACAGCGCCTGCTACCAGGACATTACTCTCTACTATTATAGTAATCGATTGTCCTTCGGCGTACAATGCTGTTATTGGATGGCCCATACTGGTTGATCTTCAGGTCGTCACCTCAGTATGGCACCTGGCCATGAAATTCCCGACAGACGCAGGGGTAGGACGCGTGTTGGGAAATCAGAGAGAAGCAAGGGAGTGCTACAACGCCTCAGTTACAAAGGCGAAGAAAGGAACATCGAAGAGCACCCCCCCCAAATAGGTTGCAAATGGCTATTGATACACAAGCCCAATTCGGTGATGGAGTCACCAAATAGGGTGTTGGCCAAAGTGAGGACAGGGATTTGGGTCCTCGCTTTGGGGATTTTGAAGAAGATGTTGACCCGTCGAGGACCTGGAAGAGGACCAACTCGACGAAAAAGACCCGACCAAAGTTGTGAAGGTTGGGAAAAACTTAGAAGCAACCACGAAGCATGCACTGGTGGAATTTTTTAGAAAAAACCAGGAAGTTTTTGCCTAGTCACACAAAGACATGGCTGGGATAGATCCTGCAGTTATCAGCCATGTCCTGAACGTTGACAAGAGTTTTCCACCCGTGCAACAGAAAAGAAGGCTGCTCGATAAGGATAGATCGAAAGCCTTAAAAGAGGAAGTCGAAAGACTGAAGGAGAATGGGTTCATCAGGGTGGCGTTTTATCCATCATGGGTCTCTAATTCGGTACTGGTTCCCAAGCCTAACGGCAAATGGTGAACCTGTGTGGATTTCACAAACCTCAATAAAGCCTACCCAAAGGATTGCTTCCCACTCCCAAGGATCGACCAGTTGGTCGATGCAACTGCAGGACATGAGATCCTCTCCTTCATGGAAGCATACTCAGGATACAATCAGATCAGTATGCATCCCCCTGACGAGGATCACACTAGCTTTCGGACCGATACAGGGTTATACTGTTATAAAGTAATGCCCTTCGGACTGAAAAACGCTGGTGCGACTTACCAGCGATTGGTCAACCACATGTTTAAGGAGTTGATCGGAGTAAACATGGAGGTGTACTTGGATGACATGCTGGTAAAGTCGAAAAAAGAAGAAGGACATGTGAAGGATTTACAAGAGTGTTTCAACGTTCTGAACAAATATCAGATGAAGTTAAATCCTCTCAAATGTTCCTTCGGAGTAGGATTAGGGAAATTCTTGGGGTTCATTGTTAATTCAAGAGGAATCGAGGCCAACCCCAACAAGATAAAAGCCCTGATCGACATGAAATCGCCAATGAAAATCAAGGATGTGCAAAGTTTAACTGGAAGAATTGTCACACTAAGTAGATTCATTTCCAAGTCGATGGATAAATGCGTCCCTTTCTTCAATCTACTTAGAGGCAACAAGAAATTCGAATGGACAGGAGACTGCGAACAGGCTTTCCAGGCCTTAAAGGCCCACATGGCACAGCCTCCTGTTTTATCAAAACCCATGGACGGAGAAACTTTGTTCATTTACCTGGCGATCACCGAATTTTCTACCAGTGCGGTGCTAGTGCGAGAGGAAGAAGGCGTACAAAAGGCAGTTTACTATGTAAGCAAGAGGTTAATCGGGGCTGAATTAAGGTATCCTCCAATCGAAAGGTTAGCCTATTGCTTGATTTTGGCCTCAAGGAAATTACGTCCTTACTTCCAAGCCCATCCCATCACAGTCTTAACTGACTAGCCCCTTCGGCAAGTTCTGCAAAAGCCAGAGGTAGCTGGACGCTTATTAAAATGGGTAGTCGAACTCGGGCAGTTCGATATCACATATTCGCCGCGAGCAGCAGTAAAAGGACAAGTCTTGGCTGACCTCATCGCTAAATTCACTAAGCTCCCAGATGGCGAGCAATGCGAAGAACCTAGTGCGCCTGAGCCCCAAGTCGAAGCTCCTTCGTGGAAGTTATTCACGGATGGATCATCCAACGAATCTCACGCAGGAGCGGGAGTGATATTGATAACGCCAGAAGGGCATTGATTTCACTACACTATTAGGTTCGACTTCACTGCGTCAAATAATGAAGCCAAATATGAAGCACTCCTCACTGGGTTATGATTGGCAAAAGACATGAGTATAAAGGTTCTGGATATTTACAGTGATTCACAGCTGGTAGTGAATTAGGTCCTAGGGGAATATCAAGCACGAGGCTTCAAGATGGTGGCTTACTTAAATAAAACTAAAGATCTGTTGGCTCAGTTCGAGAAGTATACCCTCCAGCAAATACCTCGGGATCAGAATTCGAACGCAGATGCCTTAGCCAAACTCACAAGCGCGAAAGACGTTGACACTTTGAATATTGTGCCAATAGAAAGATTGTGCGAGCCGAGCATACAAGCGGATGAGACTAATATGGAAATTCGGATGGAGGATACATGGATGGCACCATACTTGGAGTATCTCACGAATGGTGTATTACCGGCAGATAGAAACAAATCCAGAACTCTTCAAAGATAGGCTGCTATGTATATACTGGTCAATGGTGTTTTGTACCGAAGAGGATACTCCATGCCACTACTCAGATGTGTTACACCGGAAAAGGCTAAAGAGCTCATGAGAGAGGTACATGAAGGCTTCTGTGGGGACCACGCTGGGGGGCAGAGCTTGTCAAAAAAGATTCTGAGATAGGGTTATTTCTGGCCGACTATGAACAAAGATTCAATGGAGTTTCTGCGAAAATGCGATAAGTGTTAAAGATTTTCCAAGATCCCACGCGCAGCTCCCAATGAGTTAAAGCAGATGCAGAGCCCTTGGCCTTTCACAGTATGGGGTATAGACTTAATTGGATCCCTGCCAACAGGAAAGGGTGGAGTAAAATATGCAGTCGTAGCAGTCGACTACTTCACCAAATGGGCCAAAGCTGAGCTGCTCGCTACCATAACGACCAAGAAAGTTCTTGACTTTGTCATCAAGAACATTGTTTGCCGATATGATTTGCCTCGAAAAATTGTCTTAGACAACGGCACCCAGTTTGACAGCGACTTATTCACAGACTTATGTGAAAGGCATGGTATCGTCAAAAGCTTTTCTTCAGTCGCACACCCATAAGCAAATGGGCAAGTCGAAGAAGTGAATAAAACACTTAAAGATACCCTGAAGAAAAGACTTGAAGACGCTAAAGGAGTATGGCCAGAATAGCTGCCTGAAGTACTCTGGTCGTATAGAACTTCTCATCGAACAGCGACAGGTCATACCCCGTTTTCCTTAGCGTACGGGAATGAAGCTATGTTTCCCATCGAGTTAGATCCCCCCTCACACCGACGAATTACATACGACCAGGACTAGAATAGCCAACTGATGATGGAGTCCCTGGACTCACTTGAAGAGAAACGGGAAAGAGCCCTACTCCGAGTAGCTACGTACCAGCAAAAGGTCGCCCGGTATTTTAACTCGAAGGTGAAAGAAAGGAAATTCAACGTCGAAGACCTAGTACTACGATGAGTTTTCTTAAACACCCGCGACCCAACTGTTGGAGTGCTCGGACCAAACTGGGAAGGACCTTACCAGATTGAGGAAGTCCTTCATCCAGGCACCTACAAACTTGCACGCTTAAATGGAAATCTCGTTCCACGCTATTGGAACGGAGAACACCTGCGCAAGTATTATCAATAAACAGCCCTTTTTAAAGGACTGGCTTGTATTAATTTGTACTTTTTACAAGTTTTGAAAAAGGGTTAGCCACATTGTATGGCTAATCGCTTATAAGTGTAAGATCTTTTTAAGATCACTCGTAAAGACATGTTTAGTCCATTTTAATATGAGAATTATAAGGGACTGTGTGCAGCCAGTCATTCTTGCCAACCTTTCTAAATTTATTTTTTCAAGTATTTGTTCATTACGTGTGTTGTTTTGCTGTATTATAAGTGTTATGTTTCCTACCGAGTAGTAATGTTCGCACAGGTTGTGGTCAAGGCAAGTGACCAAGGACCTAAAGCTCCTCGATCACTTGGGGGGCATATAAGGTACATCGATAGCAAGGCATACCAAGAGGTATGTAAACACATGAACAAAATGAGTGAAAGCATGCTATGGTACTTAGAGTATTTTTCAAAATTTATATTTTGTTAAATCAAGCCAAAGTACTATGTTAAGTTCTGTCATGCGAACAGATGTTATAATAGACAGAAATATTTTAATATCAAAAGGCATTCTTTTACACCGTGAGCAGTACTGCTCTGATGTAATTTTTTAATTAAAAGTAAAAAGCTGCCCTTGCAGCAAAGTAAAAAAGCTCCCCTTGCAGCAATAAAAACAAATTGTCTTTACAACGCGACCCGTGGGCCATGAAAACAAAATAAAAAGAAAAAAAAGGAAAAATTCTTAAGGAACCGGAGGGTTGGGAGGAGTGCCTTGATTAGCCGAAGGACCAGCTTCAGCATCAACACCATCATTCCCCCCTGCTCAGGAGGCAGGCACTTTGGCCTTATCTTCTTCTTCCAATCGGATGGCGCACTGCACCATCAGGGTCCTCTTCAAGCGTTTGGACAGGTAGTTGAAGTTAGCCTCCCGGTTGTGCTTCCAGAATTCATAGAAGCAAAGGTGAGTGGCCTCCTTATGCTTCTTCAAATTCTTGGCCCTGTCTTCCTCGAGCTCCTACACTCGCTTTTCAAGCTCCCTCGTCTCCTGCTTGCTGGCGATCAGATCAAGCTCAAGCTAATTACATGCTTGAGTGTTGAACTTGGCACTTTCCTTGAATTTTTCTCTGGATTCGTTGGCTTTCTTCCGGGCATCTTGGGCGTCCAAAAGCTCCTTGGTGAGAGTAGCTTTTTCCTCGCGCAATTGTTCTTGCTGTTTGGACAGCTCCTTATTCTCCTCGAGCAGCTTGTTGTTGTCAGCCTCAAGTGCTTGCTTAGTCTGGGCAAGCCTGGAGTCGAAGTTCTTTCCCCGAGAAACCAACGCCCCAACACGGCGCCAGCCAGCAGTTAAAGTTAGCAGCCCCTGAAGACAAAGAATGAGATAAAATAAGGAAAAGAAATCAGACATAAATGATAAAGTAGCAGGAGATAACTTACGCTAACTATCTCGTTCAGCCCTCTATTGACGACTTGATCAGCCTCCATTGAGGCAGTTTCAGTAATGGCAGCCTGGCTGCGTCTGTGCTTTGAGAGCTTATATATCCTCTCCCTGGCTAAGCCGACCACGAAGCTGGGCAGGGAGCCTTCGGGCGAGGTGTCCAATGTCTCCTTGTCCGCAACCTTAGAGGAGTGTTGTGGATTAGCAGGAGGGGGAGTCGTCTGCTCAGAGGGGGGCGGAGGTGGTGAGCTCTCCTTTGAGGGGGCAGTGGCTGGAACATCATCTGTTCGAGCCTTCTTTGAGGGAGTCTTGCTGCTTTCCCCTCGAGCCCTCTTGCTATCCTTCTTTGGGACAGAAGAGGCAGTGGCAGCCTGGCAATGCTCAAAAACATCCTCGGAGTCCACACCTGCACAAAAGGAAGCAACACAAGCAGTAAGACTAAATGGTCATGCAGGATAAAAGAATAAAAGCAAAAGGATTACAAGTAAAGTACTCGCGCTACAACTACTGGTCGTAACATTATTTACTGAACTACCTACTGCCTGGAAGAAATCTGAATTTAAGGAGGGGGCATTCTTAAAGTTACCATCCCCATCAAATAGATGAGAGGGAATTGGCAAATGGTTTAAAAGCAAGATTGTTATACCGTTTTCATCGAACGAGTCGTCAAAAAGTTCGGTAGGCTCAGCAGCCTTTTGTTTTCCTTTGCCCTCGGGAGCCAAGGGTTTCTCTGCTCGACGAGGAGACGCTTGGGGTTGCTGCTCGGGTTCCACATCGGCTTGGGCATTCTCCGCCGAAGGTTCGCTCATTGCTGGTTGGGGATTCCAGAGGCCGACCAGCCTAAGGTTAGCCTCAGTAACTAAATTTTTGTCACTCTTATCAGCATTCGGCATGCTGGCTAAGAGTGCCGCCCTTGACTCCATCCCTGGAGTCGGGATTGGACGTAACCATGGGCCTGGAACGCAATGAAATTTCAAAACATTGTGCCAGAAAAACACTAAGCAAAGAAGCTAGTGACGAAAGAATTTTTACCTCCTCAAGTGAAGGCCAAGTTGTCTGCGGCTAAGTCGAGTGTAAGAAAGTATTCTTGATGATATCTCCCCACATTGGAGATGTGAGTAGTCTCAGTCAGGAAAGTGCACCCGGTTTCTTGATGGAAAAAATGGAAAAACCCCGTGCCTTCTTGGTTAGGGTTGGACTTAATGTCAAAAAGAAAGTTGACCTCGTGGGGAGTGGGCTCTGGCCATTTTTTGAGTTTGTAAAGAATATAGAGTGCGGCCAGCATTCTATATCCATTTGGGGTGATTTGAAAGGGGGCAACTCCAAAGTAATTTGCCACCCCCTGAAAGAACGAGTGAAGAGGCAAGGTGGCACCTGCCTCAATATGAAACCGTGACCAGGCGCTATAGGCCCCGCCTGGCAGGTTGGCCCTCTGGTCGATGGAAGGTCTGACCAAGGTCACCCCTGTCAGTTTATACTTATTTAAGTAGTTGGTGATCATCCCGATCGTCACTCTACTTTGGGGAACAACATGCCACTCGACATCCGGCTGAGCAGCATGTTGAGGACGGGCATGCCTTAGTACATTGGCATCAGGAACATTTTCACCTCGACCACTGGTCGAGGGAGCATCAGCAGTAGGCTGGCCTGAGGAGTTAGGGGTTTTCCTTTTTTGAGCTTTTGTTTTTGTTCGAGCCATTCTTTGGGTTGGAACTGGAGAAGGGTTTGGGCTAGGGCGAGAAAAAGGGATATCTGGTATCAGAGTAGAGGGGTTTTCTTCGCCTTCAAGCAGCTGAGCTAGGAGGTCATCTTCAATGGGTCTTTGTCCTCCCCAAGGGTCTTGCATATGAACTGCAAACAGACAAAGGAGGAGATAAGACACATAGCCTGCGGAGTTACGTGGGAGATTGGGATAACATTGCTCGCGTCTATTGACCAGCAGCATCCTACCCGTACACTAAGTTTGGTGCTAGCAGTTTGAAAAACGGATCAAAAAGGAAATAAAATGTTTTCTGAAAAGGAACTTTTTCAACTCCTAAAGGGCGGGAAAAAGCCCAGTTTTTTCAACTAGCTTAAAGATTGAATTTTTACGTCGATCTTACGCTCTAAACCTATGATCCTTACTATCGAACTAGCTCCTAACTTATATAAAGCAGAAATACACTCTCTTACCAAGCATTAGATGGTTTATACAAAATCCTCATAAATTTCTAATCAAGAACGCAGGAAACCATAGAGTACAGTAACTACATGCATGGCATCACAAAAAATTTGAAAGACTGAAAGATTACCTGGGCAAAGAGTGGAGATTCGGAAAAATAGAAATTTCGAGTCGGAAAAATCTTCGGCAGGACATCTGAATTGTTTCGAAGTTTTGGGCTCCGGAGCAAAGTTCTTGAGGTTCTTGATTGGAATGGTGAGTAAAGAGTTATAAGAGAGATAAAAAGGCTACTTATAGAGGCTGAAGTATAGCAAAAAGTGGCAATCATGACTTTCCCATTTTCAAAACGTGGGGGAGTGTATTAGCCGTCACATTGATTTCTTGAAAACCGAAAAGGCCTGATTAGACATAATTATGTCACGGATTTAAAAAACGCACGAAGACTCTGACATATTTCGTGGGGCATATGAACGGTTGTTTCCCTAAAGTTTCTTTATTGCTAGTCGCACTAAACAAACTTGGGGGGCAAATGTTATCCAAAAAATAGGCATGGATGACATGGCAGATGTTTAGTACACGTGGCTGACATCTGGCAGAAGTCTTGTTCGGCCATCGACCAGAAAGATGTCTATGGCGCAACGCTCAATCTTTATATACGACCAGCTTGGTCGTATACTCGCTATATTTGGAGAAAATCTTATGCAGTTATAATCATATCCGAAATTATCTCCCATGATTTCCTGAGTATCCGATTATTTAGGAAAGAATATCTGTAACAAATTACTGTAATCTTCCTTGAGCCTATAAATAGAGAAAAATAGCTCAAGGAAGGGACTTTTGAACTTTTGGCTTTCTAATTATTTGAGATTAGAGTTTTACGAGTGTATTAGAGCCATCGTATTTGATATATTGTTTTGTTCTTGAGAGGTTGGAAAAACTCATTGAACCCTAGTTCTTTGATCACTCCTTTGAAATTTTATATCAATAACAGCTCAAGTGGACGTAGGTTATTACCAGATTCTGGGGCCAAACCACTATAAATTCTTGTGTGCTTTATTGTTTTTGTCATCATTCTCATTTCAACATATTTGTCCACTTCAAGCATTTTTGACTCCGTGTCAGTTGACCAAAATCAGGGTCAACACTTTCAATTTGTTGGCATCCGAGCCAGTCAACTGCGTGTTGCACTCCCAGGGTCGCCCAGCCATGGTGGCCCGCACTCCACGTGCATAATGCCAATCTCAGCTTATAAGCTGAGTCCTATTGATCCTCGACTCATAAGTTGAGCCTCACAAGCCCCTGACTTATAAGTCCAAGCTTTAAGACCCTTGGCTTATAAGACGAGTCTATCAGAATTCAATGAACCTTTGACTAATAAGTCGATCTCCAACTAACATCCTAATAATCCCTAGTTTATAAACCGTGCTTTCTAGTCACAACAGACAATCACATATTTCATTTAACATACATACCTACAGATACAATGCATTATAATACACTTAAACAACAATCATAGGCATAATCATAATCGTACGCATTCGAGTATACTTAACTAGATATTCACAAACATAATTATAATCATGCTCATTAACCATTGGGCTAAGCCTTAATCACACATTCACCTACTGGGTGCAGTTTTCTTACCTTCGGTCCAAATGCAAGTTACTAGCGACGCCCCTTGAGTACGATCCCTGATCCGAGCCCTTAGCATTGACTTAGTCACAACCATAATAAGGAACTCATCAACAACAAGTGAAGAAAATATTTCAGGTCGAGTCCTAGCCTCTGGGACATCGAATTCCACCCAACACGGAAGTAGAATTGATCCCGAGCCCAAAAGGTTAGGTTCCCGAACTCAAAACCTTCTCAGAGCCAAAAATCCCCTTAAGGGTCGCGACCCCATGCCCCTATGCCACGGCCCACCTCTAATCAGAGGATCAGCCTCCCCAGCCATCCGACACGCGCTGCAGCCCAGCCATTGTGGCGCCGCGGCCGCCCTTACCACAGAGCCCTACCAGGCTCCTTTTTGCCCTAGAGGGTCACGACATACCAAGAACAGAGCTGCGGCCCAGCCCTTCGAACCCAGAATTTCTAGGCTTTTTCCTTTGCTGAACCCAACTAAAAACAATCCAATTATACCTCAATATTTCAATTAATTCCCCAAAATCACTTTAACTTTTTTCCAACACCAAAACCTAGCTAATTACTAGATTAAAACTCATCAACAAATCTCAAAACTCATCCTCCCAACTACCAAGCATGCATGTACTTAAGCTTTAAACAAAACCACAGAATTAACATGAACAGGTTTCGAATTTAAGCCCTTACCTCTGATATGATGATTCCCTTGAGCTAATCTCCTAGTTCCCCAAGCTCAATACCTCAATTCCTAGGCTTTGTTCTTCAGTTTCCCCAAAATTCTTCCCAAGCTTCAAGAGATAGATAGAAAACGAGGGAGAGAGAATGTGCTGCTGCGAGTCTTCTTTCCTTTAGTTTCCTAAGTCATCTAAGAGGTTCCCAGCCAACGAATTCCTAAACTTGGACAGAAATGACCAAATTGTCCCTTTGCCCTTAGCCTACTCATCACATGCTTCCAAGGGAAAAAATTTCTTTTGTCTCATACCCCGCTACTTATAATTTACGCCCTATAATTCTTGTTACTTCCAATATCCTCACACGATTATTAAATAATTTCCCATTACCCGCTAAATCATGGTAATGTACTAAACTACTAAAATACCCCTAAGCTTACCCCGAGTTGAGTATTAAACCCCGTTGTGACTTTTCCGCTAACTTGCTCATCAGGGTCACCTCACGTCGAGTAACCCAAAAATATCCACATAATAATGTGGTCTCAATCACACAGACTCAAATTTACAATTATACCCTCAGCGGGTCAAATTACTAAAATACCCTTCTTATAAGAAACGGGTCCACATACACCTATTTAACATTTCTACATGCATGCATAATTATATTGTAATATAATTCACATAATAACATGCTCATACCATATTAACACATAATTAACACACTTATTGCCTCTCGACCCCCTAATCCAAGTACTAAGCCATATTAGCGAATTTAGGATGTTACAGCATGGCTTCAATCTGTAGAAGTCATCCCGGGTCTTGTTTTTTACATTAAGCTGCGACTCCAGAGTTTAAAAATACAACACCTCCATGGGGGTGGGCGCCGAGATCTCCTTAGATGCACAGAAGATGTGCCACCCTGTGAGTAGCTTGTAGGCTTGGGGCAGGAGTTGGAACAGTGCGATTCCCACAAACCTTAGGAATCGCGCAAAGTAGTCATGAAGCGGGAGCGTAGCTTCCGCACTTATATGACCTACACTCCAAGCCCTGAACTCGCCCACGCTAGTGTGGGCCTTCTCTTCCTTCCTGGGCAGCCGGTTGTAGAAGAGTTCGGGAGTCGATTCTACTCCCAAATGCTTCTCCAAGACATCCAACATCTAGTAGTTCCGGAACTCATTTTCTCCCCATCCATCTCCCATGTGTTGTCCGTGGTAGGCTTGCAACCTTCCAGGACGATGGGCCCCGATTGCACGAAGTCTTCTGAGTGAATAGTGACACCACGGCTCATGATCAGGGATCTGGAGACAACAAAGGAAACAAAAAACCAAGCACTCAACACCAAAACCAAAGAAAATTAGTTAAGGTGTAAGGGTTTTCCTAAAACTGCTTGGAGAAGTCCCCTCCGGACCCAGATCTGGGATCAATGGAGATCCCAAGAGCCTTGGTCGAAAACTAGGAGTGAAAGGTTTTTCTCTAATGTTCCCGAATAAATCTCAGAAAGTCCGAAGTGATCCGAGACGACTCTACCGGAGATATTACCAAGATAGTCTGCACTACAGACCTACATCGTTCTACTTAGAACCACCCTACACGATGGTCCTGACTCTAACAGTCCAATGATCACAGAGGTAATACTACAAAACAAAAAGAAAAGGAAATAAACAGAGGCAAAATACCATAGATCTTACTGTGAGACACTGGGCCTGAAAGTCGTAGAGTCTTCGATGACAAGACCGACAAGATTTCGGCCATGAATTGACGAAGGCAATACAGGAGTTCGTCTACTAGTTGGACCGGGATCGGACTGTCTGATGGTCATCCAGAAAAAGGCTGAGTTGGAAAGACACAAAAACGGAGATGAAGCAGTCGTCGGAAAATTTCATCGGCAAACTCGGATATAAAAAGCTCTCGTTTAGCTGTGATTGTTAGAATGTGTAAAGTTGTGAATGAAACTCTGGGGGTATTTATAGGGCTAAAACCCACTGCTTGATCCAATGGTTTAGAATGATTGTCCTCATCTAATGGTCTCGGACAACACTAAGGATTTAATTAGCCCCATCAAGTACCAAATCGTGGATTCTCCAATTCACAATCTGCACCCACCTGATCCAACGATCCACATTAAGAAATTTTCAAGAATATCCCCATCCAATGGTCCCAGGTGGTGCAAAAGCATTAAATAGCCTAATTGAGTACCCTATCAACATCTTTCGTGCAGACGGGACACTTCAGAAATCACGCTAACACCCATCGGTTACTGTGACAATCAAAATATTTGTAATGACCCAACTAATTCTAAGACCTTGGACCATTAAAACTTCTAGACTTAGCTACTATTTTTGAGAAAATATACATAAGAAATATTCACAACTTTATTAAAAACTCCAAAGTAAATATTGAAATACATAATGCGGGGTATGGGATCCCATTGTTTTTAAAATAAAACATAACTTTAGACTAAAGGAAATTGTTTACAAAGCTAAATGCGAGAAATACATAGAACATAATTTATAGAGACTAAAAATAACATCGTCCTCGAATCGTCACGCAGCCCATCGAATACCTTCATCCTTAATACACAAACAAAGCTACTACGAATCATTCCGCCCATATCTATTTTCCTGCATACATTAAAAATAAAGGAGTGAGCCTAATGCCCAGCAAGGAAAATCTACTAGCACATATAGCATAAAACATAAACATAAGACTACAAAACATATGACTATAAAACATGCATTATAATGGCCATCATACATCTTGGGACTTGCTAGCTAAGCAATCATATGCCCATAAATTTATGGGGGTTAGTTATCTAAACAAGTCATATAAATTTATGGGGCTCGTTATCTAAACAATCATATGCCCAAGGAATAATTTATTGGGACTTGTTATCTAAACAAGTTATATGTTTGTTATCTAAAAAAATTATGTGATTATTATCTAAACAATTTATATGCTAAAAAAACTAAAACATATCATACATAAATCATAGCATATATCAAAACATAAAAGCATACAAAATCTATCATATTTTCCTACCAATGCCGGGATATTTGAGAACAAGGACGGGATTTGGAACAGTCCTAAAACCAACAAAAAAAATGGTGAGTATTTCTAAGATAAGAGATGATAAAGAAGAGAACTAAACCATCAAAAACAAGCTTACTGAAAAGAAACCTTAAGTTCAAAGAACTTAAATACCTAACCAAGAGTGGAAAACAACGAGTTAGGATTTGAGTAATGAAAACTAAAAGAAACTAAAGAACCATACAGAAATGAACTTAAGATTAGGAATACCTTTGAATGTACTAGAACCGAACTACACCTTGATATTGAAAACACACTATTTATCTCACTTCCCAGGTGTTTATAAAGCTTAAGATGATAAAGCATTTATCTCAACCCAAGTGTTTATCACTCTATAGTAACCCTAGCAGCTTGAAGGCTCTAAATACAGCTTGAAGAATGAGAGAAATGGCTGGGTACTAGGTTGTATTTATAAAGTTCAAGGAGTGAAACAACCTCCTTTTAGCTTGAATAAAAATAATGAATATTAATTGAAAAATATTTGAATATTCGTTCAACAGGTGCTAAAGACTCGGTCAAAACGTTCAAAGGCTAGTCAAGAGGTTAAGGAATGAATCAAGCTCGGTTTCTATAACATTTGAAAAAGTGGTCCTAGGGCCGATATATCGCCCATCCTAGGCAATATATCACCTGGCCCTATGTCCCGAGTGCTTGTGGTTTCGATCGTGCAAAGTTGACGTGTTTTTCGTATCTCCCGTGTGGCGATATATCGCCCCTATAGCTACGATATATCACCATACGTTGAAATATTAGACACGTAATTGCACTTTATCAGCTTAATTTGAATTGATTAATCAGGTTTGAGTAAGTAATACGAGATTCCAGCAAGTTCTGGAAGGGTCTAGGGCTTCTAGAAACTTCTATTTTTTAATTATCCACTTAAAATGCTTAAATCCTCAAATAAACAACGTTGTGACAAGTGTCATGCTCTTGAAAGATTCTAGAGTTTCTAGAATTTTCTTTTATTTAAACTATAATTAAATCCTTAAATAAACATGCACATGACAAGTGTCATGATCTTATTAATTCTATATAAACCTTATAGTATAATAATTGTCATCTTTATAATCAGCTATATTAATCAAACCTTATGTTATAATTATTATTGTTAAACTATAGGTTAAACTTATGAAATCTATAAGTGCTGCTACGAGTGTCCAACTAAGTCCCGGCTTGAACCAAAATCCACAGTAATAAACATACTATAACTACTACTAGCTATTACTATTACTACTATCTAATTAGCTAAGTAAAGTTCTGAAACTCTACAATTCTTCCCTAATAAAAAGAATTCCGTCCTCAAAATTTACTTACCAAAAAATTCCGGACACCGTGCTAACATGTCTTCCTCCAACTCCCACGTTGCCTCCCGTTCAGAACTATTACTCCATAGGACTTTGACTATCGGAAAACTCTTGGACCGTAACTGCTTCATCCCTCTGTCTAGGATGCTAACCGGTCGTTCCTCATAACTCAATTCTTTCTGGAGTGCTATTGTATCATACTTGAGGATGTGAGATGGGTATGCACGTACTTTCGTAGCATCGAGATGTGGAACACATTGTGGCTGTCTCCTAGAGCTGGCGGTAGGGTTAATCTATATGCAACTACTCCCACTTTGTCCAATATCTCAAAAGGACCTATAAACTGGGGACTAAGCTTGCCTTTCTTCCCAAACCACTTCACACTTTTCATAGGAGATATCTTTAGGAAGACTTGATCTCCGACTTTGAATTCCACATCACGCCGCTTCACATTCGCATAACTTTTCTGACGGCTTTGAGCAGCGAGCATACGCTTTCTAATCAGTGCTACTGCTTCCTGAGCTTTTCTAACAGCTTTGGGACCAAGAAGTTGCCTTTCTCCTACCTCATCCCAATGTAACGGCGATTGGCACCTTCTTCCATAAAGTAACTCATAAGGCGCCATCCCAATCGTTGACTGGTAGCTATTGTTGTAGGAGAATTCTATCAGCGGCAAATACTTACTCCATGATCCTCTGAAATCAAGTACATAAGCGTGCAACATATCTTCTAAAATCTGTATGGTACGCTCGGACTGACCGTCTGTCTGAGGATGAAATGTTGTACTATGACTTAACTTGGTACCCATAGCTTGCTGCAAACTTCCCCAAAATCTCGATGTAAACACCGATCCTCTATCTGATACTATTGTCTTAGGGATTCCATGCAGTCGTACTATTTCTTGGACATAAATGTCTATGTATTGATCTATTGTATATGAAGTCCTAACAGGCAGGAAATGAGTTGACTTGGTTAGTCTATCTATTACTACTTAAGCCGAATCATGCTACTTACTTGTTCATGGCAAACCCGCCACAAAATCCATGGCTATATGATCTCATTTCTATTATGGAATGCTAAGTGGTTGCAATAAGCCTGCAGGCCGCTAATGTTTTGCTTTCACTTGCTGGCATACTAAACATTTAGACACAAATTCTGCTATATCCTTCTTCAATCCTGGCCACCAATATATTGCCTTAGTGTCATGAGTCATCTTGGTCGACCCTGGGTGAACTGAGTATTGGGTATTGTGCACTTCTTCTAAAATCTTCATCTTAATCCCTTGATCATTTAGCACGCATACCCGATCATTATATCTCAATAACCCCTGACCTGATATTGAGAAATATGTGGCCTTGCCTTCTTTAACTGCATCCATGTGTGCTACTAATGTGTCATCATGGTCTTGCCCAATCTGTATTTCTTCTAACAAACTTGACTGGATAGACAATTTAGCCAGCTTACTGATTACTACTTCTATTCCGGCACTGATCAGCTCCTGCTGTAGCGGCTTTTCTATTCCGGCTAGTGCTGCTAGACTTCCATAACTCTTCCTACTTAGCGCATTCGCAACTATGTTTGCCTTTCCCGGGTGGTATAGGATTTCGCAGTCATAATCCCTTACTAATTCTAACCACCTGTGTTGCCTCATGTTAAGCTCCTTCTGAGTGAAGAAATACTTTAAGCTTTTGTGGTCTGTATAAATCTCACACCGTTCTCCATAAAGATAATGGCGCCAGATTTTCAACACAAAGACCACCGCTGCCAACTCCATATCGTGTGTTGGATAGCATTGCTCGTACTCCTTCAGCTGCCTTGAGGCGTAGGCTATCACCTTGTCATTTTGCATCAGCACACAACCCAACCCTTACTTCGACACATCACAGTAGACTACAAACTTGTCGTTGGGTGTCGGTACACAAAGTACTGGTGCTGAGCACAGCTGATCTTTAAGCAACTAGAAGCTCTCTTCACAATTATCCGTCCAGTTGAACCTTTGTTGTTTCCGGGTCAGGTTGGTGAGTGGAGTTGCTATCTTAGAAAAGCCCTCTACAAACCTCCAATAATAACCTACTAATCCCATAAAGCTTCTTACCTCTGACGTGTTCTTTGGTCTTGGCCAATCCTTCACAGCCTCTACCTTAGATGGGTCTACTGCAACTCTATCCTAGGATACGATGTGCCCGAGGAATGCTACTTATGAAAGCCAAAATTCGCACTTCTTGAACTTGGCGTAAAGTTGATGCTCCTTTAGTCGTAACAAGATCAACCTTAAATGTTGCATGTGCTCGACTTCATCTTTTGAGTACACCAAGATATCGTCGATGAACACTACGACGAATTTATCAAAGTAATCCTTAAAGACCCTATTCATTAAATCCATAAATGCGGCTGGAGCGTTGGTAAGACAGAAATACATAACAAGAAACTCGTAATACCCATAACGAGCTCTAAAAGTTGTCTTAGGGATATCCTCTTCCTGTACCTTGAGTTGATGGTACCCAGACCGTAAATCGATCTTTGAGAACACGGTCGCTCCTTGGAGTTGATCAAACAAGTCGTCAATCCGGGGTAGCAGGTACTTATTCTTAATCGTCACCTTATTCAGCTCGTGGTAATCTATGCACATCCGCATGCTTCCATCCATTTTCTTCACAAACAGAACCGGTGCTCCCCATGGAAAATGGCTTGGTGTAATGAAACCCAAGTCTAGGAGTTCTTGTAGCTGCATCTTTAACTCCTTGAGTTCAGTAGGTGCCATCCGGTATGGTGCCTTGGAGATAGGCTCTGTGCCTAGTACTAATTCGATTGTGAAGTCAATTTTCTGAGTCGGCAGCAACCCTGGTAAGTCATCGGGAAATACTTCTGGGTATTCTTTTACGATGCAGACGTCTCCAACATTTAGCGGTGTTTCCTTTACCACATCCGTGACGCTAGCTAAGAATGCTTGACATCCTTTTTCTATCATTCTCTAAGATTTGAGAGATGATATAAGCGGTGTGCATAGTCCTGAAACTTTTCCCATAAAGCATAATCTCTGGCCATCAAGAGTCTCGAACGTCACTTTCTTGCGTTTGCAGTTGATGGTTGCGCTATGCCTTGCTAGCCAGTCCATGCCTAGTATCACATCGAAGTCTTTGATCTTCGGTTCTATCAGGTCTCCTTTTAGTTCTACGTCCTCAATCTTGATCGGAATGCCTCGTACTATTCGTGATGATAGGACTACTTCGCCCGAAGGCAACTCAGTTACAAACCTAGTTCTAAATCTTTCACAAGGTTTGTCTAATTTCTCAATCATTCCTAACGAGATATACGAGTGAGTGGCTCCCGAATCATATAATATTGAACATACTTTGTTGAGGATAGAAATCTAACCTGTGACTACTTTATTGCTAGCGTCAGCTTCTCCTTGGGTTAAGGCAAAAATCCTGGCAAGAACCATCTTGTCTTCCATTTTCCCTCTGGCTTGAGCTGGGGACACTGCCTCTTTGGTGACCTTCCTGACCACAATTGAAGCATCCCTTGGTGTTTGCACGGCACTCACCAAGATGTTTCTTTTGGCATTTGGCACATTGCGGGTATTCTACATAACCTGGCCTATTACCTCCATTGTTTGTCTGTGCCCTTTTATCGTTATCAGACTGCTTGTTGTCAGGATGCTTTCTTTTCTGACCATTATTGTTGCTGGACAGATTGCTGTTGTGGTGGTTATTCTGACCATTCTGAGGTTGACTTGGCTGCTTAGGCTCAGGCTTACTGGCCTCCTCTTTACTAATGTTTTCCTGAAGCCTTTCTACTTCTATTGTCATTTCTAGAACATCGGCATAGGTAGTATTTCCTGGGATTGCTAACTTAACCCCTAGCTCAATCTTTGGTCAAAGTCCTCTAACGAACTTGGTCACCCTTAGAAAATTAGTTGGAACCATTTCTGGTGCAAACTTGGCTAATCGGTCAAACTGTCGAGCATAATCTGCTACTGATAAGTTCCCTTGATTCAGACCAGCGAACTCCTCGACCCTTGAAGCGATGACTGCCAAATTGTAGTACTTTTTGTGGAACAGGTCCACAAATCTGGTCCAAGTCATGGTGGCAACATCATGAGTCTGCTAAACTAAGTCCCACCATATTCTAGCATATTTCTTGAGTAGAGATGAAACGCAGGATATGTTGTCCGCGTTGCTAAGATTCATGTGCGCTAAGAACAGCTCCACATTTCTGAGCCATTCTTCCGCCTCGAAGGGGTCTGTTTTCCCTTCAAATTTCGGAGCGTGTTGCTTACGAAACTGCTCATAGATTAGCTCCATGTGCTGAGCTGGGTATGGCGCATAGTTTGCCATTGGCCCTCCCCCATAAGGACCTACTTGATGGGTGCTTGAGCCATTTGTTGGGGCTGCGGTTGCGTCGGAGGCGGAGGCTGAGACTGAGCCTATTGTCAGTGTTGCTGCAGTAATTCCTCAACTTGCTGTCATAGTCTGGAAATTTATGCAGTGTTGTCAACCAGCGGCGGTGGTGGCGCATTTCAGTTAGCAGTAGCACGCACTCCCCTTCTGGGAATCGAAGGGGCTTCGTTGCTCATAGGAGCGGTGTTGGAGGCATTGGTATTGGTGCGAGCAGACCTTCTGAGCGACATCTTCAGCGGAGTTCTAACAGTTAAGAAAAACATGTTAGAACTTACCCTAATAGTCTCTAAGGCAAAAACTTAATCTAAGCAAACATAACTCATACCTATTTATTATGACTGCTTATGAAAAATTATATAAGCCTTCTTTATCATTAAGGTATGTTTCTATACTTAGAAAAATAAGCCATCTTTATAATTTACTAAGTCTGTTTCTAATTATCCTATATGACTTAATTCTTAGGCTCGAAACTCATTGTTGTTTCAAAGTTAACCATATTGAGGAAGGGTTGGGATCAGTAAAATCGTTACCACTACTATGGCCCCATAACTCTCAATATAGAACCCGGTTCATTGATTTGTATCTACCCTCACCGAACGTAGTCATTATTTATTAAATTTATTATTTATTATGATTGCAAAAGAAAAAAATCAAACTCATACATGTCATCAAAATTACATTGATATTCATTTAGAAAAACATTTTTCACTAAGTACAATCATAAAAGAAAAAAAAAAAGAAATAAAGTAAATAAAGAAAATAATCTATTCTAAAAATCGGGATCTTCTACATCTGATCCTTCATCTAACATGTCATCATCTTTCTCCTCATAGTCATCATTATCTTGAGCCTCAAAATGCCCTCGAGGAAGATTTTTAAAGATTCTATGTTTTTGCTCATTTATGAATTGGAATTCCATCTTAGAGGTGAACTTAAGTATGAGAAAATAATATCTCATAGCTACTGGTAATTCATCTTCATCATCTATCGTCTCCGATATATCTTCTAAGGTTGCAATTACAGTAGGATAATCTTTTAAAAGTCTAATCACTAAAACATATTGCTCCGTAGCTCTCATCATGATTTGCTTAGTTGCTTGGAGGTGACCTATCTCCCTGTGGAATAATAGTAGTCTCCGAGTGATTCTTTCTAGCACTCCTACGGTATTTCTTAGCTCTCTTATTCTTTTCAAGGCCATAATGGCTCGGATATCCTCATACGTTAATGCTCCATTCATTCTTAGTGAAAACATAAGGCTAAAACGTTAGCTATACATATAAACATAATAACTATAACATAAACACTTACATTGACGGTTAGATTCGGAGCTTGAGCGTGTGTATCAAGGAGAACTTCATGCGAATGAATCGTTGCTCTGATACCAACTATAATGATCCAACTAATTCTAAGACCTTGGACCATTAAAACTACTAGACTTAGCTACTATTTTTTAGAAAACATGCATAAGAAATATTCACAACTTTATTAAAAACTCCAAAGTAAATATTGAAATACATAATGTGGGGTATGAGATCCCATTGTTTTTAAAATAAAACATAACTTTAGACTAAAGGAAATTGTTTACAAAGCTAAATGCGGAAAATACATAGAACATAATTTAAAGAGACTAAAAATAACGTCGTCCTCGAATCATCACGCAGCCCATCGAATCCATTCATCCTTAATACACAAACCAAGCTACTACGAATCCTTCCGCCCATATCTATTTTCTTGCATACATTAAAAATAAAGGAGTGAGCCTAATGCCCAGCAAGGAAAATCTACTAGCACATATAGCATAAAACATAAACATAAGACTACAAAACATATGACTATAAAACATGCATTATAATGGCCATCATACTTCTTGGGACTTGCTAGCTAAGCAATCATATGCCCATAAATTTATGGGGGTTAGTTATCTAAACAAGTCATATAAATTTATGGGGCTCGTTATCTAAACAATCATATGCCCAAGGAATATTTTATTGGGACTTGTTATCTAAACAAGTTATATGTTTGTTATCTAAAAAAATTATGCGATTGTTATCTAAACAATTTATATGCTAAAAAAACTAAAACATATCATACATAAATCATTGCATATATCAAAACATAAAAGCATACAAAATCTATCATATTTTCCTTACCAATACCGGGATATTTGAGAACAGGGATGAGATTTGGAACACTCCTAAAACTTACAAAAAAAATGGTGAGTATTTCTAAGATAAGAGATGATAAAGAAGAGAACTAAACCATCAAGAAGAAGCTTACCAAAAAGAAACCTTAAGCTCAAAGAACTTAAATGCCTAACCAAGAGTGGAAAACAACGAGTTAGGATTTGAGTAATGAAAACTAAAAGAAACTAAAGAACCATACAAGAATGAACTTAAGATTAGGAATACCTATGAATGTACTAGAACCGAACTACATCTTGATATTGAAAACACATTATTTATCTCACTTCCCAAGTGTTTATAAAGCTTAAGATGATAAAGCTTTTATCCCAACCCAAGTGTTTATCACTCTACAGTAACCCTAGCAGCTTGAAGGCTCTGAACACAGCTTGAAGAATGAGAGAAATGGCTGGGTACTAGGTCCTATTTATAGAGTTCAAGGAGTGAAACAACCTCCTTTTAGCTTGAATAAAAATAATGAATATTAATTGAAAAATATTTGAATATTCGTTCAACAGGTGCTGAAGACTCGATCAAAACGTTCAGAGGCTAGTCAAGAGGTTAAGGAATGGATCAAGCTCGGTTTCTATAACATTTGAAAAAGTGGTCCTAGGGCCGATATATCGCCTGGCCCTATGTCCCAAGTGCTCGTGGTTTCGATCATGCGAAGTTGACATGTTTTTCGTATCTCCCGTGTTGCGATATATCTCCCCTATAGCTGCGATATATCGGCATATGTTGAAATATTAGACACGCAATTGCACTTTATCAACTTAATTTGAATTGATTAATCAGGTTTGGCTGAGTAATACGAGATTCCAGCAAGTTCTGGAAAGGTCTAGGGCTTCTAGAAACTTCTATTTTTGAATTATCCACTTAAAATGCTTAAATCCTCAAATAAACATGGTTGTGACAAGTGTCATGCTCTTAATGGTCTTGGAAGATTCTAGAGTTTCTAGAATTTTCTTTTATTTAAACTATAATTAAATCCTTAAATAAACATGCACACAACAAGTGTCATGATCTTATTAATTCTATCTAAATCTTATAGTATTATAAATGTCATCTTTATAATCAGCTATATTAATCAAACCTTATGTTATAATTAATATTCTTAAACTATTGGTTAAACTTATAAAATCTATAAGTGTTGCTACGAGTGTTCAACTAAGTCCCGGCTTGAACCAAAATCCACAGTAATAAACATACTATAACTACTACTATCTAACTAACTAAGTAAAGTTCTGGGACTCTAAAAGATTCTTTCCAAATCTGCAGGCACGAGTGGTATAGACACACCAGTTACTGAGGGACACGTATATAAAACGTGGTGAACTCAAAAGAACGAGGATCACCCAAATGGCACCGAAGTAAATGAACCTGCCTTCTGGGAAACAAATCGGATTATTAGGATTTGATCAGGGACACTGATGAAAACCTCCTCCATACAAGATTAATCGAGTGGCCCCAAAGTAAATGAACCCGCCTTCTGGGAAACAAACCGAGTTATTAGGATTTGATCAGGGACACTGATGTGAACCTCCTCCATGCAAGATTAACTGAGTGGCCCCCATGAAAATGAACCCGTCTTCTGGGAAACAAACCGGGATATTAGGATTTGATCCGAGAGAATGAAGCAAGTCTCCACTGTGCAAACATAGACGAAGACTTGGGGGGTAAATGATATCCCTGTTTTCCCCCCAGACATGTGGCATGACACAATGGATTTGTGAGCCCTCTCAAAGAGATCAAAGGCCCAGCATAAGCCCACTAGACGGGGAAGAAGAAAGTCCTATTGGCCCAATCGTCAGTAATTCCAACATTGTTCGGTGGGTGCCACCATAACGAGGGAATCGGGAGCAAGATGCGGACCCAATTTTTCTTCCCGATCTCAACCTAATGGCATCATCCAGGATGCAAGTAAGGGTGGCAGGCTCAACAGTCTGAGAATACACCCTTGTCAAGAATGAACCCGAGCTCTAGTAAACGAACCAGGGTCCCGGTAAATGGGATGGGATGTTAGTAAATGAACCTGGACCAGGCTTCCGGATAGGGTAGGATTGAATTTCCCTGACGCTGACATATTCTCAAGAAATGCGGAGTTTGGTCTCCTCAACTAACCTGCAGAAGAGGTTACATACGGAATGTACCCCGTTATTGGGAAACAGTACTACCACTACCCTAACAGATCCTGTCCCCAAGATCTCCTTAGAAGCCCACGCGGACCAGTCTGAAACTAAGTACTGATGTCAACTGTAAAGCTTGGTTATGCCCAAATCGACCCAATGGGCCCTGATTAATGTATATTATTTAGCAAAATCCTTTGTATTAAGCCTCCATTAGCGAGCCAACCATGCTTACATCCCTATTTGGCCCGGATTAATCCGGCCCAAGCCCATTGCACGCAACTACCTATAAATAGGACCAGTTGTGTACTATAGAAGGGGTCCTGAATTTTCTCTTGTAAGCAATTACTCTGTCCAAACTTACAGAAAACTCCATTGTTAAAGCTTTCTAAGCTCTAACACCATAGACTCGTGGACTAAGGCTCATTAATGCTCCAACCATGTAAAAACCTTGTATGATTATCATTAAATCCTTTCTTTTTAGTTCTCTCATCTCTCATAATTCCAGTTTCCGAAAAACTCAGTAAACACTAATATATACTAGATCAATATGTAGATTAATCTTTTACCTTTTGTCTATAAGATTATCTTTTCAACTTTTGTTTTGTTTTCTTTTTCCCTTGTGCTAGTTTGTTTCTTTGTTTTTATTTATTTTGTAGGATGTTTCTTAGTTACCCAAGCTAAATGTATGACTTTGACGGTCGCGTTGGATTGGCTTCTATCGTTGGGACTTTCAGTTCATATTGTTCAGACAGATTGTCTAGAAGCAGTAACTATTTTTCATAAACGACATTCCTTCTTCAACGACCTTGAGTCTTTGTTAGTAGAAATAACAAGTTTGTTATCTAGATTTCCAGGAGTGTCCCTAATCTATGTTTGTCTGGTGGCCAATATAGTTGCGCATGGTTTAGCTATGCATGCTCTTAGGATGGATAACAACTTGTTTGGTTAGATGACATCTCTGATTTCCTTCGGAATGTTTAATCTCCTGTTGTATGGCATTTTACATTCTTCATCTATGAACTTCATTTTATCAAAAAAAAAAAAACTTATGAATATAATATTTGAAGCGATTCAGTCGTATCTAATGCTTAATATAATTCACGATACATTATTTGTCCTATATATAGATACTCTCCTGTTTATGATTGTGAAATTTGGACAGAAATCAAAGCTACATTATTGGGAACTTCTTGTATTGTATGTGTAAATAAATGCCAGCATGTACATGTTCAACGAAGTAGCATAATTTCCAAAATGCCTAAATACACGTATCCTGATATTATAATCAGTACCATGTTTCACGACAAGATACATCACAAAAATAATACCATTGAGAAAAAAACCAAAATTATTATCTATTTAAAATTAAAAAATAAACAGAGACAAAATAGGCCTTGAATATAAATCATAATGTTGGATTGTTTACATTAGAAAAATGAGTTATTTTAGATCTTGAAATTTGTAATAATGGCTCAATTTGTGTTATGAACAAAGGAGAATAACCTTTTCAAAAAACAAAGGAGAAGAACACCAGCTCTCTATGCGTTGCGTGGGGTGACCTGTAGAGATGCTCATGAGTGATTACACAGTACACACCATGTGCACACCCCCGTGGCAAAATGAATTAACAATTTCTCTTTGGAACGGACTACGTGGCCCAATTAGTTCAGCGTTTTAGTACCATAACACACTTTGCCATGGTATGGGAGAAAAAGTCTCGGTAGAAGAATTCAGGAAAAGAAAGAAAAAACCTTCTTTCAAGCTTTTTCGTTTTCGAGTAGCGAACCTTCTATGCACGCGTTTAAAGAGACCTTCGCACGTGCTCACACGACTGAGATATGGTATAGTCCGTTATGTGCACGTGTCTGCCCAGCCCCCAAGGTTTAGTCCAGGTGTTAATGTCTCTAGCTACTCATCTCCTTCCTTCCCCGGGCCTGTTTTTAATTTTTATTCTTTTCTCTCGTTTCATTTACTTCACTTCCTCAGTCAAACTATACAAACAAAAAATCAAAACGAAGTCGTCTTCCTACCATCCAACCCGAATTTCACGTCACGATTAAGGGAATTCTTTTTTATTTTTCTCAAAAATAATTATATATATTAATTATCTAGCTATAACCCTTGAAATTCACCGACGACGTTTTGATGCAGTGAGAGAAAAGCTTCCACAAGTCAACTTCCATGGAGATGGAAAAGTCTAAGAATTTCACATATATGGGAAGGACTTTCAGTGATCTGAGCGTCGGTGACAATTCCGCTGCTTTCAGCGACTGTAACAGCGACCGATCCGGCGAGTTTCCGACAACTTCGACTCACAGCCGCCGGCTACTGCTTGCTTGCGCCTCCGATAACTCGGATGAGCTAATTCATCAACTCGTCTCCGACCTCCAGTCCTGTTCGATTGAGGAGCAGAAGCAAGCCGCCATGGAGATCAGACTCCTTGCAAAGAACAAATCAGAAAATCGCCTTAAGATCGCAAAAGCCGGTGCTGTGAAGCCGTTGATTTCGCTCTTGTCCTCTTCCGATCTCCAGCTCCAGGAATACGGAGTCACGGCGATTTTGAATCTTTCGTTATGCGATGAGAACAAGGAGCTTATTGCTTCATCGGGAGCGATTAAGCCTCTAGTTCGAGCACTCAGGATCGGAAATTCGACGGCGAAGGAGAACGCCGCTTGTGCTCTGCTTCGCCTTTCACAAGTTGAGGAGAACAAAATGGCAATCGGACGGTCGGGAGCGATTCCACTGTTAGTGAATCTTCTCGAGAACGGTGGATTTCGTGGAAAGAAAGACGCATCGACGGCTCTGTACACGTTGTGTTCTGTAAAAGAAAACAAAATCAAGGCCGTACACGCGGGAATCATGAAGCCACTGGTAGAATTGATGGCGGATTTCGGGTCGAACATGGTAGACAAATCAGCATACGTATTGAGCTTATTGGTATCGGTACCGGAGGCGAGAACAGCGCTGGTAGACGAAGGAGGAATTCCGGTACTGGTGGAGATAATAGAGGTTGGGTCCCAGAGGCAGAAAGAGATTGCGGTGGCGATCTTGTTACAGATTTGCGAAGATAGTGTGGCCTACCGTACTATGGTGGCCCGCGAAGGAGCAATTCCCCCTTTAGTCGCTTTGTCTCAGTCTGGCACCAATCGCGCTAAGCAAAAGGTAACATAAACCTCCTACAACCGTTTCTCCTCTCTCTCTCTCTCATGTGTTGCCTTTGTCAGTTTTGGTCGCCTGAGCCTGTGAGACTAGTCTGCTCCGGTCGATGACTCTGGCCAATGACGTGGCACGGCCTTTTAAATATATTTTTATATCTTATAAATTCCTGTTTTAATGGCTGTTTTCATTGTTTTGATGGAAGTGCACTGTTTAGCCACGTCGCCATTAATTCATCATTTTTTAAAATAAATAAACATCAAGGAAAGGAACAGAAGTTTTTAGTTAAATAATTCAACTGCTTTTATAATGAAATTTATTAGGCTGAATTACCATTTTACCACCCAGACATTTTCATGCGTGGTGGATAAAATTTCCAATTATTCCAATCTGTTAGGCTAGACATGTCTTTTTGGTCGGTGAGGTGCCGGTATCTCCACTAATCTATTAATATTTATACACTAAAGTTTGGCCAAGTCTGTTAATTAGATAAATGGTTCAATCGAATTGGTATGTTTTTGTTGTTGGTTGGGTTCTTTTTATTTAATTATATATATATTTTTTTCGGCTGATTGAAAAAGAGAATAAAAATATAATTGTGTATCACAAGAGCGGGTTCCTTTTGTCGTTTACTGTATCATTTTATGTGGACAGGCAGAGACACTGATAGAGTTTCTACGACAACCAAGATCCGGCAACGCCGCAGCCAGAGGGTCGGACGTGTCAGCTTGAGTGCCCTCACTACTTCTCAATGTTATCATGTCCATTTGTCCATGTAATCCAGACAGTCAATCCAACACTGAAAGTCTGAATCAGTGTTATTTGTATTTATTTTTTCAAACTAAAACAAGAAGAAACGACAACTTGTAAATATTTATGTAATACACGAGGTTTGTAAAATTTGTGATGAAATGGATTTTGATTTTCGATATTGCTTCTTTTTATTTTAAAAATCACCTTTTAATCAATGGTGGGGCAAAAAAAAATTTATAACATGCAACACATAAATTTTCGAGAAATTTTGAGGTGCCAAAAATAATGTTCAAATATTTATGTTAATACAAGTGTTTGTTTTTTTATACACAAGTGTAACAAAATATTTAAATTGTACTTTTGACATTGTAAATAATTTAAAATTTCAAAAAATAAATATATAATTTAAAATATGAGTATAATTATTTCATAAAAAAATAAGTCATTAGAAAAGAAGCACTAAATAAGAAGTGTTGTCCGTATTTTCGCCTCCGATGCGTGGCAACTCACAATGATTGGCTGGGACGGTTATAGACGTCTTCGGAGTATGTTACCTCCCGAGGGTTCTATTCGAGGCGAAGATCCTTTTAGGTGTGGTCGCCTATCTTCGCCAGTGGGTTGGTCGTGGATACCTTAAAGGTAGATTACTCTCCGACGCTTGCCCTCGGAGCTGGAGGTTCTCCAGCTCAGGCAATTAAGGCGGGGGCTCTCCTCCCCTAGTCGTCTTCCAGGTCCGAGGTTTCGATTCTCGGACCTAAGATAAAGCTTTAGGTGTCAGCCAGTGCGAGTTTGCAGCGCCAGAGGATCGTATGACAACGTTTTTGGGCGATTCGTCAATACTGTTGTCGAGTGTACGACTCGACAATTCGCACTCCCACTACGCTGTTTGACATGTAGATACTTACAGCACGCCCTGACAGTACCTGGGGCATGTTCCCCATAAAGTAGGTATCTTTCTGCGGTGAGCCCCGTAAATCTCGATTAGGTCGTGGTCTCTATTCAATGCAGCCCAATGTATTGAATTGATATTAATCGCCCAATAATGGGAAGAATGTGTATTAATTACTGATGATTAGTATTAATGACCCAGCCTCTATAAATAGGGCTGGGAGTCTCATTGTAAATGGTCAGTATTTTAGAGAGAAAACATCTTGTACTCAGAGCAATCTAAATACTGCCTGAGAATACACTATTGGAACTTGCCATCACAAGCTTCCAATCCTCTTAATACCAGAGACTCGTGGACTAGGGTTCTTCTAAAACTTGAACCACGTAAAAATCATTGTGCTCATATTGCTTATTTCTTTAACCTCTCATTTTAAGGTTGATAGTGAAAAAAACAGTCAATATTTTGGTGCTTTCATTGAGAGTTTGAAGAAAGAATTTGGAACACTTACAACTATGGTGACTACTCGAAGAAATGTTACAGATGACGTGCTCCCTCCTACCAGAGTCGAAGGAGGGGAACCCAGTAGACAGCTGCCTCAGGATGTGCCTGAGATGGTAGAGGACTATGATGAAGACACCGAGTACGACGGTGAAGATGACGACGTCAACCAGGGGTATTATGAGGAAGAATACCCGCATCCCATGGAAGCGGAAGACACGCTGGAGGTGGTGATGCTCCATGAGTAGGTGGCTACCCAACAGCAAAAGATCGATGCACAACTGGGTAACATCACCGCCCTACAGGAGATGGTGTTTGCTATGAAGGCCACTCTTGGAGCCTAGGGGCTGCCAGTGGACCCCAATGGCAATGCACCAGCTGGGCACCCAACTGGTGTGCCACTAGCGCACCCTGTTGGAGTGCCACTTGTTAATGCAGCTAGAGTGTCTTTTGAGCACCCGGCTACAGAGGAGTGAGAACCGCCAGCTAGGGTGCCCGCCGGGCACCCAGCAGGAGCTGGAACCCCGATGCCACCAAAGGAGCGTGGTAAAGGAAAGGTTGATGATAATCCTGCTCCGAAGCAGAAGAGGGCTCGTCAGGATCCTGAGGGCCACCAAGTTCCTCAGCAGGCTGGTAAGGGTGGCCCAAGGGTCCGAGGACACCGCCAGGTTGTCAGCGCCCGTGGAGCTTAGGGCGTTTCGCCCCGACGCGCTCATACAGACCACGCAAGGCATGGAGTTGGTGTCCCCTCGGGACCTCACCAGCCCTAGAAGAATAAAGGTCCAGGGATCTGCCCAAGGAATGCCCCACAGTGCCAAGAACGCGATATCATTGTCTCAGTTAACAAAAATGTCAAGTCCAACGGATAAACCGAAGTGGCTCGTCTCGAGGGTAACAGGGCGTTTCGAGGTCAAGCTGACCTATGAGACAACCTCAATGCCCGAAGATGCAATAAGGCAGGAGGACACGAGCCCACTGGGAGAGGGCTATCAGACCTTCGGGATAACCTCAACGCTCAGAGAAGAGATAACCCAGCTCAGAGCATCAATCGAGATCGTGACCCGCTCCGCACAAAGATAGAAAGTATGAAGCGAATCATGCTCAGAATGGCCAGGTAGCAAGGCAACGAATCCGACTTGGAAGATGAAGAAGTGGAGTCGTGTGCTCCTCACATTGTTAAGGCCCCTCTACCACAAGGTTTAAAAATGCCAACCATAACCCCTTATGATGGTGGCTGGGACCCCATGGACCACTTGTCTTAATTCAACAGGTTAATGTCAGTGCATCACATCTCTGATGATGCTAAGTGTCATGTGTTCCCGATCACCCTGATGGGACCAGCAAATGAATGGTTCAAGAACAACTGACCAGGGTCCATTCAATTATGACAATTCATAGGAATTCGGAAGGTAAGTTTTGAGGTCACGCCTTGGCCAATATAAAGAAAGGGCCCTTTGAGACCCTCAAGGACTAGATCAAATGCTTCAAGGAGGAAGCGGCGAAAACCAAAAGTGTTGATGATGGCCAGCAATTGATGAGATTACAAGCTGGCATCCGCGCAGGATCCCGGCTTTGGGATGACCTCCAATAGAGGGGATGCCGACGTCTCGACGACTTCGTTTGTCGGGAACAAGAATATATCAGCTAGGAAGATGCCTAGATTGGGGCATTCGAAGCACCCGTCATTTTCCGTACTTTGGCCGCACCTAGCCTCGTGGCTTCGAAAATCCAACATTCCCTTTTTTCTCCCGTCCAACCCAACCAAAGTGCTCCACCTTCCGATTATAGCACCATGCCATCTCCTAGATTAAGTATGGCTCTAGCAGGGTATGGGGCAACGCCCACTAGATACAGTGCTTTTTAGCCTGCATTCAGTGCTGGAGTTGCTGTCCCCTCCCAGCCTACCGAATCCAGTCGAGCTCCCTGCAGTAGTAGACATGGGGGAAAAGGAAAGGGCAGAAGGGCAAGGAAAGTGGAACTGCACAGGCTGAGCAGGGAGTCACATTTGGCGAGAAGTATGTCTCACAATATTCTGAGTACATCGAATTGGTAGGCTCTCGAGAGAATATCTTCGTGGCCACAACGCAACATGTTCACTACAAGAAGTCACAGTCGATCCAGAGAGACAGGGAAAGATGGGACCCTGGAAAATTTTTTCGCTTCCACAATGACGTAGGGCACCACACCAATGAGTGTCGTCAGCTCAAGGATGAGATTGAGAATCTCATCAAGCTGGGACACCTCCACCAATATGCTAAGGGTGGAGTGTGTTAGGTACAACCTCCAGTGACAGGACCGCTGGTACCACATGTTGCCCCACAGGTCCCAGCAGTTGCTCCTGTAGTTCCCCAACATCCAGTGGCGTAAGGACCTCCTCCAGTGAATGTGCGGGTAAGAGCCATCTCGGGAGGGCCCCACTTGGGTGGCACCTCACGAAGCTCGCAGAACAGGTATGCGCGAGCTTTGAATCATGATGATGAGGTAATGGCTTTGGCCCAGTTGCCTGCCCAAATTCCACGAATGACTAACTAAGTCATAACATTCTCCAAAGATGATGCTCGGAGAGTGCATTTCCCGCATCACGACTTGTTGGTGATTGAGAGCCAAATCTCCAACAAAAAGGTGGCACAGATTCTAGTAGACAACGAGAGTTTGTTGAACATCCTATTTAAGTCAACCTTCGAGAAGATAGGGATGACCATGACAGGCTTGTCCCTGTGCGCCTCGACACTCTACGAATTCTCCAAAGAGGCCCACACCATGATGGGACAGATAAAGCTCCTTGTAATGCTCGGAGAAGTGCCTCACCAGGCCTTCAAACACTGCACCTTTGTGGTGTTAGACTATTCCTCAACGTACAATGCCATTTTGGAATGTTAGCACTGGTGGAGTTCAGAGCTGTCATCTCCATCTGCCATCTATGCATGAAGTTCCCCACGGAGGCATGAATCAGTACGGTCCACAAAGATCAGAAAGAGGTGAGACAGTGTTACAATGTCTCCCTCAAAACTCCCATGATGGTGGTGGAGGAAGGCCCCAAGAAGCCCGAGGTATCAGAGGTATAAGATTTCCAAGAGACCGGGCCCGACAAGTTGGACCCGAGGGTTCAGAAGAGAGGTCCATTGAGCCAATAGAGGAGGTGGAGGAGGTAGTTCTTGATGCTTCCATCCCTGCGAGAAAAATAAAAGTTGGGGGAAGCTTGAAAATGAAAGTCTGAGAGGCATTGGTGGGTTTCCTCTAAGAAAATCAAGATGTGTTCGCATGGTCACATTCCGACATGACTGGCATTGATCCGAACATCATATGCTACACCTTGAATAATTAAAAGGGTAAAATGGTAATTTTATTCCTGATTAATTATGAATCATTATTAGAGGGTTAATTTGTATGTAATGATTATATCAATGGACGCTTTATTGTTATAAAGTACTCAGTAAATGAAATGTCTATAATCACAAGAGTGCAGTCTCATATTTGTGTAATCATGAGATTAATAAATTAAGATTATTTCATTAAAGTGTTTAATTAATAATCCCAAATTTATTGGAGCTTGAAATTATAGGTCCATAGGTCCCTACAGCGGCTCTATCAACACTATTCAAGGCAAGAGTTGATATAAATTGTAAAATGGTAAAAAGACATATTTAAGAAGAAATTTGTTATTCGGGCCAAATGTGCAATTATGTAATAATAGTGATTAATTAATTAATTACAAATTAGTTGTAATTATCAAAATTAATTATTATATATAATTTTCAAAATTATATAAATAATTAATTTATTATCATTTTTGAAATTATAATAAAATAAATATTAAATTTTCGAAATTAGTATTTTAATTAAAATTGGTTTTAATTAATTGATAGAATTAATTAAATATCTTTATTTGAGTGGGAGATAATAATCTGATAAGTTCAAATTGGATTTAACTTTAAAAGATTGATATTTATTCAAATAATTAATTATATGTGATAATTAGTTAAAAAGATAATAGATGCAAATTTGAATTAATTATCACGTTGTTGGATTTTATCTGATAAGGTAGTTTGAATAAATAATTAAATAATTGTAGAAAAATCTCATATCCCTAATTTATAGGGAGCTACACGGCACACACAGTCCCTGGACTGTGTGTGGCGTGAGCTATATAAAAATCATGGATAGATTTTTTACTTTTATTTAATTAATTAATTAATTAATGGAAAATTCAAAAGTTAGTTTTTGATATTTTCATTAATAAGATAATTAATTAATTAAAAGAAGAATTGTAAATTGGTTACATATTTATTTTGTAAATTTAAATATTTTCCATATAAGTTAGATTTATCAAAAAATAAATAAGATATAGAATTATTCGCTCTAAGAAAAATGAACAATATTTTTCTATCTCTCCTTGAAAAAGATACAGAACCAATCTCATGCCTATTCTCTTAATCTCATGTGTTGAGTACATCAAGTTGAATCAGAAATATACCATCCTTTATTCTCTAAGTGCCCCCACACTTCTTGAGGTGTAGAGAACGTTGTGGAAGAACTTGATGTGAGTACCTGGGAGCAGCTTAGATAGGAAGATCGTTCATTTTACGAAAAGATAGCAAGGACACTTGATAGGCACCAAGATGTATGTTCTTTATTCTTTTCTTGTTTATGATTAATGCAAGTATATTAATGGATCCGAATATTTAAAGGTATTTTAAATATGTTACAAAATTTTTGTTGTAGGCCAACCCATCACCATTCAACTGCGTATTAGGAAACTAGTTCCTAACAATTGGTACCATAGTGGTCATTAATCTCTGCATACATTAATTACTGTGTGAGCATAATATGCATTATTATGTTATTGTAATATGTGTCAATGGATGGATGTATGTATGATTAAAGTTCATTCTAAAGGTTCGTTAATTATATGGTGTTTTGGGTTTTGGAATTGTTCTTAAATTTTCTAGATGAAAATGTAAGCCATTTTGGGGCATAGGAATTTTTTGTAATTTAATTTTTTGCATTAAAATATTTGAAAAATTTTTGTAAGGCCCGAGCCCCAGGTTCCGTGCCCTGAAGCCCAAGCCCAAGGCTGTCGTACAGCCCCGTGGCCTAAAGCTCCCATACGCGCGCGCCCTTGCGCACCCCGCTTGAGCTGCGCGTTGCCCTGCGCCGCCTGCCGCGTGCATCGCGCGCCCCTGCGCCTGCAGCCGCCCACACTGCCGAGCCCCACGCCTTGCCACCTTGTGCCACCGGCCCTAGGGTTTGCACATTGTTATCTATATAAATTGTGGGCTTAATTAATTTTAGCTCATAATTAAAAATTGTTTTGTTTTGAATTAATTGTTTGAGCCCAAATTCAAAAGTGGCCTAATAACTTATTGGGCATTAGAGCCCAAGTTAATTATTCTTAAATTTTTTTTAAAGATAATTAAAAATGATTTTAATTCAAAATTAAATGGATAAGTGGCTTAATGGATCAAGACTACTTGTGAAGGCCCAAAGTTGAAGATAAAGTTCTCTTTAAGTTTTATTTAGTCTCTTACACTTTTGTGTATAATTTTGCAAGTGTTGTAATTTTTCTAGAAATACCAAAGACACCTGGCCCACATTTATTTATTTAATTAGTACTTATTTATTTAAATGTTTGAATGTGATTAAATTTTTTAATACTTTATCATGCATTTTTGACATGCCATACATATTACCCACACAACATTTAAAATTAGCATGCATCTCATATGAATAGAAACATGCCTTGAGATTGTCCTATGTGATTATATGTGTTGATCTCGTTTTTGGCCAACGACGTGAGAACGTCAAAAACGATAAAGCCTTCAAGAGAAATAAAACGACACAGACGGTTTTTAACAGAAAGTAAACAAAACACGCAATTTTTATAGTGGTTCAGCCCCAATATGTTGGTAATAGCCTAGTCCACTTAGAGATTCGATTATATATTTACACCCAAGATCAGATGAACCTGTGTCAACTGAGTTTCTTCAGTGTAAAATCTCAGAATACAAGAGTTCTCTCACGAAAAAGCTCTTTCTCTCTCTAGAAAGTTCAGATCAAAACTCAAAATTTCCCAAAAGGTCCTCTTCTAATCCCCTAAGCCACATATTTATATGCTTAGGATCATACATTGCTCTCCCCTAGAATCGGGATATTTCATTATATTTATTATATCTAAATTACAAAAATATTCAGAATATAACAGAACACCCAATTTGTGGGAAGAATGAGAGATTCTCGCGTGTGCCAAGACTGATTCTTGTTGGAGCCGTTTCTGGGAATCTTGACCTAGTCTGTTCTACCTGGTTGATGAACATCACCTTCTGGTCGGCCATACCTCTACTAGGCAGTCATGGACTCAGCTGGTAGGACATGGACTTAGCTAGTAGGACATGTACTTGGCTGGTAGGACATGTACTTGGCTGGTACGACATGGACTTAGCTAGTAGGACATGTACTTGGCTGGTAGGACATGTACTTGTCTGGTAGGACATGGTCATGCCCGACCGGCCAAGTTCATGCCTGATAGAACAAAGTCATGCCTGGGCAGACAAATTTGTGACTGGTAGGACAAAGTCATACCTGGTAGGACAAGGTCAGACCTGGTAGGACAATGTCATACCTAGTCGGTCATGACACTTCTCAAGCTAGTCAAAATTCTTCAATCGCTTACTGAGCTACTCCGCAGCCAAGTCACCCATCCATTCCTTGCCACTTGTCATTTCTATTGCCACATCATCATTTTTAAATTTTGGGGATAACATTTGCCTCCCAAGTTTATTATATGATGCCTCAAATAATAAACTTTCTTCTTTACAGCTTGACGGTACTATATAAAAAATAATTGTTCATCTTTCCGCCATGCAGCAGACCATAACTCCACAGACCATGATCACTGCAAACAACTGCTCATGATTGTGGGGAGAAAAAATATCCTAGGAATTCCAAGGGTCCAAAAATAAGTGGTAACTCCCACTTTTTTCCTTTAAATAATCCCTACACTTACACATTCTTACTTACACAAGAAAATCAAATTTCAAAAACCCTTCCTCTTCTTTTTTCCTCTCTTGGCCGAAACCCCCTTGGCCTCTCCTTCTCTTGGCCAAACCTTCAAGAGACTCCAAGGTGAAGCTCTTCATTCCTTCAAGCAATCTCCAGGCAAATCAAGAGCTCTCCAAAGTTGGGTAAATCTTATTCTCCATACTATCATATTGTTGTTATTTTTTCAAAAAACCCATGAAAAATACATGAAGTGGCCGAAACTCTATATGTGATTTTTCATTCAATTTGCTCATGAATCTTAGAGATATAATGTGTTTGATGGCTGTTTTGATGATGTTTGTACTATGGGTAACCCAACATTAGCTTCAATTTCATGAGAATTTCAAGAAAAATAGGTCAATTTAACCCAAATCATGATTATGGGTTTTGGGGTTTTTGAGAGCATAGGTGGTTTCAAGAACATTGAAAAACTTTTCAATTTCTCTATTTTGATCTTGTGATTGTGTGTTTGGATGAGAAAACATGTTTGTGTTAGGGAATTTAGGACCTTGCTTTTTCGGATTGGGTTTTATGGTTAGAGTTGGGATATGGCCGATTGGGATTGTTTTTTTTTTTAAAAAAACATGTGGTCCGATTAGACCACATATATTCTCTTCGAACCAAGTTGCATCCGACCGGACTTCCTTTGGGCTCCTCGGAGGTGCATGGCTCGGACACAGGCTAGGCACGGTCTCTCGACACTCCTCGGACAGGAGCATGGCAACTGCTCGGATGCACAGATCCCCGGATGCGTGGCCACTCGGACGCCACTCCGCTCGGACACGAGCCTTGCTGCTCGGAAATCTCGGCCCTTCGCATGCCTGGAGCTGTTGCTGGTCGGATGCTTCGGCATCAGCACTCGGACACTCATGTGTATCCGCTCGGACTCACATGCTCAAGGCACTAGACGCACCACTCAGATGCTAGGTGTGGCGTGCTGCCCCTTTGGCACACCCACATGGGGCCATTTTGTAATGAGCATGCCTTGGTGCTTGATCATTAGTCAAGTCTTGCACCAAGCAACCTCATGGGATAGGGTAGTGGCAGTTTTGTAATATTGCATATGTCTCCCAGACAAAAATCATATATGTTCCTGGGAAGACTTTATTTCCCTAGAAGGCTCCTTAGGGGGAGGTGACCTGGTGACTTAGGGAAGCACCATGGCCATCAGCAGATAGGGGCCAAAGCTGTGTACTCCCTTGCCCTATCAAGGCTATATATTAATGAAATAACATTTATGCCCCTGTGTGCTTCCTTGTTGCTTATGTGTTACTTGTTTGTTACCTTCGTTGGGCCATTGTGTGCCACTTGCCTTGTTGTGTGCTTTGTGTTGTGTGGATGTTCCTAGGAATGACTTGCTTTGTGCTTGCTCATACTTCGTTATTCGCCCGTTGCATGTCCGAGATACGTATGTGGCTAACCGCTGAGTTTGTTTGCCTGTAGGTGTGTGTTGTAGGCTGACTTGCTAGCTTGAAGAGTCTGCAAGTGCCGCACGTTCCGTCTAGTTGGAGTACCCAAATAGCCGGCCCGTGACACTAGGCACCCCTTGGCTCCTCGAACGTATCTCCTAGGGTGTCTAGGCACCCGACCGGACCAAGCATGGAATTTTTCATGCCATATTTTTTAAACATTTCTTAGGCACTTTTAAGCACTAAAAATATTTTTTCCATGCATGCCATATTTTTACCACTTAGAGAAATTTTTCTAAGTAGAAAAAATAAAATTTTCTCTTATTGAATTTTATCTGTATGGTTACTCACCTCCCCATTTTTATTTTTATTTTTGTAGATGAATCGCTTTGACTATAGGGGGGTGACAACCATACGGACTCCGATACCTCTATCCCGCAGTCAATCGAAACCCCTCAAAGCAGCGACTCCTCCTCAAAATCTTCCACTAGTCGCACTCCTGAAGATCGCCTCCGCCGCTTCAAGCAGATCCTTCCCCGCTCAGCCTTGTACCTCCTTCACGAGGAGCAGTTTCTTCAACAAGCTGGACAGTCGACCATGAGGGTGAAGAAATCTAATAGGCTCCCCCAAGACCAAGATCCACAAGTTGCCCGTAGAGCGGTGCAAAAAGTGGTGGAATGCAGGGAGGTCCACCCCGCAGCTCCTTCGAGACCGCCCCGCCAGGTATCAAAATCAAGTAAGGCTAAGAAACAGACCAACCAGGAGTTTGCCACCAAGATCCAGCACTTGGCCGTTCAAAAACCACGGAAGGCAGAAGAAGGGACACCTTCCTGGTTCACCGCTCAGCCTACAAAACTCAAACCCGGGATGTTCGATAAACACATCCAAGCTTTGGGTTTGAGCGAGGTGAACGTGATATGCCCGCGCCCTCACTAGAGAGCCAATAGGCCTGGCGGACCATACTGTGCCTGGTCCAGGCACCATATCTATGCAGGAGCAACACTCCCGCTACACTCTTTCTTTCGGTCTATAGCGGATTACTTCAACGTCTCCCCCTTCCAGATTGCTCCGAACGGGATCCAGGCATTGTCAGCGCTGTACATTCTCTACTATCTGCAAGGCTGGGATGAGCCTACTCCCCATGAAGTACATTACCTGTTCGACTTCAGGACTAACCCAAGCCATAAGAACACGGGCTTCTTCCACCTCTTTCACAGGCAAAAGGGGGTTAGATACCTTTGCGGTATCGCACAAAAATCGAACCCCGGGAAATACTACACAGAGTATTTCCTCACCTCAGACATCAAAGCCAACAATTTGGCTTTTACACATGCGGGTCCGTTCAAGCAACCCTTGCCCACTGAAGAAATGTTTAAGCGAGCAAAAGAGTTGGCTGACATGTGTATTGAGGAGAAAGATGTGAAAAGTTTGGTCACTGTAGACAACCTTCAGATGGTGGGCCTGATACCGTGTAACCAAAATATTACGGTGGAGAGTACCACTGAGGAGAACAACACGACCGATCAGTCCAATGCGGGCACTGAGGTGGTGACTGACCAGTTTTCTCCTGGGCCATCTCCACACTCCCATAGACCTGGCGATCTTGTCATTAGGGAGCCTCAGCCTGAGCACCAACACAGATCTACTATTCCCGCTCAGTTTGGGAAAGGAAAGTCCATCCAGACTGAGAGAGACCTCAGCTCATCTTCAGACGACGAGGATGACTTCATCGATCAGATTCTCAACTCAGGTCTAGTATTCATAGGAATAAGTTTAATAACTTGGTGATTTGAGACTAATAAAACTGTAGTAGTAATATACTTATCTATGTTTTAGTATATTTATTTTTCTAACAAATTTCGTGTTTTTCTTGCAGATCCAGAGATGTTCAGGCACTGCATTGTTCCTCCTGCTCCAAAGAGGAAGTCTGGCGAAGGAAGTGGCCTCACTCCCCCAAGGAAGGTCCTGAGGGCAGTGCCACCGAACCAAGGGAGACAACCTGAGGGGTCAGTTACGATCCCTCAGTTGACCCCTTCTTCACTTCCTCCATCAGCGAGCCTAACTCCCCCTGGTCCGTCTGGCCCGAGCGAGGCACTCCGTATTGCTAACTTAGGGAGGCGGTTGATCAGACATTCCATGACGCTTCAACGATTCAAGGCTTTGAATCTTTCCCTCGACTCAGTGTTGATGTTGTCATAGAGAGAGGGATTGCTCAGTTGACAAATGTAAGTGCTCTACCACAAGATAAAATGTTACTTACGTTCATGCTTTGTAGTAACTTTTTGTTTTTCTTGCAGACTCTCATGACCATCTGTCATGCCCAGCAGCGATCAATCGACAACAAGGAGTTGATCAAGGTCCTAAATGACCAACTCGTGGAGGCTCAAACGAAAATGGACGCTCTTCAATCCAAGCTGGAACGGGCGGAGAAGACCGTAACTGAACAAAAGGAGTCTCTCAAGGGGTTGGCTGATGGGAATGATCAGCTAACCCAAGCCAACAAGTCCTTGACTGATCGGCTAGACAGACTGACTCGTGAGAACGAGGGGTTAGCTCACGAGAACGAGGGACTAATTACCGAGAATGAAGAACTGAAACAGGAGAAGGAAGCTGATCTAACCCGCTACGAGGAGACTTGCTTTAACTGCTTTTATCAGGTGTGGAAGCTCAATAAACCCCTCAAGCTCGACTTTCTCACCGATGAGATTAAGGCAGAGGAGCTCGCCAGATGTGAGGCCAGGGCTGCTGAGGAAGCTGCTAATCCTACTGGCCCTACACCTGCCTCCTCTACATTATCATTTCGAGCGAGAGGAGCAGTTGATGCCGAGGAGGGGGTTGATCAGCCTACTAGAGTAGCCGACCAGTGATCCCTCATCCTACCAGAGAAGCTTATGCATGACCAGTTGTAGTCCTACTAGTCTTTTATCATAGTTTGCTTTATTTTTTATACTTGTGCTCGTATGATTGAGCTATTTGGAATTTGCACTTTACTTTTCTTTTTTAACTATCTTGAAACATTTAAGTCTTTTTACACTTAAGACATTACAAGTTTATTGTGAATAGTAAAGTCTCTATACACCCTCAACTTTCACATGAGTACTTAGTTTTCTAACTTAGAAATTCTAAACATTTCATAAGTTCATACTAAATATACTTCCTCACGCTCTTATTGCTCTAACGTTTTATGAGCATAACACTTATTATCACCCGAATATCTGCTTCTAACTTAAAATTTTAAAAATTCCAAGTTACTTAAGCTTTGCCAAACAAGTTAGCTTAATGGCTTTTTTAGACTTCAAATATTTACAAGTCAGCCTAAAAACAGATATTTTTGCTCGTGCTCTTATTGCCTGTGTTGAAGTGCACGCCAGTATACCTTATGTTTGAAGTGCACGCTAGTATACCTTATGTGCACGCCAGTATATGCTATGTGCCCCCCAAGTGATTGAGGGTTGAAAAATCCTTGATCACTTGCTACTTGACCGAATTTTTTCGAGCAGTGACTACTCGTGAAACACATAGAATATACAAAAACATACTTCAGCAGTTGACCACTACAAAAACATGCAACTATTTAAACGTTGGTCATTCATCTCATGGATACCGACCAGTTAAACACTGTCCGGTATATATGTATATGTATTTTTAGAAGACCTGTTTTGTTTAAATCGTAATGACAGTTGAACACTGCCAAGCAAGAATAATCAACACATATGCAAAATCTGTAGCAAGATTCGACCACGCTGCGCGTGATCTCTTTTATTCCTCATAATAATAAATGACAAAACGTGTCTAACAACGAGTTTCAAACAAAATAACATTGTTCAAAATAACATGACTGGTTAGTAAATAACCAGTTCACAAACAAAAAACTAAAATAACAAGTTAATCACTTGATACAAAGCTACTACTCTGTAAGCAGTATTCATTGATAATATTTCCTTAAGTGCTCGCCATTCCAGTAATTCCTGATCAGCTCTCCATTTAACCGAGCAAGCTTGTAGGTGCCGGGTGGCAAGACTTGCTCAATTTGATATGGTCCTTCCCAGTTTGGTCCTAGTACGCCAGCTGCAGGGTCTCTGACAAACACCTTTCTGAGGACCAAATCTTCAACCTGGAACTTTCGATCTCGGACTTTGGAATTGAAGTAGCGCGCCACTTTTTGCTGGTGAGCAGCAACTCTCAGGTTTGCCTCCTCTCTTCTCTCCTCGAGGAAGTCCAAAGATTCTGCTAGCAATTGATGATTCTCCTCCTGGTTGTACATGGTCCTTCTATGAGATGGTGGGTCAATCTCCATGGGTAACATGGCTTCATACCCATATGCCAAGGAAAATGGGGTATGTCCAGTTGCTGTTCGAGCAGTAGTCCTATATGACCAAAGGACTTCTAGTAATTATTTTGCCCAAGCACCCTTAGCTCGCTCCAGGTGCTTTTTCAGAGTGTCCTTCAATGTTTTGTTTATGGCTTCAACCTGCCCATTGGCTTGTGGATGGGCCACCGAGGAGAAACTTTTTGTGATGCCATGCCGAGTGCAAAAATCGGTAAATATGTCGCTGTCAAATTGGGTGCCGTTGTCAGACACTATCTTCTTAGGCAGACCATAGCAACATATTACGTTCTTAACCACGAAGTCTAGCACTTTGTTTGAGGTGATGGTGGCTAGTGGTTCTGCTTCAGTCCACTTAGTGAAATAATCCACTGCAACCAGTGCAAACTGCACTCCTCCCTTTCCTTTGGGCAATTTCCCGATCAGATCAATGACCTACACTGCAAAAGGCCATGGGCTCTGCATTTGCTTTAAGACATTCAGTGGCGCTCTGGGCACTTTAGAAAATCTCTGGCAATTATCACACTTCTTTACATACTCCATAGAATCCTCGTTCATCGTAGGCCAGAAAAATCCTTGCTGCAAGATCTTTTTAGATAGACTCTGCCCCCCAGCATGATCTCCACAGAACCCTTCGTGCACTTCAGCCAATAAAATTTTTGACTGGTCGAGTGTTATGCACCTGAGTAGAGGTCGGGAGTACCCTCTTCTATACAGCACTCCATCCATCATGGTGTACCTAGCAGCTTGCCTCATAATCTTCCTTGCTTCATTACGATCATCTGGGAGGGTTCCTTGCTCAAGGTAAGCAATGATGGGAGTCATCCAAGTGTTAGTTATTGTAATAGGCATGGCTTCTTTTTTACCAATGCTTGGCTCCGCCAAGTATTCTACCGGTACTATATTCATAGTTTCAGCATCTTTTGCACTGGCTAGCTTTGCTAGAGCATCCGCGTTAGAGTTATGTTCTCGTGGTACCAACATGATGGTGTACTCCTCGAACTGTGCTAGCAGATCCTTAGTCTTATTTAAGTATGCCATCATGCGTAGGACCCTTGCTTGATATTCCCCCAAGACTTGGTAGACCACCAATTGAGAATCGCTGTTTACTTCCACCGACCGGGCACGCACATCTCTAGCCAGTCGCAAGCCTGCTAGGAGGGCTTCATACTCCGCCTCATTATTAGAAGCATTGAATCCGAATCTCAGTGCACAATGAATTCGGTGCTTCTCTGGTGTGACCAATATAATTCCAGCTCCTGAATGATGCTCATTCGACGACCCATCAACGAAAAGTTGCCAAGAAGGAGGCTCATCTTTCTGCCCAGTGACACGCTTTTGCTGGTCGGGAACATCAGCGATCCCGGTACATTCAGCGATGAAATCTGCCAAAGCTTGACCCTTAATAGTAGACCTTGGCTGGTACTTAATTTCGAATTGGCCCAACTCAACTGCCCATTTAAGTAGCCGACCAGATGACTCCGGCTTCTGTAAGACTTGGCGTAGAGGTTGGTCAGTAAGGACCTTAATGGGGTGTGCTTGGAAGTATGGCCGCAATTTTCGTGATGCGAGTACCAAGCAATAAGCTAACTTCTCGATCACGGGATACTGGGACTCTGCTCCTATCAGTCGCTTGCTAACATAATACACCGGGTGCTGCACTCTATCCTCTTCTCGTACCAATGTAGCACTAACAGCATGCTCCGTGACTGCTAGGTACAAAAAGAGGCCTTCTCCATCAACTGGCTTAGAGAGAATAAGAGGTTGGGCCAAATGCTCCTTTATGGCCTGGAAAGCTTGCTCACACTCTGCCGTCCACTCAAACTTCTTGCCCCCTCTAAGCAGGTTAAAAAACGGGACACACTTGTCCGTTGATTTAGAAACGAACCTGCTTAGAGCTGCAATCCACCCAGTCAAGCTTTGTACATCCTTTATTCTAGCTGGAGACTTCATTTCTATGAGAGCTTTTATCTTTTCTGGGTTTGCCTCTATTCCTCGGGAGTTCACAATAAACCCAAGAAATTTTCCAGATCCCACTCCAAATGAGCACTTGAGGGGGTTTAACTTCATCTTGTACTTTATCAGTATTGCAAAGCACTCCTCTAAGTCTTGCACGTGCCCTTCAGCTTCCTTTGATTTCACCAGCATATCGTCTACGTACACCTCCATGCTCTTGCTGATTAAGTCGCGGAACATACCATTCACCAAACGCTGGTAGGTAGCTCCCGCATTCTTCAGTCCAAAGGGCATGACTTTATAGCAATATAGCCTTATATCTGTTTGGAAGCTGGTATGCTCTTCATCAGGAGGATGCATGTTGATCTGGTTGTACCCCGAATATGCATCCATGAAGGACAATGTTTCATGACCAGAGGTTGCATCTACCAACTGGTCTATTCTCGGTAAAGGAAAGCAATCCTTTGGGCATGCTTTGTTCAGATCAGTAAAATCCACACAAGTCCTCCATTTTCCATTGGGTTTGGGCACCAACACTGGGTTTGAAACCCAGGCAGGGTAATATGCTTCTCGTATAAACCCATTCTCCTTCAGCCGCTCTACCTCCTCCTTAAGAGCTTTTGCTCGATCTTTGTCAAGCAATCTCCTCTTTTGACGCACTGCTGGATAGCTTTCATCCACGTTGAGCACGTGACTGATCAAAGTTGGTGAGATACCCACCATATCCTTGTGAGACCAGGCGAAGACATCTTGACTCCTTTGCAAGAATTCTATCAGCTGTGCTCTCACCTCTGCTTTCAACTTTTTTCCAATTTTGACCCCTCTCGTCGGGTCATTCTCATCTATCAGGACCTCCTCTAACTCCTCAGACGGTCCCACATCACTTTCATAATCCCCAAAGCGAGGATCAAATTCCCTTTCCTCGCTTTGGGCAATGCCCTATTTGGTGACTTCACCACCGGATGGGGTTTTCTGCTCTTTTAGACCAAGAGTGCTCTCTTGGCCAAACTCCTCTAACATCTCTGCCTGATCGGTTACAACTGCTACACTTCAGTCGACATCCATCTCATCCACCTCCTCTCTCTCAACACATACAATCATGTTGCTCTCCTTGGCCGCCTTCCTTGCCTTAGCTACCGAGGCATTATAGCACTCCCTAGCCTCCCTCTGGTCTCCCTGGACATAGCCTATGCCAGCACTGGTTGGGAACTTCATGGAAAGGTGCCAGATTAAAACTACCGCATTGTAGGCGGACAAGCAGTCAACAATCAAAAACTTGGTCATTACTGTCTCATGTTTGGGAGCCTCCCCCGCCGTGACTGGCAACTTGATTGTTCTAGCTGGTGACAATCCTTCTCCAGTAAACCCATAAATGACTTGAGAGCACGACTTCAAGTCATTGATAGATAACTTCATCCTCTCGAAGGATGACTTATAAATAATGTTCACAGAGCTCCCTATATCGACCAGACATCTCTTCACTTTCATATTGGCAATTTGGACTGTCACAACAAGAGGTTCATTGTGAGGATACCTCACGTGTCGAGCATCTTCTTCAGTGAAAGTGAGGGACTCACTTTCGTATCTTGGGTTCTTTGGTGGTCGCTCCTCCACTGTCATAATTTCGGAGGTGGATGCTGCATCCAACTCATGACGAAGGGTGCGAGCATACCTCTCCCTCGCCTTATTGCTATCTCCAGCAAGATGTGGTCCTCCACATATAGTATCTACTGTGAAGTCCACAGGTTTAGGTTGCAAAGGTGGGGATCGTTGCCGCTTGAACCCAGGATTGTTGTTACTTCCCTCTCCTTGGGTCTTCTCTGCTCGATACTTTTTTAACTTCCCCGACCAGAGGAGAAACTCTATCTCATCTTTAAGATGATTACATTCATTCGTGTCGTGACCATAGTCTCCATGGAAGTAACAGAACTTGTTCATATCTCTTTTACTCATTTCCTTCTTGATAGGTGGGGGTTTTCGGTAGGGGACCTCTTGATGACTGGCCAAATAGATCTTCGCCCGGCTTGCCGAAAGAGTGGTGTAGTTGGTGAACCGGGGTTCATACTTAGTTGGTTTGTCATTTGGTCCCGACTTAGCATTCTTCTCATTGTGGCGGTCAGACCCGTTATTCCCACGTTTCTTACCACCACTTTGATCATTTCCACCATTTTTGGGGGGATCAGTTGATCCACTCGGGTTGTTCAGGCCCTTCTCTCCCTTCTCAATTGCATCATCCAACTTCATGTATTTGTCTGCCCGGTCCAAAAATTGTTGTAATGTTGAAATTGGGTTACGATGTATGCTGTCCCACAAAGGACTCCGATAGATAATGCCGGAAGAGATTGCCACCATCTTCCCGTCATCTCTTACTGCAGTAGCTCAGTTAGCTTCTCTCATGAACCTTTATATGTAGTTCTTGAGAGACTCATCTTTCCCTTGTTTTATATCTGCTAAGTGATTGGCATAAACAGGAGGGGTTCGAGCAGCACTAAACTGCCTGCAAAACTCCTTTCTAAAACTTTCCCAAGAAGTGATGGAGTTAGGCTTGAACTTCCAATACCACTCTTGGGCAGTGTCGGACAATGTGGTGGGGAAGACTCTACAGCGATAGTCATCACTCACCTCGAGCAGCTCCATCTGATCTTCGAACTTCCCAACATGCCTAATCGGGTCTGCCTTTTCTGTATAAACTGGCAGTACCGGTGCTTTGTATTTTGCTGGTGGTTGAGCTGCTCTAATTCGAGCACAAAAAGGGCTGCCACTTCTGTGGTCTACTGGATCAATCGCAGCTAGTCGTTTTGACAGACTCTGAACTGCTGCTGTCAAAGCATCAAGCTGGGATTAGATGCCTGGGGCCACTGCTAGGGACTCATTTTCGGGACCGCCTGGTCGGGTGTTCCTATCTGGCAAACCATCATCGAGTATTTCTATTCGACTGGTAGGATGGATTGGCTCTTGCCCTTCGACCGGGATGGTCCTTCTTCTATCAGCAATGACGTCCCTCAGATCTTTCTGAGTAGTGTGCTTTCCCAATCGATCGAACACTGTACTCCGAGTCCTCTCGGAAGGTTTGCTGGGTGGAACATGCTCTTTGCCACTGCGCTGGTTGGGATGTAGTGGTGGCCTTCCTGTCTGAGCTGGGCGATCTTCTCCTCCTCGATGGTTATTATTATTCTTCTCCATCGAATGGTCAGTGCAATGACTGTCAGCTTCATAACGCCCATGCCCATCTTTGAAGTGGGAAGTCTCATTGCCACGAGGAGCTCTATTATGTTCCTGCACAGAAGGTGTTTTCTTGCTGCCTGACTTGTGACTTCCTGATCTGGAAGTCTCTGATCGGTGGCTCCTTGAGGGGGTTTTGGAGTTCCCCCTTTGAGTTGAGGCAGTGCACGATCGGACTCCGTCTTCCTCACGACCAGGTGGGTTACTACCACCCCTCCTTGGTCCATCATTGTTCTTACGACCAGCTCCTGCGGTCCTTGCTCCTGGGGTGGCTGCCACTCCAGGTGCAGGTTGGGCATTGGCCCGGGTCAGCTGCGTAGCTGCCTCCAGAGCAAGTGCAGCTTCGCGATGTCGCCTGTCGGCCTCCTCCTACTGTCGACGGATCTCCTCACTCTTAGCATCCATTTCCCGTCTTTGATGCTCGAATGCGGCATTCTGCCTAGCCATTTCCTCAGCGAACGCCTCCTGCCTAGCATTGAACTGTGCCATCTCCTCCTGGAAGGCACTCATGGCTTCCTGGAGCTCTTCAACTTCTGGAGCTACGTCCTCGAGCACGAATCTAGGCTCACTTTCACAATCTTGAAGGCTAGGACCTTCTGATCTAGCAGGCTCTTTAGAGGAGCCCGTCTTCTTGGAGGTTGCATTGGTGTTCTTAGGCGCCATATCACTCCAGAGACCGTCTGTTTTTCTCTTTAGGCTCTCAATGAAAGCACCAAAATGTTGACCTCGTTTTTGGCCAACGACGTGAGAACGTCAAAAACGATAAAGCCTTCAAGAGAAATAAAATGACACAGACGGTTTTTAACATAAAGTAAACAAAACACGCAATTTTTATAGTGGTTCAGCCCCAATATGTTGGTAATAGCCTAGTCCACTTAGAGATTCGATTATATATTTACACCCAAGATCAGATTAACCAGTGTCAACTGAGTTTTTTCAGTGTAAAATCTCAGAATACAAGAGTTCTCTCACGAAAAAGCTCTTTCTCTCTCTAGAAAGTTCAGATCAAAACTCAAAATTTCCCAAAAGGTCCTCTTCTAATCCCCTAAGCCACATATTTATATGCTTAGTATCATACATTGCTCTCCTCTGGAATCGGGATATTTCATTATATTTATTATATCTAAATTACAAAAATAATCAGAATATAACAGAACACCCAATTTGTGGGAAGAATGAGAGATTCTCGTGTGTGCTAAGACTGATTCTTGTTGAAGCCGTTTCTGGGAATCTTGACCTAGTCTGTTCTACCTGGTTGATGAACATCACCTTCTGGTCGGCCATACCTCTACTGGGCAGTCATGGACTCAGCTGGTAGGACATGGACTTAGCTGGTAGGACATGTACTTGGCTGGTAGGACATGTACTTGGCTGGTAGGACATGGACTTAGCTGGTAGGACATGTACTTGGCTGGTAGGACATGTACTTGGCTGGTAGGACATGTACTTGTCTGGTAGGACATGATAATGCTCGACCGACCAAGTTCATGCCTGATCGAACAAAGTCATGCCTGGGCAGACAAATTCGTGACTGGTAGGACAAAGTCATACCTGGTAGAACAATGTAATACCTGGTAGGACAATGTCATACCTGGTAGGACAATGTCATACCTGGTCAGTCATGACACTTCTTAAGCTAGTCAAAATTCTTCAATCGCTTACTGAGCTACTCCTCAGCCAAGTCACCCCTCCATTCCTTGCCACTTGTCATTTCTATTGCCACATCATCATTTTCAAATTTTGGGGATAACAATATGCTTTATGGGATGGACCATATAATAATAAATCTAGTTTTAACTAGTTCAAGAGTAGAAATAGATTTTAAAAGTAGTTTAATTTCTAGTATTTAATAAAAAAATTATTAAATAATAAATGATATTCCTAGTAATTATAGCAAATTAAAATTGAATTAATTAGGGCATAGTTCTATAATTTTAATTTTGCTTAATTGGATTAGTAATTATTAGAATATCATTTGGTAAAAATAGATCACTTTCTTTTTACAAACTAATTAAAAAACATAGGATGTTTTGAGAAAACACATATTTTAAAATAGTGAGTAGGAGAGAGAGTTATGACAATAAGTCTCATGGTCTCCATTATTAGTTAGCACCGAGGTGACATGGAGAGGGCCTCGTGGCACCATTGCTTGTGTCCCCCTAAGGAAGGCTTCCGACTGTGTTATTCTCAAGGCAAACTTCTTTTTCAAGAATAGGATTTAATGATGTATTTCATGTTTGACTGACCCTAAGGCACACTCTTGAGTTAAGTCATTGATTTAAAATAATAGGTTACACTCACAAGGTGCATTAGGTTTTCGAGCGGACTAGTGTATTCTTGACCAAACAAGCAGTTGTTTATAAGTAAAAAGAGAAATGTTGATTTGGGTTTTCACTTATAAATTTGAGAATTTGTTTCAAAATTAATTTAGAATTAGTCTGACCTACCCTAAGGCTAGTCCATTAATGTTCAAATTAATTAATTGTGGAGTTAGTAATTATTTTTTATGTGTTCTCAAATTGTTGCATTCATGCATCACGTTTACTATTCCAAAAATTACTGATATTTATTATATGCATAAATTCAATTTTGTTTATTTATTTTCAGCAATCATGTCTAGCTTAAATCCTGTATCTTCTTTACTTGCTAATGAAAAGTTAACTGGTGAATACTACATGAAATGGAAATCAAACATGAACATTGTATTAATATGTGAGAACCACAAATTTTTCTTAACTGAGGAATTTCCTGAAGTCCCTCCCGCTACTGCTGCCAAAACTTCAAGGGAAAAGTTTGAAAATTGGATCTTATCAAACAACAAAGCAAAATGTTATATGCTTGCAAGTATGAGCGATGTGATTAGAAAAAAGTTTGAAGACACTGAGACTGCTTATGATATCTGGGATTCCCTTCAAGATATGTTTGGGCAGCAGTCAGATCAGTCCAGGCATGAGGCCACCATATCCTACATGACCAAGAAAATGAAGAAAGGAGTTTCTGTCAGAGAACATGTATTAGACATGATAAACATAATGCACGATGCCATTATCCATGGGGCAACCATTGATGAAAGGACTCAAGTGAGAATTATACTTGAATCATTTTCTCCAGCTTTTAAAGGTTTCAAAACCAACTATGTCATGAACAAATTAACATATAATATGACACAGCTGTTGAATGAGTTGCAAACTTATGAATCTCTTAACAAAGGTACTGAGAAAGAAGAAGAGGCAAATGCTACTGATTCTGGCCCATCCTCTTCAAAGGCTAAAATCAAAAAGAGGAAAAATGGGTATGGAAAGGACAAGGAGAAAGAAAAAGACAAGAATTCAAAGAAGCCTAACAAGTCATCCAAAGGAAAAGAGAACAAGAACACCAAGAGCTCCAAAAAGAATACCCCTAAAGGGACTTGTTTTCACTGTGGAGTAGATGGTCACTGGAAGAGAAACTGTCCAAAGTATCTCGCTGACCTAAAAGAGAAAAAGAAAGGTAAATTTGATTTACTTGTGCTAGAAGCTTGTTTAGTGGAAGTCATTTCCTCATCTTGGATAGTAGATCCAGGAGCCACTAATCAATTTTGTCTTTCTCTACAGATTCTTAGTTTGACAAGGAAGCTTGCTGATGGAGAGGTGACTATGAGGGTAGGCAGTGGTCAGATTGTCTCTGCAGCAACAGTTGGAACAGCCCGTTTGGAATTTGAGAAGAATAAGTTTCTTATTTCAGAGAATGTTTATTATATTCCTGGATTTTCTAGAAACTTAATTTCTGTTTCTATGTTGCATGAACAAGGTTTTAAAATTTCTTTTAATAATAATTCGATTGTTATTTCGAGATATGGTTTTAAGATATGTTTTGCAAAATCTATTGACGGGCATTATAAACTGCAAGCTAAAGAGAAATCTGCTTATAATTCTGAATTTATTTAAAACCGCTAATCCTAGATCTATTAAACGACAAAAGATTGATTTTGATAGTGAAACATATCTGTGGCACTTGAGATTGGGCCATATTGGTCTAGATAGAATTAATAGGCTTGTAATGGATGGTCCTTTAAGAGAATTATCTATTAGATCTCTCTTTGTTTGTGAATCCTGTCTAGAAGGCAAGATGACCAAGAGACCTTTCTCTGCTAAAGGTTCAAGAGCTATAGAACCACTTCAGCTAATGCATACTGATGTTTGCGGTCCACTTAATGTATAAGCAAGAGGAGGTTATGAATACTTTGTCACTTTCATTGACGATTATTCAAGATATGGTTACCTATACTTAATGCAAAGGAAATCTAAAACTTTTGGAAAGTTCAAAGAATTTCAAGCAGAGGCTGAAAAGCAATTAGGCAAATCACTGAAAGTTCTTTGATATGATCAAGGAGGAGAGTACTTGGATTTTGAATTCGAGGACCACCTGCGTGTGCATGGTATTCAATCCCAACTCACAGCACCTGGAATGCCACAACAAAATGGTGTTTCAGAAAGACAGAATAGATTGTTACTAGATATGGTTAGATCAATGACAAGCTTCTATCCATTTCTATTGTCATTCTGGGGATATGCGATTCAATGTGCTCTATACATATTAAATGTTGTTCCATCTAAGTCTATCCAGAAGACACCCATAGAATTATGGAATGGTTGTAAGCCTAGTTTACACCATTTTCGCATTTGGGGGTGTCTTGCACATGTGCTTAAAGGAAAGACCGAGAAGTTGGAGTCACGCTCTGAAGTGTGCATGTTTGTGGGATATTCCAAAGAGACTAGAGGTGGAATTTTCTATAGTCCAAAAGAAAATAAAACATTTGTATCAACAAATGCAACTTTTCTTGAACATGACTATGTTAATAACCACAAACCTCGTAGTAAGGTTGTACTGGAGGAGATGGTCTCGAATGAAGTAGCAAAGTCACCAGTAACAACCAATGAAAAACGACAAGAGGAAACTGCTAGTTCTAGTCAGAATAGTAGAGAACCTCGTCGTAGTGGGAGGGTTAGTAAGTGACCCATATGCTATGAACACGAAGTTCAAATGCTTGTGTCTGACACAAACAAAGACGATCCATTGACATTTAAAGATGTAATGAATGATTCTGACAAGGACAAATGGCAAGACGCCATGAAACAGGAAATGGAATCGATGTATTCCAATTTTGTCTGGGTTCTTGAAGATCTACCTGAGAATATCAAACCCATTGGTTGTAAGTGGATATTCAAGAAGAAAAGAGGAGCGGATGGGAAAGTAAAGACTTTCAAAGCAAGGCTTGTAGCCAAAGGCTAAACACAGAAAGAAGGGGTTGATTATGAAGAAACTTTTTCTCCAGTAGCCATGCTAAAATCCATTCGTATAATCTTATCCATTGCTGCGTGCATGGATTATGAGATTTGGCAAATGGATGTCAAAACACCTGTTTTGAATGGCTACCTTGACGAAACCATTTACATGTCTCAACCAGAAGGTTTTGAAGTAAAAGGTCAAGAGCAAAGAGTTTGCAAGCTTCTTAGGTCCATCTATGGACTCAAACAGGCTTCTAGATCTTGGAATCTTAGATTTGATGACACAATTAAAACGTTTGGTTTTGAACAAAATGTTGATGAACCTTGTTTGTATAAACAAATCAAAGATGGTGTAGTAGTATTCCTTGTTCTGTACGTTGATGATATATTATTGATTGACAATGACGTAACTTCATTATCAAAGGTAAAGAACTGGTTAGCTGAACAATTCCAAATGAGAGATGTGGGAGAAGCCAAGTATGTTCTGGGATTAAAATTCTTAGAGATAGATAGAACAAGACTTTGGCACTGTCTCAAGCAACTTATATTGATAAGGTGCTAGAACGCTTTAATATGCAAAACTCCAAAAAGGGTGATATTACAACCCGTTCTGGAGTAGTCCTTTCCAAGGAGTAGTGTCCCAAAACACCTCAGGAAGGTGAAGGTATGAGATAGTATCCCTATGCCTCAGTGGTAGGCAGTCTAATGTACGCTATGCTATGTACAAGACTTGACATTTGTTATGCAGTAGGGATAGTCAACCATTATCAATCCTTTCTTGGATTGAGTTATTGGATTGCATTGAAGAATATTATCAAGTATCTTAGAAATACTAGAGATTATATGCTTGTATATTCAGGTGGAGACCTAAACCCCACTGGTTACACTGATTTTGATTTTCAATCAGACAAAGATAGTTGGAAATCTACTTCTGGATCAGTGTTTACTCTTGGAGGAGGAGCAGTAGTCTAGCGAAGTATTAAACAAACCAGCATGGAAGACTCCACCATGGAAGCCGAGAATATAGCAGCTTGTGAAGCAACTAAGGAGGCTGTGTGGCTTAAGAAGTTCTATTCTGATCTGGAAGTAGTGCCAGATGTGGATAAGCCACAAGTCCTTTACTGTGACAACAGTGGGTCACTAGCTAACTCAAAGGAACCACAGAGTCACAAGAGGGGAAAGCACATTGAGAGGAAATATCACTTGATCAGAGAGATAGTTCATTGAGGAGATGTTGCACTTATGAAGACAGCTTCCGAGCATAATCTTCCAGATCCTTTCACAAAGACTTTATCCATAAAATCTTTTAAGGAGCATGTAAGAAACATGGGAATGAGAGAGATGCCTCATTTGCTTTAGGGCTAGTGGGAGATTGTTGGGAATTGTGCCTTGAAAGCATATGTAGTAGACATTGTTTTAAGAAATAAATAAATAAATTGAATTTGTTATGCATATATTTTATGCACTATATAAATTCATAAGTTCATATATGTGATCTCAACCACGTATTGGTACAGGAGGATTGTGTTTGAGTTAAATGAACTTGAATAGTTCGCAGTAAAATAAAGTTATGGAATCTTTAGATTAATTACTGCAAGTACGGTCCACTAGTATTATAAATACATGTGATCTAGATCCAGATTACTAGTGTAGTAGGACACTTTAGTGGATGTGCTTTATATATTAGAGAATATATAGAAATGGACCACATATGTTTATTAGTACTTAGTTAAATGCAGTTTCAAAGTATTAATTAAATATATCAACTGATGATCATATACAAATAGATCTTAATCATGAAGTTACTATAAACTCCTGTTTATGTTATATGAGTTCTTTGATTCACTCGTTAGGGTCTGTCAGAATGATCAGGCTAGAATTTTTTTTTGGGAACTCATTAATGTAAATGGCTGGAGACATAGTATACAAATATAGAATCTATATCTTCTCGTAAGAAATTGAATAATGGTTCTCTTAAGGGTTGACTTTTGGGACTGAAAGGTTATTGAGCTCAAATTCATAATTTAGTTATTAATTAACCTTCACTAGTAAAGTCAATGGTACTTAAGGAAACAAGATATAATTAAAAGGGGTAAAATGGAAATTTTATTTCCGATTAATTATGAACAATTATTAGAGGGTTAATTTGTATGTAATGATTATATCAATGGACACTTTTTTGTTATAAAGTACTCAGTAAATGAAATGTCTATAATTACAAGAGTGCAGTCTCATATTTATAGTGGAGTAATCATGAGATTAATAAATTAAGATTATTTAATTAAAGAGTTTAATTAATAATCTTGAATTTATTGGAGCTTGGAACTGTAGGTCCATAGGTCCCCACAGCAACTCTATCAACACTATTCAAGGTAAGAGTTGATATAAATGGTAAAATGGTAAAAAAAAAACATATTTAAGAAGAAATTTGTTCTTTGGGCCAAATATGCAATTATGTGATAATAGTGATTAATTGAGCCACTGCTATAGCACTTGCGTACTCCAATTGAGCCACTGCTCTTCCTTCATTCTTCTCTAGTTTTATACTATGATCGAATGGAGTGTTGGTATCTTTAGCCTTGAGATGGTTAAATTTGTTCAATACTTTCTCAATATAGTGGGCTTGCGCTAATGCAAAATTCCCCACTATGTTTCTTCACTTTGATACCAAGTATGGTGTCAACTTCTCCAAGATTTTTCACTTGAAGGTTGATGATAGAAACCTCTTCGTTTCTTCTATCCCTTTCATGCTATCACTTAGAATAAGCATGTCATCCACATATAAGAAAACAATGATCACAAATCCCTTACAGGTTTTGGAATACAAACACTTGTCTCTATTGTTATGGCTAAACCCATTAGACATGATGGCTTGATCAAATTTCTCATGCCGTTGCTTAGGAGCTTGTTTAAATCAATATAAGGATTTTACAAGTCTACGTACTTTATGTTCATATCTTGGTAGGAAAAACCCTGTGGGTTGTTCCATATAGACCTCCTCATTGAGGTCACCATTAAGGAATTCCGTCTTGACATCCATTTGATGAACATACAAGTTGTGTATAGAGGCCAAAGCAAACAAAATTCTTATAGAAGTTGTTCTTGCAACAGGCGCATAGGTATTGAAATAATCAATACCCTCTTTTTGCCTAAACCATTTAACTACTAATCTAGCTTTAAAGGTTTGGATAGTGCCGTCAGTGTGATATTTTCTCCTAAATACCCACTTACACCAAATTGACTTAGACCCCGGTGGGAGGTCTACCAATTCCCAAGTGTTGTTGGAAAGAATGGAATCCATCTTATCATTGATGGCTTCTTTTCAAAATGCACTATCTATTGATTGCATGGCTTATCTATAAGTCTTAGGATCACCCTAAACAAGAAGTACAATAGGAATTTTCCTAATAACTTCCTCTCTATTTCCTTCTACCATGTAGAAAGAAATTCGTTGAGAATCTATCTCATCCAATCCTAGACTTTTCTCCTTTCTAACCCTTTGACTTCTTCTAAGTTCTATGGGTTGCTCTACATTCCCTTGAGATTTCTCCTCTTGAGAATCATTTTTTGATGTAGAGGCTTGAGAATCGTTCTCATATAACAAATTCTCCTTTAGCGATGTTGAAGCTTGAGAATTGTTGTCACATAACATGTTCTCAAAGAATTCAATTTCTCTAGATTCAATCATAACATTAAACTCTAAGTATAATAGCCTATAAGCTTTACTATTATTGGCATAACCAACAAAATCACAATTTATGACTCTTGAACCTAACTTTGTTCTATTAAGTTCGTTTTTCTTGCAATATGCAAGACAGCCCCACACTTTGAAGTACCCTATGTTGGGTTTTCTTCCTTTCCATAACTCATATGGAGATATAAATGCCATGTGAAAATTCTCATGTAAATATTCACTAATTATCACTTTTAGTTGTCTAAATAATCTTAAATCACTTAAACAACTTTTATGTATTTTCTAAGAGTCTCTTTGAGATTCATTTGAAAACACAACTTTGACATCCATTGATTTTCTCATCAAAATCAAATTTGAAGAAGTCAATATTTTAAACACTTGAATCAAAGAAAATAAACCCTCATTGATTTATTTAAACAGTTTGATTTCTCATGTATTAGTTTAAAATTATCTCATTGAGTTTAATTTAAACATATAACCATTTTTTTAACAAAATGAACAAAATTCTCTTCAATATTATTCACCATTGGTGTAAAGTTTCAAAATTACTTCTCCAAATTTTTAATAACTCCTCATTGAGACATTGAATATTTAGGAATTATTGTCACTAAATGATTCTCAAATTTTCTCTTATGACCATTCTTTAGACTCCAAGCCTATAGGTCAATATGTCATCCAATAATTTTGGATCCCCTTAATCCATTTTTCTTGCAATAGCAAGACGCTTATCAAAAGATGTAACCCCCTTAGGTTCATCTTTTCTTCTCTCATAAGTTGAGATGTCCAACACTATGAGAAATTTAATTTCTCAAATAATTCTCTTTATTTACCATATAAATGGCAACTCATCACATTACAATAATATAGGATAAAACATATTTATATTATTATCACCTTAATAATCATATTATATGGCACACCATAATAATCATGACAATTCTCATGTATATATCATTATACTTTTATATAATAACATAATTATGTCTCAAAGATATTTCACATAATTTGCCAACATATATCCATCATATTAGCATGCATTTTGAATCTCATAATTATATTGTAAGTATATCACAAATATCATACAATAATTCACATATCCACATATTGATATATTCTATTGATTCACAAAATCAATATATAGGCATGTCAAAAACTACCTAATTATCATGCATTATAAATTCTCAAAACATAATTTCATGTCTATATATGTACTACTATCTCACATATAGCATACATAAGATTAACAATCCCTAGATTATGTAGAGCTTGTCAAAAGTTCACTTCTAAGGATTATACATTAACTTTCACAAACAGATGTGTCAAATATGTTACAATGTATCTCATATTGTATTAACATGTTAACATTTACACAATTATTCATATATCAAAATTTGAAAACATGCTAATACATGAAATAAAATTTCATCAATATTATATAAAATAGTGTATACATTTACACTTACCTTGTCTTAACACCTAGTTCAATTGGATCCATCAAACCTATCCAACCTCACTAGGTCTTGGTTCATGATTTTGATAGTCTCACCTTCCATTGAAACAAACAAGGGTAAGCTTTTGAATGTTAGGAAAATATATATTGCTTCAGTGCGTTCATGAGCAAAAGTGCTAATGAAGTGCATGAATTGCTAGAGGAGATGGCAATGAATAACTATCAATGGCCAACTGAAAGGGGACAACCAAAGAAGGTGACTGGTATGATTGAACTAGATGCCATTTCCATGCTTACAACACAAGTGGCAGCTTTAACGAAATAATTACAACAGGCCAATCTTCCATCCCAAGTCATCCAAGTACATAATTTATGTGAGGCAGGTGGTAGTGGTCATCCACTGAATCAGTGCCCTGTCATAGATATGAATAACATGCCCATGGAAGAAGTACAAGCTATAGGAAATTACCAAAGACAAAATAATAACCATTTTTCCATGTCATACAACCAAGGTTGGAAAAACCACTCAAATTTTCTTGGAAAAATAATCAACCCACTCAAAAATCTTATCAACAACCTCCACCAGGCTTTTATCAACCACAAAATAGAACTCCACAACAGCCAATGCCCATGAAAACCTAAAACACAACCTGATGCAATGAACCAATCCATGAAAGAGACAAGGGCATCTATAAGGAGTTTGGAGATGCAAATAGGGCAGTTGGTCAATCTGATGACGAATAGAGCTCAAGGAAATTTTCCTAACACTATTAAGATGAATCCTAAAGAACAGTGCCAAGCCATCACCTTGAGAAGTGGAACACAGTACGAGAAGCCCAAGAGAACTTAGTCAGAGGAGATAAGTCTGGAGAAAAAGGACCAAGGCATAACAGAGAATAATTCTAGTGAAGAGAAGGTTACTAAAGGCTTAGCAGAGAAAAAATTGCTACCACCAGTGAGCATTGAGCATCATATAAAGATTATGTATCAAAAGAGACTCCAAAAGTATAATTTAGATAAATAGTTTGCAAAGTTTTTAGAGGTGTTCAAGAAGCTACACATTAAAATACCTTTTACTGAAGCACTGGAACAAATGCCTAGATATGTAAAGTTTATGAAGAAGATCCTATCTAACAAGAGGAAGATTATGAAATTGTAGCATTGACTGAAGAGTGTAGTGCTATTTTGCAAAGAAAGCTCCTGCAAAAGTTAAGAGATCCTATTCATTTTACTATACCATGCACCATTGGGGAGTTTGAATGCAAGCATGCATTGTGTGATCTGGGGGCAAGTATAAATTTGATGCCATTGTCAGAATTTCACAAACTTGGATTGGGAGAAACGAGGTCCACGACCGTCACATTACAGCTGGCAGATAAATTAGTCAAACACCCAAGAGGTATTATAGAAGATGTTCTGGTAAAAGTAGATACGTTTATTTTTCCAGCAGATTTTATTGGTCTCGATATGAAGGAGGATGAGAATGTCCCAATTATTTTGGGGAGACAATTTTTAGCAAATGGGCAACCTATCCTAAGGCGAGTGATAGTTACTATTCGGTGGATGTCATAGATGGAGCAGTAGCAAGTCAGAAGCTAGTAGAAGATATGCTTAAGCTAAGTCTTACAGTTGATGACGTAGATGAAGATGATTGTGAGGAGGCAGTGAGTTATTTGAATTGGATACAATTGTATGGACCGTTGAGAGAAAAGAGGTTTGAAGAACTTGGTCAAGGGCCTGAAAGATCATTACCTTTCATAGAGAACCCTCATGTTATAGAAATAATGGCTTTGCTAGAGCATTTACGCTATGCATATCTTGGAGCAAAGGAAACTCTTCCAGTTATAGTATTTGCATCTCTCACTGAGGTAGAGGTAGAAAATTTATTAAGAGTATTTATAGTTCATAAAACTTCTATTGGATGGACTCTAGCTGACATAAGGGGAATAAGCCCATCGACTGTGATGCATAGAATTTTGATGGAAGATGATGCTAAACTAGCAATTGATGCTCAGAGAAGATTAAATCCAATAATGAAGGAAGTGGTAAGAAAAGAAGTTCTTAAATGGTTAGATGCTGGAGTAATTTACCCAATTTCAGATAGTGCATGGTTGAGTCCAGTGCAAGTAGTTCCAAAGAAGGGAGGAATGATGGTGGTTAAGAATGAGAATAATGAATTGATTCTGACTTGTACTGTGACAGGTTGGAGGATATGTATAGATTACCGTAAATTGAATAAGGCTACTAGAATAGATCACTTTTCCTTGTCTTTCATTGATCAAATGCCATTGCACCTGAGGATCAAGAGAAAATCACGTTTACACGCTCGTTTGGTACTTTTGCGTTTAGGAGAATGCCATTTGGACTTTGTAATGCACTTGCAACGTTCCAAAGATTTGTGATGGCTATATTTTTGGACATGGTAGAAAAGGGTATTGAGATCTTTAAGGATGATTTTTCTTTTTATGGTTCTTCTTTTGATAACTGTTTGGCTAATTTGGAGCTAGTTCTGAAGAAATGTGAGGAATCACACTTAGTCTTGAATTGGGAAAAGTGCCACTTTATGGTAAATGAAGGAATTATTTTAGGGCATCAGTTCTCAAGTAAGGGAATTGAGGTAGAATAGGCTAAGAAATTAACAATAGAGAATTTACCACCTCTAGTCCCAGTTAAAGGAGTAAGAAGTTTTATTGGTCAGGCAGGGTTTTATAGAAGATTCATTAAATATTTTTCTAAGATTATCTACATGGTTAATGAATGGAGTACCTTTTGAATTTGATGAGAATTGTCACCATGCTTTTGTTGGGTTTTATTCTCTTATAAAACCATGACGGACATGTAACGCGATTTTATATTGTCAATAAAAGAAGTAGAAATTATTTAGTTTGACAACCATGTTGCTTGCTTATTTTATTACAGCATTATTGGAATGAATAATACAACCATTTATAAAATCCCGAACATATAAATAGTTACAATTATAGTGACTAGGTCACAGTGGATTATAATTGTAATTGTATGTTCAAAAGAACGACTCCTAAGATTAAGTCAGTGCATTGTATTTTCACTGATCTGGTAAACTACGATATGATCTACTTACACATTCAGGGTGTGATGTCTTATCCAAGGAATTAACCAAGTAGATAAGATCAGATGTATATGAGTACATTGGACTAGGACCGAAATTGATTATTTATAGATAAATAAGGGTCGTTGTTATCGAATCTAATAAATGTCACAACGTTGACCATAGGTCAAGTTGATCTTAATTATGAGTGATAATGTTCTGCAAATTATATTATTTAAATCTTTTGACTTGTTCGTTACCAGCTTACCCTACGGTCTAGCCCATACTTACATCTTGGAGATTTAGTAGTGTAATTGAGTGGGAGTATTAATCATAGATATGAAATCTATAGCTTCTGTATGAGAGGTGAAAAGATGACTTCCTTAATAGCTTAGTCTAAAAGGGTAAATAATTGAGCGCTCATATCTGTGATTAAGTTCACAGATTTATCATTTATAAGAGACTTAGTGGGAGTTAAGGATAAAATACAAATGAGGGGTAAAACAGTAATTTGCACCCAGATCGTTAGTACGTTATCGATAGAGAATTGACTAACTGTCATGGTTATAACGGTGGATATTGTATTTGTGGTTTGGAAAATACGTTCTATGAATTCAAGAGTTCAATTCTGAATCTATAGTGGAGTCATTAGGAATTAATACATTGTGAGATAATTTATTTAATAAATAAATGCACGGAAATTTATTGTAGCTTGTATTCATGGATCAATGGTCCACGCATCACCTTTGAGTAAACGTCTAGAATGTATCAATTAATTGATTTAATTATCAATTAGGATTTTTAAAGTTGACTGGGTCAATTTTGGAAAATCTTACAGAGATATGAGATTTAGAGGATAGAAGAGAATTTTTGGGAAAATTTATTAATATTGATAAATTGGTGTCAATATAAATAAATAATATTAAGTTTCAAATTATAATTAGTTATTTGAATAAGGATTTAATTGATTAATTAAAAGATAAATAAATTAAAAAGTTTTGATTTTAGGCCCAATTGAGATTTAAATTCAAAACACAGTGATTGGGCCCAAGTCCGTTTGTGGGAGCCCAAGGCTTTGATTTTTTATTAATTATTTTAATTAATTTAAATTTAAATAAAGTCCATTAAGTTGCTTATATAAGGAATATGATATCTAGGATTTTTTGTAGTCAATCTCAGTTGATTCATTGGGTAAGTGAAAACCTAGATAGTCTAATCATTTCTTGGCCACTCACTCTCTTTTTCTTTTCTAGATTTCTATCTCATGTGTTGAGAACCAGCCCACATTAGTTCTAGGTTAATCAAAGGCTTGGTGAGGAAGACTGTGTTGCTGATCTAGTTCAATCTCTTGATAATACTCTTTTACAGAAAGGAATCAAGGGTTAGAGAGATTGAAGGAAGGAGTTGTTCCAATTCCGTTGTGTATCCGTAAGTTTCCACATCTTTGCATTTATGTTAATTTACGAATCTGATGTTCATATGTATGTCATGTTATTCTATGTTTCTATTATGTTTTTGGGAAAATAATAGGGAACATGCATCTAGATTTAAATTCCAAGATCCTACAACTTTCAAGGTTCTTAAAGAGAATTTGACTTCCGCACTGATAGTCGTTGCACCTAATTGGGAATTGCCATTTGAGTTAATGTGTGTTGGAAGTGACTATGCAGTAGGAGCAATGTTGGGGCAATGAGTTAACAAGGCGTTTATAACAATTTATTATGCAAGTCATACTTTGATTAATGCTCAGGTTAATTATGCTACTACAGAAAAGGAGCTTGTAACGTCCCAAATTACCCAATAAGGCTTAGGGTCTTGACTAAGGGGCTAGGATGGCAAATTATGGAATTATGTGATTATGTGATATATATGTGTATCATTTTATGTTTATGTGAGTTATATTATAATATGACTTTGTATGCATGTTTAAGTGTATTAAATATGCATGTGGGCCCATTTTAGATTAAAAGGGTAATTTTCGTAATTTGGCCCGTTATGGGTATATTTGGCATATATGTGATATATGTGTGGGACCACATTATTATGTGGATATATTTGGGTTACTCGACACGAGGTGATCCTAGGGAGAAAACTAGTTGGAAAGTCTCAACGGGATCCATATTTGACTCGGTGTGAGTCAAGGGGTATATTGTGTATTTAGTACATTACCGGGTTATTGGGTAATGTTTACCGAGATTTTCGGAAACGAATACAAACAAAATAATAAAAAGATAAGAACTGTAGAAGTGCAGAAATATAAATAGACAAACAGGTTTTTTATGTGGTTCAGGCGTTAAAGAGCCCTAGTCCACGAGTCGATGTTATTATACTTGTAGAGAATTACAGTAAAATGGCTGGTGTACAAGAACCTCACAAACTCACAGTGTTTCTCTTGGGTTCCCTTGAAGAAGATAAAGCTAGAGAGATCTTGGCAGAGTTCTTCCTATCTAATTTGTTGGCCCTCCTCCCTATTATTAAATGAGGGGGTCTTTATAGCCAGGGTTTTGGATTAGGGTTTTACTCTGCCCCTCTGAGTCTTAATTACACCAGCCGTAAATAGGGGATACAATTACTGTAGTAGCATGGCTACAAGGCTCTACGTAGGTATAATTACATGAAAATATGGGGAATGTAAAAAGGCAGCTGTCTCTTCCAGGCCGTCAGCGGAACAGTAGGCGAAAAGGCACTTTTAGGCGTGCTGGGATGTGTGCGGCCTCGACCTGTCAGGCGTGTCAGGCGGGATCCTGTGTCAGGTGAGTATCATTCCAACTATGCCTCCTCCGTGACTCGACCGCTTGGTCTTCTTCCGTGCGAGGCACGGAACTGTATCCGCGAAGGTAACCTGAAGAGCTTCTCCTGGAAGGACCTTCCCCGAAGGATATCCCTTCGGGAGTCCGGGAGAATTGACGAGCTTCTGGGTCGCGGTTGCTTGAAAGAGTGTGCTAGACACTAAACGGGAGAGGCGAAGCCTTTCTGTCCATCCGCGAGCCCTGGTCACCCTCCGTGAAAGACTTTGATAATTCTGCTTCCCCGAGACTATCCATCTAAACGCTATCCGGAAATCTAGATAACATTTACCCCCCAAGGTCACGGAGCTTGAGAGGTCCGGGAGCTTGTACAGTCCTCCGGGTATTCTGGTCTCTAGAATAGGCGAGGGATCACCTCCTGTGCTCCTGGAAGGGTTTCTTTTTCCCGTCTAAGTGTTAGTACAAAAAAAAAAAAAGAAAATTTCTTCTGTTTGAACTCAAGTACTCAAGTGTGGCAAGGGCCACGCGTCATGCAGGGAATGGCTCTGTGACCAAGACGTGTGCGTGAGGCGACTGGCTGAGTGTGTGTGCGTCAGGCGTCTGAGTAGTGATTTGACGACATTTAATGGTACACCGGGCCCGAGATGGTACAATGATGGGAAATAAATACTTTATTCCCATCCGAGGAGTCATAAATGGGACCGGCACTTCATCCCCAGCCGTTGGATCTGATGCATGCGGTATGGGAAGATCGGGACCGTCCATTTGTGGAATTCGAAATGACTTCGTTCCTGCTATAAAAACGAGGGAACGGACCCTTCTTCCTCTTTACGCTTTCAAATTCTCGAGCTTTCAGATTCTCAGATTCCCAAATCTTCGACCTCTCAAGCTTCCAAGCTTCCTTTCCTTCGAATTCGCCACTACTTTTGGTAAGGAATCCAGAATCTTTTCTTTCGATTTGGCAGTAGGTTTGTTCGCCGAAGTTCTAGGTTTGAATCGTTGCTTGTCTTTGCAGCCTTTACTTCACGTGTTCGTGCGGTGCAGTGACCCGGTTACTCCCTCAATCTTCAACTACCCGAATACCAGTAAGTATTTTTGCTTTGCTTTTTCCTTCTAAACCTCAGATTGTTGGTAGTTGTTAGGGTTGAGTTTTCTGCCGGTGTCATCTTTATGCATGCGTGAATAGGGCTTTGATAGGCATGTGACTGATGTGAGTCAATAAGTCATTTCTTTGCATGCTTTGACGATTTGCTTTTGGAAAGTTGTTTCTCGTCTGCTTGTGCTGTTCTGGTTTGTTATTTTAGGGCATAAGCGTGAACGCCTTTAGGGTGTCTTCCCCTGGGAAAACACTTCTCTCGGCGGGCTTAGGCTCGAAGTTTGAATCTGGTTCCTTGCTGTCCTTCGGGTGGCATGGTGCCAACCCCTCGGCAAGCTCGGTGGGAGCCTCTCCAAGCGGTTTTCGGGGAGGGTCTCCCCGACGCCTTTGATACCGTTAGGGTATGACAAGGGTGCTGACTGCTTGGAGTGTTTTCTTCTTTGTTTCTTTTGCTCAGTGACGAACACCTCAAAGGAACAAATCATCACTGTGGTAGAGGCTGAATCTGCCCAGGAGCAAGGTTCCCCTGTTGCCGGCGCAAAGGGGAAAGCAAAAACTAAGGTGGCCGCGGCTAGCCCACCGACTATCAACAGTTCCATCTGGGAAATGGACCAGAAGCCGAACCTGTTCAGGAACTACGGCATGCTGGAGCTGTATTCCTCATAGGCAGGCCTGAAGAACATCCCAGGCCTGATGTGGCACCGTCTGTCGGTGCTGGGTGAGTCTGCCAGCCAGAGTCACGAGGGTTTTGGTGCCTGGAGCTGGGCACACATAGTGTGTGGGGCACACTTGCCCCTAAGAAGTTATTTTTCCAACTTCTGCGTGAAGGCGGGGATTGCCCCCTTCCAGTTGATTCCCCCCAGCTATAAGCTTCTAGCGGGGTGGTATATCTTTTGCAAGTCCCGGGACCTGGAGGCCCCTACTCCGGAGGAGGTGCTATACTTCTATGGGCTGAAGTCTCAGCCCATGAGAGGTCATGCAGACAAGGTGGGGTTTTATAGGCTGGAGAGGTATCCGGACGTGATGTGTCCCACATGTCATACCGCGAGGGTTCCAGATCTCCGGGAGTACTGGTTCCTGACGACTGGCTTCCCATTGAAGATGGTGCCAGCTCTGTCTTTGGACTTCAAAGTCCCTGGTAAGTGCTCCTTCCTCTCTTTTTTAACTTTGTTTCTTTACGTTTGGTTTGCCTTCCGGGAGGATCTCTAACACTCGTGTTTGGACTTTGCAGAAGCCGTCCCGCGGACACCTCACTGTGCGGAGATGATAAGGAGGTCAAACTTCTACGAGGGGCTCTCGGAGGAAGAGCTGAAGGTGGAAGGACTTGTGACCACCGAATCTTTGAGGGAGTATGGGCTACTCGCCTCTTTCCAAAATATTGAGCCAGTGAGTGGCAGGGGGCAAAGTCAGGTGTCAGCTGACGTCCGGGAGCAGATTGCCCTGAAGCTGTCCAAGGTGATCTGCCAGGCGGCCCAGGACGAGAATAATTTATCCCCCAGTTGGGCGGAGAGGTTCCCCGACCCCCAGTCGGAGGAAGAAGAAATCGAGGCTCGCCACGCCGCAGCTTACCCCAATGAAGGGACTCCGGGAGCTGGTACCTCCGGGAAAGGTAAGACTAGCTTTCGATTGATCCACACCCCCAGCCTGTCTGAGGTTTCCCGGACTTCTCAGATGGGGTTCGATCCCCGCTTCCTTAGGCTAGATCCGCGTAGGATACCCTTTGACAGATATTGCGATAGGGTAGATGAGCTCCTCGGGTGTTTGAGTGACGGTAGTCTGCCAGAAGGTGTCACCATGGTTGACCCTTCTTCCCTCAGCATGTCATTCCCGGACTTCAAGGAGTACGGGAGCTTCCTGGAGCAGGAAGCGGTGTCTTGTTTTGCTCGAGGAAGGCCATCCACGTTTCTCGTGCATGGTCGTCCTTTTCAAACTTTTCTATTTTTTGTTTCTTGTTCCCTGCTGGTGGACTTGTTTGTGCTTTTATGTTGTTGCTTGTTTTGTTTTCTGCTTATCTATTTTCACATCGCTTGCTGGTTGGTTAACCTTGCTTCGTACATTTCTTGCAGAACATCCCGAAGCAAAGATGTTGGGGAGAGCTACCTCACTTATCAAGAAGGCCGCCACCAGCCAAGACCCGTCCAAGGGGAAAGGACGAAAGGCCAGAGCTGGTAGGGGAGGTAAAGCTGCCACACCCAAGAAGACAAGTGGCGAGGCGCAAGTGTCTCCGGTGGTGGAGAGGGCAATCGTGCCCATGGTGGAGAAGCCTCCTGTCAAGGGGCCTTTCGAGACCATGGCGGTCTCAAGTAGTAGCAGCGAGGGGGATGGTCTTGTGTTCCCCGCGAAGATGACCGGGGTGAGCAAGTGCCCCGGAGGGGAGGCTGAGGGCGACAAGAAGAAACGCCTTAGACATTCTTCTCCCGGAGGTGATGGAGTCCTCCGGGCTGCGCGCAGTCCCCACCAGACTACCCCCACCCAGCAGCAACCACAACCCCAACATCGAAAGCAACAACAACAACAACAACAACAACAACAATAACAAAGACAACCAACACCGCCACAGCAGCAGCAAAAACAACAGCAACATCAGCAACAACAACAAACCGGGGCGGTAGTGTCTTCGCTACCGTCCCTAATACCCCGTCTTCCTCCTCCTCCAGTCCAAAGGGAGTCCACCCTTTCGGGGTCTCCTTCTTCTCCTTCTCTTCCACTTTCTCAACAAACAAGCCTTCCTCAGCCTGGCCTGAAGTTCCACTTCCCTCAGAAACCAACCCGTTTCCCCGCTGCCCTCCTGGAGGGTGTAAGACGGGCTGATAATTTTTTGAAGAGGCAGTTGGAGGCCGAGAAGGCTGTTATTCAGGGAAGGGCAGACAACCTGTCTGCCGTGAAGAGAGCTGAGCTGGCAGAAGGGGTGAGATCCTTTCACCCGGCTGGAGCGGTTTTGGATGGCCCAGCCTTGGAGAAGAGGCTGGTGCCTAGGCTCGGACGTGCATTGGCACCGTTCGGAGCGGAGATGATGGAGGACATGGCCCTGAGCTTGTGCGAGCTCAATTCTGAGAAATGGGCCATCAGTAGCAGTAAGGACCCGCTGTTGCTGACACATGCAGTAAAGCAGCAACTTTCTGGGGTAAGCTGTCAGTTGTTGTGTTCTAGGGTCATTTGTCTTAGTACATTTGGTTCTGCTTAACTCATTCTGTTGTCTTTCCTTGCAGGCCTCTCACATCGCGGAACGCTCGTTCCGGGAGGTGGGTGCAGTTCTGGTTCAGCTGGAGGAGAGCCAGGCGGCTCGCCAGGCCTTGGAGGCGGAGAAGCAGAAACTGACCCAACAGGTCGAGAGCATAAAGGGGGAGGCTGTGGAGAAGATTAACCAGGCCCGGCGCAAGGCTGAAGAAGAGGCGGACAAGAAATATCTTGCCAAATATCAAGAGTACCGGGCCAGCGCGGAGAATGAGTTCAAGCAGCGGTCGGATGACTTGAAGGCCAAAAACTCCAAGCTCCAGGAAGAGTATCCCAGGCCAGGGAGGAGAAGGATACCCTGGATGCCCGCTTGCAATCGAAAAATAATCTCCTCCTTAAGCGGAATGAGGAATATGCCACTCTTCAGAATAAGCTGCACGAGGAGGAGCAAGATCACAAGAGGAGCAAGGATCTCGCGTCTATGCAGGAGTTGGGGCTCGCTGAGAAGGATAAACAGATTGGAGCCTTGCAATTCACTGTCAGGGGGCATGTGACCGAGAAGCAATTCTTGCTGGATCAAAATAAGGTGCAGCGCAAGGAGATTGATTCCCTTAAGGGAGAGCGGGATGCATCCAAGGCCGAGCTGGAAAAACTAGGGGCTCAATTGGCTGTCGCGGAGGCAAAGCTGGCAACCTCTGAGGCGGAGCGCTTGAAGGAGAAGGAAGATGCCGAGGTGGTGTTGAATAGAACGATTAATCTATCCCAAGTGGTCCTCATGCACCAACTTTGGAAAATAAACCCGGAGGTAGTAGGCTACCTGGGAGAGGACGCCGCCGCCATGAGGGAAAAGATACAGGTGTGGGATCAAAGCCCAGAGGTGTACGTCCAGACTTATAACATCGACGAGCCTGCTGGAGCCCCTGAGGCAGAAGATCCCGAAGAGGCGGGGACCTCTGAACCTGCCAGTGATGAAGTTCCACCTTCCAATGAGCCGACTCTGCCAGCCCCAGTTGAAACCGCTGTCTCCGAGGCCCCGGTCGTGGAAGCCGCTGCCACCCCCAATGCTTGAAGGGGTCTTATCCTTTGTGTATATATAATAATAATTAGTATTATTATTATTATTAATTTTTTTTTTGGGGCGAAGCTCCCTGTACTCTTTAATTGCGGGAACATTACAAATGCCCGGTCCGCAGGGCCTTCATTGTAATAATTGTAGACTTCTTCTTTCCTTTTTTGCTGAGTTCCTTGTTTAATTTTGTGCTTAGGGTAGAGACTTTTATACGATAGAAACTGCTGTAGGGGCGCATGAGGTTTTGGTTCCAACGGCCAGAACCTATGCATTTCTAACTTGAAGCTCCAACGGCTTATGTCTTTTCCCACGTAGTTTCTAGGTTACGGAGGGTTCTTGGTTCCAACGGCCAGACTCCCTCTTTCATCGTACTCAGCTTTCCTAAGGTAAATAGCCAATCCTGGGACTTGTAGTTATACCGTTCGCTGGGATGGCTAAGGTGACCCGTTCCATCTTCCCATCGCGATCTTTACAAAGCTTGCGAGGCCAACGCTTAATACGATTCCGCGGGATGGTGCCGGAACGGGAGTTCTTTTGGTGAGCGTCGCTAGACTTAGGGCTAGATCTTTGCGAAGCAAAACTAACTGTCGTTGCGGACCTCACGGTGGCCGACTTCAGGGACTTGGCATGAAGCCTTGCGAGGCAAAGTTCGTTGCGGTCGAGGAAATCGTCACGCCTACCATGTGCAATCCTGGAGCAGGGGTTTTGCGAAGCAAGGCCTGCTGTAATTGGGGGATCAATTATATTTGCTCCCAGAGCTGAAGCTTGTGAAGCGAAGCTTGCAGTGGTAGAGGAGCTCGCCATGCATTATTTTGTGAGACCCGGAGCTGAAGCCTGCGAAGCAAAGCTTACAGCGGTCGCGGATCTTGCCATCTTTCGCCTTGCGGGACCCGGAGCTGGAGCTTGCGAAGAAAAGCTCTCAGCGGTCGCGGATCTTGCCATGCATTACTTTATGAGACCTGGAGCTGAAGCTTGCGAAGCAAAGCTTTCAGCGGTCGCGGAGTATTCTGCGAAGGACTTGTCAAGAAGTTGGGGGTGTTTCGGCGTAGCTCTCTGAATGTGCCCCGACCCCCAGTCCTGTTCATCGCTGGGCTACACAGGAGATAATTTTCATGATGCATAATGGCAGATATTTTCATGGCAATTTTTACATAACCACATAATGCACACATGACACGTAATGCAAATATGTTCATGGCAACAAATCAACCTAAGCTTAACAATTTAAAAATTTCAAACACAATGCTAGCACATAAGTGGTGTTCTCTTTATGTTTTGTTCAAGGGGCGTATGGCTATGCCTTAGCCATGTATGCCCCCCCGAGTGAGCGTGGGGTCCGGACGTCTCCGGACCGCGTGGTCACTTGTTAAAACGCAGCTTGGAACAAAGGGATAAAAAATGCAGTAAAAGCGAAGTGAAACTCTCCGTGTTTTATTAAATTAGCCTGTTAGGCATGTGTTTTACAGCTGGGAGGATTATCTCCATATTTTACATTTTTGCTACGTCCACCAAGGACTTTCGACTAGATAGTCTGGGGCCTACTGATAGTAACGGCGGAGGTGCTCCGCGTTCCAGGCGCGAGGGACTTTAGATCCGTCTAGTCTCTTTAAGTGATATGTCCCATGGCCCACTTTTTCTTGGACTTCATAGGGGCCTTCTCAGTTGGGTCCGAGGACTCCCACTCCCGGATCCTGCGTAGCAGGAAATACTCTCCGTAGGACAAGGTCCCCAACTTCGAATGTACGGCTCTTGACTCTTGTGTTGAAGTGTCGGGCTATCTTGCCTTGGTACATTTTGAGTTGGACCTGTGACTGCTCCCAGAGCTCTTTGATCATGTCCAGGGACTCCTGGAGAAGGGCGCGGTTCCGGGTAGGGTCGTAGGTGTCCTTCCTGTGAGAGGGGATCATAGTTTCTACTGGGATGACGGCCTCGCAACCGAAGGTCATGGAATAAGGTGTGTGCCCCGTCGAAGTTCTCTCTGTTGTGCGATAGGTCCAAAGTACTCGCGGAAGCTCTTCCGGCCAGTGAGCCTTGCATGCTTGGAGTTTTTTCTTCAACGTGGTCTTTAAGATTTTGTTCACTGCTTCCACTTGCCCATTAGCTTGAGGTCTGGCGACTGCGGAAAAGCTTTTGATGATTCTATGCGAAGCACAGAAGTCCGTGAAATGCTCACTATCAAATTGCTTCCCATTGTCGGACACAATTTTTCGTGGAAGCCCGAAACGACACACTATATTCTTGATGACAAAGTCCAGTGCTTTCTTAGACGTGACCGTGTTCATAGGTTCAGCTTCAGCCCATTTGGTGAAGTAGTCTACCGCGACTATGGCGTACTTCACTCCACCCCTTCCAGTTGGAAGGGAACCTACTAGGTCAATGCCCCAAACGGCGAACGGCCAGGGGCTGGTCATTAAGGTAATTTCTGTAGGCGGCGCTCGCGGAACCTTGGCGTACCTCTGGCACTGCTCACATTTTCTGACATAATCCACACAATCCTTCTTCATGGTGGGCCAGAAGTATCCTTGACGAAGGATCTTTTTGGAGAGGCTCAGCCCGGAGGTATGGTCGCCACAGAAGCCTCCGTGAATCTCATGGATGATGGTGCTGATTTCGGTTCCGGCAACACCCCTAAGGAAGGGTATGGACAACCCCCTGCGGTAAAGCTTTCCATCCATAACCACGTATCGGGGAGCTTGATATTGGAGCTTTCTTGCGTCAGCTTTATCAGTGGGGAGCTCTCCGGTGGTGAGAAATCTGAGGATGGGTCCTATCCAGGAATGAGAATGGTCGATGATGGCATTTACCCTCTGTGTCTCAGTACTAGGTGCTTCTAAGTGCCCGATGGGCACTAGGCCATATTGTTCAATCTTCGGGTCTGTTGCAAGCTTGGCCAGTGTGTCTGCGAGTGAATTCTGGTCCCGGGGGACCTGGCGGATTTGGTAGCCTTTGAAATGCTGCTGGAGGCCGCGGGAGAGAGACACGTAGGTATCCATTTTTTCGCCTTTCGTCTGGTATTCTCCGGATATTTGGTTTACCACAAGTAGGGAGTCGCTGTATACTTCGATTTTTTGGGCTCCGACTTCTCTGGCCAGTTGTAATCCAGCTAGCATGGCTTCGTGTTCTGCCTCGTTGTTGGATGCTGGGAACGTGAAACGGATGGCGCTCTGGAGCTGATGTCCTTGGGGAGAAATTAGGATAGCCCCTGCTCCAGCTCCTTTTTCATTTGAGGCTCCGTCTACATAGACCTTCCATGTGGGAAGTTCCGGGACAGGATCTTCCGGGAGGTCATTCATTCCTGAGCTTTCCACAATAAAGTCCGTGAGAGCTTGGCCTTTTATGGAAACACGTGGCTGGTAGTGGATGTCAAACTGGCTCAGTTCCATGGCCCATTTAAGTAATCTGCCAGAAGACTCGGGCTTCTGCAAGACTTGCCGGAGAGGGTGGTTGGTGAGTACTCTGATGGTGTGCGCCTGGAAATAGGGCCTTAGCTTCCGCGAAGCGATTAGCAAGCACAGGGAGAGTTTCTCGATCATTGAATATCTGGACTCGGCATCCAGTAACCTCTTGCTCACGTAATACACAGGGAACTGGAGACGGCCGTCTTCCCGGACGAGAGCGGCACTTACGGCATGCTTTGTCACAGCTAAGTACAAGAACAACGCCTCTCCTTCGACAGGTTTGGACAGAATGGGAGCTCGAGTTAGATGTTCCTTGAGGTGTTGGAAGGCTGCTTCGCATTCGGGGGTCCACTCGAACCTCTTGTTTCCTCGCAACACATTGAAGAAGGGGACACATTTGTCAGTAGCCTTAGATACGAAGCGGCTGAGAGCAGCTATCCTTCCGGTAACGATTTGGACATCCTTATGCTTTCGGGGAGAAGGCATATCTATGAACGCCTTAATTTTCTCAGGGTTGGCCTCCACTCCGCGGGAGCTGACAATGAAACCGAGGAACTTCGCAGACGAGACCCCGAAAGTACATTTCTTCGGATTTAGTTTCATTCCGTACTTTCGGATCACGGCGAAAGCTTCCTCAAGGTCATCACTGTGGTCCCCGGAGGTCTTGGATTTCACCAACGTTTCGTCTACATACACCTCCATGTTCCTCCCCAGCTGGTCCTTGAACATCTTGTTTACTAGAGGCTGGTATGTCGCCCCAGCATTCTTCAAACCGAAAGGCATGACCACGTAATAGTAGACACCCTTGTCCGTGAGGAAGCTGGTGTGTTCCTGGTCCGCGACATGCATCTTGATCTGGTTGTATCCGGAGTATGCATCCATGAAGGATAAGAGTTCATACCCAGAAGTAGCGTCTACCATCTGATCGATTCGCGGAAGAGGGAAACAGTCTTTTGGGCAGGCTTTGTTCAGGTCCGTGAAGTCAATACACATTCTCCAGGACCCATTGGGTTTCAGGACTAGAACCGGGTTGGCCAACCACACGGGATAGAGTGACTCTTGGAGAAAGCCTATGGACATCAGCTTGTCCACTTCAGCTTTGACTGCTTCGGCCCTCACTGGGTCTAACAGCCTCCTCTTTTGGCGAACTGGAGTTGCAGATGGGTCTATGTTGAGTGCGTGGCACGCAACATTAGGATTAATCCCTGTCATATCAGCGTGGCACCATGCCAGGATATCCTGATTATTCTTCATAGTGGCCACGATCTTTTCTCGAATGGCCGATGGAAGGTTTTTCCCCACCTGAATGACTTTGGTGGGATCTCCCGAGTTGAGGATCACCTCTTCGACTTCCTCCATCGGCTCTATCGCCCTCTCGACCCCCACTCTAGGGTCGAGTTCGTCAACGTATGCCCCTTGGGCACCCCCAGTTTCTGGTAAATCCTCCGCCAAAGGAGCGGCAATAATCGCCTCCTGAACCGTGTAGACGGATCGGACGGAGACGTTATAACAGCTTCGTGCACTTCGTTGGTCTCCCCGGAGGGTGCCGATACGCCCGTTGTCGCATGGAAACTTCAAGCATAAGTGGCGTATCGAGGTTATGGCCCCAAAATCGATTAGGACCGGTCGGCCTAGGATGGCATTATACGCCGTGGGGCAGTCGACCACCACAAATGTGCAGTTCTTGAAGGCACAAGTGTCGCGGTCTCCTCTGAGGGTGACTGGAAGTTGAATTTTTCCTAAGGGCATGAGTGCATCCCCATTGAACCCCTGAAGCTGGATGGGGCATGGGGTCAGATCTGTCTCGGTTAATCCGATCGCGTGGAAGGCAGCTTTGAAGAGGATGTTAACGGAGCTTCCATTATCGACTAGGATCCGTGACACCTTCTTATTGGCGATCTGGGCTTCCACGACGAGGGGATCGTTGTGGGGGAAGTGCACATGTCGGGCGTCATCTTCCGTGAAGGTGATGGGAAGATCCATCATTCGGGGACGCTGAGCAGGTGACTGAACCAAGGCGCACATCTCCCCGGTTGGTTCTAACTCCCTCAAGTACCTTTTCTGGGAGTTGCGGGTGCTTCCGGCAAGGTGCGGTCCTCCGGAAATGGTGGCTACGTGTCCGTCAACGGGTGGCGGAGCAAGGCCAGGCGGATATGGGTTTCTGGGTCCTGGAGTCAACATGGCAATGGGTGCCGGAGAGGTCGGAGCAGGAAGCGCTGGGAACTGAGATCCAGGAGCTTGGGGGTGACCGGCTCCAGGAGCGCTAGCGGTCCCCCTCTGTCCCGGAGAGTACGCAGCTCCGCGAACTACTCCCTGTCCGGGATAGATTATGGGTATCCTCACCCATTGACCGAGGTGTCCCGCTCTTGCCAGGGACTCGATCTCATCCTTCAGCTGAAGGCATTCGTTTGTGGTGTGCCCCACGTCTCCGTGGAGCTCACACCTCTTATTGGAGTCTCGCGGACGCCTTCCTCTGTGAGACACTTTCGGGGGCTTCCTGTAGTTAACCATATTACAGGTCGCCCGATAGACATTCTCTCGTGAGTCTATCAAACTGGTGTACTCCGTGAACTTGGGCTCATAGTTCTTCCGGGATTTCTTTGAATGGTCCCTCCGGTTGGAGTCTCTTCCGCCTCGTTTATTCCGCGATTGGCTCAGATTTTGTTCTGGGCCTTCCGCTTGCGGTTGCGATGGGCCAGGAGCGATACTACATCCGGTTTGTACAGCTCCGTACCCAGAGAAATGGGTTTGACTCGGCGTCTGAGCAGACGCGGAAGGCCCATACACGCTTGGAGTGAACTGGGCTCCTGGAAGCGTGAGGGCTGGTGCGGGAGCTTGCGAAGGAAAGCTCGGTGCAGTCACGGAGGGCGTCGGAGCTGGGGGAACTCCAAAGGCCTGTTGGTAGGCATCCTCAAGGTTGATGATTCCCTGAGCTTTTAACATGAATTCGGACAGAGTTTCTGCTCGTCTCCTTTGCATTTCTCTTCATAGCAGGGAGCCGACGGTAAGCCCCGATTGAAGGGCGATCAGCTTCATGTCATCGCTGACCTTGGTCTTAGCAGCAGCTTCCATCATTCTTTGAATGAAAGCTTTGAGGCTCTCATTGGGTAGCTGCTTGATGTTGGTTAAGGAACCAACCTCCATGTCGTGGTCCCGGGCAGCAATGAACTGCCTCCTGAATGCGGACTGTAGCTCCTTCCAACTGTGGATGGATCCGGGAGCTAATCTTTTCCACCAGTCCTCCGCGGACTTGGTAAGGGTGAGTGAGAAGCACATGCATTTGGAATCCTCACTGACGCGCGCCACTTGCATCATCTTGTTGTATTTAGCTAGATGGGTGCGCGGGTCTGTCCTCCCCTCATATAACTCTATATGAGGCATTTTGAAGTTCTCCGGGAGGGGCATTTCCGCGATCCTCCGAATACATGGTTCCGGGTCTTCCTCCTCAGAGTCTGACAGGGCCCCACTTTGCTTCCGGACCAGCTTGGTCAAGGCAGCGATCTGTTCCTCAAGCCTCTTTGTATCGCTCTCCGGGAGGTCACGTCCCCGGAGCTTGTCGTTGAGATGATTTTGCAGGTCATCTCCGCGAGGCCGGGCCTTTTCTCCTTTGGCCTTTTCATACTTGGCCTCCAACCTTCTTCTTAGGTCCACCGTGGACCAGCTATCTTCGGAGTGCGTGTCCGCAGCTCGACCGTCCTGGTTGACGGAATCACTGGGGCGGTTGTTCCTTCCCCTAGGCCTGGGTGCCTTAGCACCGGGCCCTTTAGGCACAGAGTGCCCCCTTGGGGCTGAAGGACGTCTGGGCTTAGGAGCGCCAGAGACCTTCTGCGCGCGGGGGGGGGGGGGGGGGCAGTCGGCCTGGTGATTCACGCCTTTAGGAGGTGCAGGGGCGTTAGTGCGCACAGGCTCCCCAAATTTTTCTTTGCCCTTGTTAGGGGCGGCTTTGGATGGTCCAGCAGCGGCTGGATCCGGCATGGTGGCATCAGCACCACCTAAAACAGAGGCATCCTCGTCCGAGTCGCCTAGATCTCCGAACTTGCTTTGGAGGCGCTCCATCATGCGCTGCATTTTTTCGGAAACGCGCTCCTGCTCAGCAAGCTTGGCCTTAGTGGCCACCAGTTCTTCGGCTACTTGGACCAGTTCTGGATCCTTCTCGTAGTAGTAGCCGTCTTTGTAGTAACCGTCTCGGACATACTCTTCTTCGTTTTCTAAGTATGTCGTATCTTCAGTACTGACCCGATCCTGGCGGGAAGTCGGGTCTTCACCTTGGTAGTCCGAGTCGTGGGTACTTTCTCCTTCAGTCTGGGCTGCCGAGGGTTCGTTTTGTACCGCATCTTCCATCATAGTATCGGGGTTGACCCTAGCATTCTTGTCAATCGCGGATTTTCTCGTAGTCACCATCTTTTCAGTACGGAGTGAATACAAAAAACGTACACAGAAAAATAGCTAACTAACAACTCCCTACAGCTCTCAATGAAAGCACCAAAATGTTTACCGAGTTTTTTGGAAATGAATACAAACAAAATAATAAAAAGATAAGAACTGTAGAAGTGCAGAAATATAAATAGACAAACAGGTTTTTACGTGGTTCAGGCGTTAACGAGCCCTAGTCCACGAGTCGATGCTATTATACTTGTAGAGAATTACAGTAAAATGGATGGTGTACAAGAACCTCACAAACTCACAGTGTTTCTCTCGGGTTCCCTTGAAGAAGATAAAGCTAGAGAGATCTTGGCAGAGTTCTTCCTATCTAATTTGTTGGCCCTCCTCCCTATTATTAAATGAGGGGGTCTTTATGGCCAGGGTTTTGGATTAGGGTTTTACTCTGCCCCTCTGAGTCTTAATTACACCAGCCGTAAATAGGGGATATAATTACTGTAGTAGCATGGCTACAAGGCTCTACGTAGGTATAATTACATGAAAATATGGGGAATGTAAAAAGGCAGCTGTCTTTTCCAGGCCGTCAGCGGAACAGTAGGCGAAAAGGCACTTTTAGGCGTGCTGGGATGTGTGCGGCCTCAACCTGTCAGGCGTGTCAGGCGGGATCCTGTGTCAGGTGAGTATCATTCCAACTATGCCTCCTCTGTGACTCGACCGCTTGGTCTTCTTCCGTGCGAGGCACGGAACTGTATCCGCGAAGGTAACCTGAAGAGCTTCTCCTGGAAGGACCTTCCCCGAAGGATATCCCTTCGGGAGTCCGGGAGAATTGACGAGCTTCTGGGTCGCGGTTGCTTGAAAGAGTGTGCTAGACACTAAACGGGAGAGGCGAAGCCTTTCTGTCCATCCGCGAGCCCTGGTCACCCTCCGTGAAAGACTTTGATAATTCTGCTTCCCCGAGACTATCCATCTAAACGCTATCCGGAAATCTGGATAACAGGTAATGGGAATGAATATTTGATGATATATTGGGAGTTAATGAGATTAGGAGGGAATTCTAGGAATTTTGACTATTTTACCTCGAGGGGTGTTTTTGGGACCCCGAGCATTTGGATTTGCTTGAGGCTACTTAAGCTCGAAGTAACCTGCCAGAAATAAAAAAACGTTCAGTTACGTTCTCTCTTTCTCCCGTTCTCTTTTTGACGCCCGTTAGCATTTTCGAAGGAAACTCGAGTTATAGGACTCAGATTAAAGCAATGTTAGAGTCATAACGATTCTAGGGAAGATTAGAAGCTTGTTAGCCAGACGATTTAATTGGAAAACAACTTAATCAGGGGTAATCCAAGCTTTATGTTTTGAGTTTTCGAGCTTTTAAGCTTTGATTGGATTTTATAGTTTTGACGAGTTTTTGATTGGGTTGTAACTTGTGTTTTGATGGTTTGGGCTGCTGAGTTGTTTAGGAACTTTGTTTATGGGATTTGGCTACGTTTGGATAGGTTTATGGAAGGATTTGGCATGTGAAAATAGAGGAAAAATGTGAGTTTGCAGGTCGAGCCGCAACCCTGTTCTTCGGGCGTCACGGCTAGAATTGAGTGAAGGAGAAGCAGGTGCCAATGGGCTATTGGCACCGCAGCGCCCGCTAGGGCGCACGACGGCGCTAGTGCAGGCAGAGAAGAGGGTCGGGCCTTTGACTTCAACGGGACGTGGCTCAATTGTTTGGGGGCCGCGACGCTTAATGGATTTTTGGCCTTGGGTAGATTTTGAGTGCGGGAACTTAAACCTAAAGGCTCGGGATTGATCCTACTACTCGTTTTAGTAGGATTTGATGTCTCGGAGGCTAGGACTCGATCTAGAAGCCTTTATTTACTCATTTTTTATGGAATTCTATATTATGGTTGTGACTAGGTTATCGCTAGGGACTCAGAATCAGGATCGTGCTCAAGGGTCATTTATTGGTAACCTGTGCTTGGACCAAAGGTAAGAAAGCTGCACCCGGTATGTGATACATGTGATTATGGCGTAGCCTGAATGTTGGATGTAAAATTGATCAGAGATTGAGTCTCTGCAAATGTGCATGATTATTATTATGCGTGTGATTCTGAATGGTTGAACAGGAACTTGAATAGGGCATGAACCCTTGAGTATGTGCATGATTATGATTATGCTTATGATTGTTGATTAAGCATGCTGAATGCTTTATATCGGGATATTTGATATATGATATATATATGTTTGCATTATCTTATTGAGAAAAGCATTGACTTATTAGTCTAGGTAGGCAATAGCGCTGAGCGCTGGTCGAAAAGCAATGACTTATCAGTCAAGGGCGGCAATAACGTGTTGAGCGCTAATTGTATTGGCTAGGCTAACTAGAGGATATGACTAAGGGATCCGGGGTGATTTATTAGTCCCATATCCTAGTATTGACTTATTAGTCAAGAACGGACTTAGCACGTTGAGTGCTGGTTAGCGCATTATACGCTTAAACAGAGGATAGGAATAAGGGATCCGGGGTGACTTATTAGTCCCATATCCTAGCAATGACTTATTAGTCAAGAACAGCCTTAGCACGTGGAGTTTTGGTCAGTGCCAGGTACGCTTATACAAAGGATAAGGGATAAGGGACCTGGGGTGACTTATTAGTCCCATATCCTAGCATTGATTTATTAGTCAAGGACAACATTAACACACTGAGTGATGGTCGTAAGGCATTGACTTATTAGTCAAGCAGGGTGATAGCGCGCTAAGCATTGGTCCACACAATCTAGCCTAACCAGAAGCGCATCATACACTTGACCGATCTATTAGTCGAAGAAAACTTAGCGCCGAGTATGCTAGATCAGCTCCAAAGCTTGTTATATAGAGGGCAGGGCAAAGGACCCAAGGTTGACTCTATGGTCTTCTATTCAGGACAAAGGACCCCAGGTTGACTTTGTGGTCATCTAATTAGGGCTGCAAGCCTTAGAATGATTCCATAATCATTTATTTGTACCTGTATGCATGCATGAGTAGGGTTATTACTACTAGGCATGCTTATTATGATTTTGTAACATGTTATTAACTGCTTATGACCATGTTTAAGTTTTCTTGTTGAGTCTCGTATCACGGATGCTATGTGGTGCATGTAAAGGGAAAAGAAAGTTGGACCATCCTTGAGTTGGAGAGCTTAGGTGACGATGTGTACATATGCGGCTGCTCGACCACCACGGTCGAGGGTTTAAAGAGGAACTAGGGTTAAACCTTATTTTGCCGCTTAGGTCGGCAGGTTGTAACTCTTTTATTGTAATTAACATTTTAAATGTATTTTGGGATCCCATGTATACAGTAAACGTTTTAGTGAAACGTTTGTATCTTTGACCAAGAATTTTTAACCCTAAACCGTTAATCACGTTTAGCTACACAATTATGGCATGACTCGTGTAGTGAGTTTAGCACTATTTAAAATATACAGTGTAACGGTCCCTGGGTAGTAGGGTGTTACAAAGCTCTTGGCCATTGTGTTCGCTTTTGATAAGTTTAGGCCATATCTCATTGGGAATAAGGTAATAGTATACACTGATCATTCTGCCATTAAATACCTTATGACTAACAAAGATGCAAAGCCTCGTCTCATTCATTGGGTTCTATTTCTACAAGAATTTGACATGGAGATTAGGGATAAGAAAGGAATTGAAAATTTGGTGGTTGATCATTTGTCCAGGTTAGAATTAGAAGAGAGTCAAAGTGAGAAAGAGGTGCAGATTAATGATGCTTTTCCATATGAGCAGTTATTTAAAGTACATGAGAATAAGGAGGTACCGTGGTTCGCTGACTATGTTAATTTCTTGGCTGCCAATATAATGCCTCCAGAGATGTCTAAACAACAACTAAAAAAGTTTTATTCGGAGATAAAGCATTATTATTAGGAGGAGCCCATCTTATACAAGCATTGCGCAGATCAAGTTATTTGTTGTTGTGTGCCTGAAGATGAGATGGTGTTGATTTTGACTCATTGTCATACTTTTCATTGTGGTGGTCATTTAAGAGCAACAAGGACAGCTGCAAAGGTATTAAAGTGTGGTTTTTATTGGCCTACGTTGTGGAAAGATGTGAATAAATTTGTAAAAGCTTGTGATCGATGTCAACTTGTTGGTAGTATTTCAAGGAGAGATGAGATGCCCTTTCTTGGGATTCTTGAAGTGGAATTATTTGATGTATGGCGTATAGGTTTTATGGATCCCTTTCCACCATCTTACAATAATAAGTACATCCTACTAGTGATGGATTATGTATCTAAATGGGTGGAAGCAGCAACAACACTTACAAATGATAGCAAGGTGGTACTCAAATTCTTGCATAAGCACATATTCACTCATTTTGGCACTCCTAGGGCTTTAATAAGTGAGGAAGGTAGCCATTTTTGTAACAAGATGATGGATGCCTTGCTGGCTCGTTTTGGTGTTCATCATAGAATCGCTCTACCATACATCCTCAAACTAATGGTCAAGCAGAATTGTCAAAAAGAGAAGTCAAAAGTATCCTTGAGAAGCAGTCAATAGATCAAGAAGAGATTGGTCTAAAAAGCTAGATGACTCATTATGGGACAGGACTGCATACAAGCTCCTATTGGCAAGTCACCCTACCGGTTAGTTTTTGGTAAAGCATGTCATTTGCCGGTGGAGATGGTGTTAGGAATAGTGCCCTTAAAGCAATTGTATTCTACAAATTTTTTAAATGAAATCAATAATTGAATTGAATTATTATATATATAGACTATGTCCGATATTATGTTGATAATATTGTTGGAAAAACTTATACAGGATCTTTATTTATTTTCATGTATATCTAATATTAAACAAATTAATACGAGATAGCCTAAAACATGTTTCTAAAATTGAATTCAAAGAAAAACAAAAATTAGAATACTTACAGTATACGCAGCGGAATTAAAGAGTCCTTCCTTCAGTTTCTCTAACTCTTGCATCCTCTCTGTCGCAGAGTATTATCAAGAAACTGAACCGATCTTCTATTTTCTTCACGATCTTCCAATGTATCCTTAGAACCACCTATACTAGTGTGGGAAATTCTCAACACATGAGATAGATATAGAGAGAAGAAGAGAAAATAACAAAGTGGCTTAGAAAATGACTTGTGTTTAGAGAGAATATAAAACTATCAGAAAATTTGACTTGTGACTTATCTGTCTTCTCTAAAATCTTCTCTCTAAGCACTCCTTTTATAGACTCAATTAGGCCATTTAATTTAATTAAAAAATCAATAAAATAACAGCCATTTTGAAGCCCTAGGTCGAAATTATCATGGGCTATAGGCCCGTGAAATTTCCCATTTGATTATAAGCCCATTGGACTTAAAATCAAGGCCTGTATTATTTTCTATTGATTTAATTAATTAAATAATTATTTAAATCCTTTATCAAATGAATTATTTATAATTTGAACCTTGATTTAAACTTATTTATTAATTTAGATACCAATTTATCTTAATTAATAAATCTGCCATAATTTCTCTTTTCTTCTAAAAATTACACAACTCTGTGAAACTATCCAAAATTGACCTGGTCAACTTTGATAATTCTAATTGATGATTAAATCAATTAATTGAGACTATCTAGATGATTTTATCCAAGGTACAATGGGGACCATGGGCCTATGAAATCAAGCTCCAATAAGTTATCATAAATTTAACAGATAAATTTACTAACTTATTAATTCCTCGTGACTCCACTATAGACTTGGAATTGCACTCTTGAATTCATAGAACGCTCTATAACATATATAGATACGCTATTAATTATCCATTGTTACAACCATAATTGTCACTCAATCCTCTATAGACGGTCTACAATGAGATAGGACTAAAATACCGTTTTACCCCTCATTGTATTTTATCCTTAAAACACTTAGTTCCTTGTAAATGATATTTCAGTAAACTAATTTAATTACTGAAATGAGATCTCTATCATTTAACACCTTGAACCAAACTAAAAGGAAACCATCGTTTCACTTCTTCATCAGAAGCTATAGATGTTCATATCTATGATTAACACTCCCACTCAATTATACTACCGAGTTCCCAAGATGTAAGTATGGGCTAATCCGTAGGGTAAGCTGTTAACGAACAAGTCAAAGAACTCAAATAATACAATCAGTTAGAATACTAACCACTCAGAATTGAGATTGAATTGACCTATGGTCAACTATATGATATGACTAGAATAGATAATAACGGTATGTTTACTTATCTTATCAACTGTCAATATCGGTCCTGTCCGATGTAACAAATACATCTGATCTTATCTACTTTGCTAATGTTCTGGAAAGAACATAACACTGTAATGTGTAAGTAGATCATATCGTAGATTGGCAAGTCAGTGTAAATCCGGTGCACTAACTAATCTTAGGACTAACATATTTTGAACATATAATCATATTTATATTCCACTATGATTACGTCACTGTAAATAAGATTAGCTATATGCTCGGGATTTAATAGAAGTTTATATTAAACAAATAATCATGAAAATAAAACATGTGAGCAAAGTGATTGACCAAGTCAAAAAATGATTTCTATTATTTTATTGATAATAAAATGAGATTACAAAGAATTTGGGTTTTAATTAGGGCATAAAACCCCAACAAACTCCCACTTGCACTAATTGAAACTAATGCCTTAATTCTACTAATCCCATTTCCTTGATATGCTTATCAAATGTAGCTTCTGGTAGTGTCTTTGTAAACGGATCCGCAAGATTGTCTTCAGTTGCAATCTTCATAACCTTCACATCTCCCCTGGCTACATATTCTCGAATAATGTGATACTTCCTTTCTATATGCTTACTCCTCTTGTGACTTCGAGGTTCTTTCAAGTTGGCTATCGCTCCTGTATTGTCATAAAACAATACAAGCAGTTTATCCATTTCTGGAATAACCCCAAGATCCAAATAGAACTTCTTTAGCCAGACTATTTCCTTAGTTGCTTCTGACGCGGCTATGTACTCAGCCTCCATGGTGGAATCTGAGATTGCAGACTGCTTTACGCTTCTCCAAATCCCAGCTCCACCCCCAAGAGTAAAAACCATTCCAGAAGTAGACTTTCTGTCATCGACATCAGTCTGAAATTCTGAATCGGTGTAGCCTACAGGGTTTAGAACACCACCCTTGTAGAATAACATATAATCCCTAGTCCGTCTCAAATACTTTAGGATATGCTTAACTGCTATCAAATGTTCCGGTCCTGGGTTTGACTGATACCTGCTCACTACTCCCACTGCATAGCAGATATCTGGTCTAGTACACAACATGGCATACATCAGACTTCCAACTGCAGATGCGTGAGGAACTTTTCTTATTGCATCTTCCTCTTCAGGAGTCTGGGGAGACTGCTTTTTTGAAAGATGAATTCCATGGCGGGACGGTAGACGCCCTTTCTTGGAATTTGTCATTGAGAAACGTTCAAGCACTTTATCAATGTAAGCTGCTTGAGATAGAGCTAAAAGTTTGTTCTTTCTATCCCTGATGATCTGGATACCTAGAACATAACTTGCTTCACCCAAATCCTTCATCTGGAATTGAGTGCTCAGCCAATTCTTCACATCTGATAATTTCTTAACATTGTTTCCAATGAGTAAGATATCATTTACATAAAGAACCAGGAATACCACTATTTGATTTGCCTTCAGTTGGTAAACACAGGGCTCATCAATATTTTGTTCAAAGCCATAGGTTTTGATTATTTCATTAAACCTAAGATTCCTGGAACGAGAAGCTTGCTTAAGTCCAGAGATGGACCTATTTAACTTACAAACTTTTCCTTCTTGTCCAGATACTTTAAATCCTTCTGGCTGATCCATTTAAATGACCTCGTCAAGCTTTCCATTAAGAAAAGCTGTCTTGACATTCATTTGGCAAATCTCATAGTCGAGAGCGGCTGCTATGGATAGGAGGATGCGAATGGATTTGAGCATGGCTACCGGACTAAAAGTTTCCTCATAGTCCACGCCTTCTCTTTGGGTATAACCCTTTGCCACTAATCGAGCTTTATAAGTCTCGATATTTCCATCAACACCTCATTTCTTCTTGTAGTTCCACTTGCACCCAATGGCCCTAAAGTCACTAGGTTCTTCCACAAGATCCCAGACGGAATTTGAGTACATAGACTCCATTTCCTGTTTCATGGCTTCGAGCCATAGTTCCTTTTCAGGGCTAGCCATTGCCTGTTTGAAAGACAATGGATCATCATCACTAGTGTCACCAACAACCATATTGGTTTCACCATCCAAACCATAGCGAACTGGGTTTCTAGAAACCTTCCCACTACGACGAGGCTCCGTGACTGTTTGCTCAGGAACAGTGGTACTTTCTTCATTTAAATCGACTTGCGTCGGTTGTACATGAAGAGTGGGAATTTCATCATCAACTCGCGTTGATAACGATGTAACATTGTTTGGAGTCAATTCTTTAACCATCTCCTCTAAAACTACTTTGCTGCGAGGTTTAAAGTTCTTGACATAGTCATTTTCCAGAAAAGTAGCATTTGTAGAAGTAAACACTTTCTTTTCTGAATGACTATAGAAAAGTCCACCTCGAGTACCTTTAGGATAGCCAACAAACATGCAAACTTCAGTTCGCGGTTCTAGCATTCCCTCCTTTGTCCTCAGGACGTGAGCGAGACACCCCCAAATTCTATAATGGCGTAAACTAGGTTCACGACCATTCCAGCGTTCTAAAGGTGTTTTGGGGACTGATTTTGATGGCACGACATTGAGAATGTCATTTGTGGTTTCAATTACATGTCCCCAGAACGAAGTTGGTAGAGTTGAGTAACTAAGCATGCATTTAACCATTTCCAAAAAAGTTCTGTTTCGGCGTTCCGCTACACCATTTTGTTGCAGAGTACCTGGGGCAGTAAGTTATGATAAAATCCCAAGGTCAATTAAATGATCTTGGAACTGCATATCCAAATATTCTCCACCCCTATCAGATCGCAAGATCTTTAACCTTTTACCTAATTGGTTCTGAGCCATTGCTAGGAATTCCTGAAACTTTGAAAATGTTTCTGATTTCCTATGCATTAGCTAAAGACATGAGTATATAGAGTAATCGTCAATGAAAGTGACGAAATACTCAAAACAACCCCTGGCTTGTATATTCAAAGGTCCACAAACATCTGAATGCACAAGACCAAGTGGTTCTTTGGCCCTATCACCCTTTCTAGAGAATGGACGCTTGGTCAGTTTGCCTTCTAGACAAGATTCACAGACAGGTAATTCACCTAAGGTGAGTTCCCTCAAAGGTCCGTCCTTTGTAAGTCTTTGAATCCTATCATAGCCAATGTGACCTAGTCTCAAGTGCCATAAATACGTCATATTATTGTTATCGGTCTTTTGACGTTTATTGGTCCTAGGTTTAGCTACTTTGAATAAATCATTGTTAAGAGCGAGGGGTTCATTAGGTCGCAGAATATAAAGCCCATTTTCCAAACATGCAATACACAATTGTGATCCATTGAAAGAAATAGATATATTAAAACTTGTGAAAGTCATAACAAATCGTTCTAATTGCAACATGGAAACTGAAATTAAATTTCTACTAAAATTCGGAATAAAAAATACATCTTTTAAAATTAAGTACTTATTTCTGAACTTCAGACGAGCTATTCCTCTAGCTTGGACCTTAACGAACGCTCCGTTCCCAACTCTAAGCTTTAAGCCACCTTCGTTCACTTCCTCCCACGATTCAAGAAGCTGTAAAGAGTTACAAACATGGTTAGTAGTTCCAAAATCAATAATCCAAACGGATTTATCATTCTCTAAAACACATGTTTCCAAGATAAATGAACTAAAATCATTACCTTTGTTTTTCGCTAATAGAAACTTAGGGCAATCTTGTTTCCAATGCCCCTTCTCTTTGCAGTGAAAGCACTTATCTTTACCTTTCTTGTTCTTCCCCTTAGGCGTCTGTGCACTTGGTTGTGCACTCGTCTTTGCAGCCTTTGCAGGCTTGGGGTTGTTAATTTGTCCACCTTTCCTCTTGTTTCCAGCTTTCGAAGACGAAGCTTGGTTAGCTTCAGCCTTAGCTAGATGAGCAGCAACATCAGTAGTCTTATTTTCACCTCCTTTACTAGGTCCACCCATGATAGGTTCAATAATCTGAAGCTCGTTCATGAGCTGCGTCAGACCATAGTTGAGTTGAGCACGAACGTGCAAACACGGTGCCATCCGAGAATCTACAGTGCCATCACGTACGTGTGGAGACGGTGTTATCCAAGCATTTACGGTGCTATCAAGAACGTGCGGAGACGATGCTCGTTCTAGGGATTCCTCAATCATGGCGAACTCGGAGTTGCCACCAATCAACTTTATGTTGATATTCTGCTTCCAATTAAGGAAGTTTTTTCTAGTGAGTTTCTCCATCGAAAGTTGAGAAGGGATGGGAGTAGACACAAACACTACTTAGCTTAAAACTACAAATTACCTATAAAAAAGAAATCAATCACATTTGCTCAATAAAACTTCTAATCACACAAATTTCAAGAAATAGCACAACATATACCAAAAATATGTAAGATATGAGAAAAAATACCAAAAACAATCATATCTCTATTTCTTTAGGTTTTTAACTAATCTATGATATCCTTGTCCCGGTTGGTGAGAGTAAAAAATACCACTAGTTAAATAGAGTTATAAACTCATTTAATAATGGACACCATTATTAACAACCTACTATTCGATCAAAATAAGAAAACAAAATCTCTTATTTTATGAGCTAGACCCACGGTTTCAATAATCATAGATTTAGTCCTAGTAGTCACCGTAGGGGTGAGTCTAGTAGAATTTGACCTATAATTATCTATCTTTTGAAATCTAACCTTGTCAAAATAACTAATGAACACCTTCCGTAGGGGGACGAATCAAAGCGCCTCGAGGCCCCATTAAGCTATTGACTATGTTAAACCAACGGTGGAGATCGAATAAAATTCTTAAAATAAGCTCATTATAAAATTAAAATTAGTATTTTTATTATTTATTTTTAGAAAATTAATGACTATGGTTTTCCAAAAAAAATTAAACAGATTAAATTTTTTTTTAATACCAAAGTCCTATAATTTCTTATTAATTCTAAAGTGTCACATTGAAACAAATTCAATTAATTTAGAATTAATTTGTTGCTAATCAATATTTAGGTTTAACTAATATAATGAACCTATACAATTAAGTCTAACTCAGGTAAATAGGTCTTAACAATTGGGCTTGTATGGAGGAGGGCTGGGTCCAGTATGTCGTTCCCACTACAAAGGCCCCTTATCTTCCATACAAGGTCCAAAAGACAGGAATTTAAACCTTCGTTTTATTAATTGTTATTAATTGATTAGACCCACTATAGTCATGCAAAGCAAATGGGCCTTCACAAGTGGAATCACCCACAAGAGAGGAATTTAAACTTTACATTTTCTAATGGGCCCAAATAAAACCTATCATTTTATGAATATTTTATTTGGCAAAATACCATATATCTAACAAACATATGGGTCACTATATGCATCTAAGCCCAATTGCAAAAATACCACATATAGTGCAACACAGACATATTATAATTGGATGGGCCTAATCATGTTACTTTATGAGCAATTCTATGAATTTATGCAAAAATACCACAATTTATTTCATTTGCAAAAATACCACAATTAATTATCTAGAATTTATCGAAAAAAATTCAAATTAATTAAATTTTTACAAAAAATAAGTCAATTTAAATGAAATTTATCAACAATTAACAATAGTTAATTTAAATTTCATTTATCAACAATCAACTTCGTTTTAGGTTAATTTTAAAAAAAAAATATTAATTTAATTTAAATAGGATTTATCAACAATTAACCAAAGTTAATTTAAATCTCATTTATTAAAAAAATATTTTATTAATTGGCTGAAAAAAAATTATATTTTTCAAAATTTAACCAATTTTAAATTTTAAAATCAATATCTTAACTATTTTCTAAAATATCTTGTGTTATTACAACTATTATCTAATATTTTAACCATTCAAAAATAATAAAATACAAATAGTTATAACAAGCCTAAAATATCTCAAATAGTTAAACAAATTCAAATATCCATAAAAATATCTAACTAACAATATTAAATTTCAAATAATTTAAATATTAAAAACTATAGAATAAAAAGATATTTATATTTTCAAATAAAGATTCAATTAGAATATGAAAAATTCAAATGAAAATATCTTAAATATCTGATATCATAATTCTAATATTTTAATATATTAAAAGATTTAAAATTAAGTTGTTAGTTTATTTTTAAATTTGAATTTGAAAATATCTTAAATATCTGATACCAGTTGTTGGAAAAGCTTATACATGATCTTTATTTATTTTCATGTATATCTATTATTAAACAAATTAATACGAGATAGCCTAAAACATGTTTCTAAAATTGAATTCAAAGAAAAACAAAAATTAGAATACTTACAATATACGCAGCGGAATTAAAGAGTCCTTCCTTCAGTTTCTCTAACTCTTGCATCCTCTCTGTCACAGAGTATTATCAAGAAACAGAACCGATCTTCTATTTTCTTCACGATCTTCCAATGTATCCTTAGAACCACCTAGACTAGTGTGGGCAATTCTCAACACATGAGATAGATATAGAGAGAAGAAGAGAAAATAACAAAGTGGTTTAGAAAAGGAATTGTGTTTAGAGAGAATATAAAACTATCAGAAAATCTGACTTGTGACTTATCTGTCTTCTCTAAAATCTTCTCTCTAAGCACTCCTTTTATAGACTCAATTAGGCCATTTAATTTAATTAAAAAATCAATAAAATAACAACCATTTTGAAGCCCTAGGTCGAAATTATCATGGGCTATAGGCTCGTGAAATTTCCCATTTGATTATAAGCCCATTGGACTTAAAATCAAGGCCTGTATTATTTTCTATTGATTTAATTAATTAAATAATTATTTAAATCCTTTATCAAATGAATTATTTATAATTTGAACCTTGATTTAAACTTATTTATTAATTTAGATACCAATTTATCTTAATTAATAAATCTGCCATAATTTCTCTTTTCTTCTAAAAATTACACAACTCTGTGAAACTATCCAAAATTGACCTGGTCAACTTTGATAATTCTAATTGATGATTAAATCAATTAATTGAGACTATCTAGATGATTTTATCCAAGGTACAATGGGGACCATGGGCCTATGAAATCAAGCTCCAATAAGTTATCATAAATTTAACAAATAAATTTACTAACTTATTAATTCCTCGTGACTCCACTATAGACTTGGAATTGCACTCTTGAATTCATAGAACGCTCTATAACAAATATAGATACGCTATTAATTATCCATTGTTACAACCATAATTGTCACTCAATCCTCTATAGACGGTCTACAATGAGATAGGACTAAAATACCGTTTTACCCCTCATTGTATTTTATCCTTAAAACACTTAGTTCCTTGTAAATGATATTTCAGTAAACTAATTTAATTACTGAAATGAGATCTCTATCATTTAACACCTTGAACCAAACTAAAAGGAAACCATCGTTTCACTTCTTCATCAGAAGCTATAGATGTTCATATCTATGATTAACACTCCCACTCAATTATACTACCGAGTTCCCAAGATGTAAGTATGGGCTAGTCCGTAGGGTAAGCTGGTAACGAACAAGTCAAAGAACTCAAATAATACAATCAGTTAGAATACTAACCACTCAGAATTGAGATTGAATTGACCTATGGTCAACTATATGATATGACTAGAATAGATAATAACGGTATGTTTACTTTTCTTATCAACTGTCAATATCGGTCCTGTCCGATGTAACAAATACATCTGATCTTATCTACTTTGCTAATGTTCTGGAAAGAACATAATACTGTAATGTGTAAGTAGATCATATCATAGATTGGCAAGTCAATGTAAATCCGGTGCACTAACTAATCTTAGGACTAACTTATTTTGAACATATAATCATATTTATATTCCACTGTGATTACGTCACTGTAAATAAGATTAGCTATATGCTCGGGATTTAATAGAAGTTTATATTAAACAAATAATCATGAAAATAAAACATGTGAGCAAAGTGATTGACCAAGTCAAAAAATGATTTCTATTCTTTTATTGATAATAAAATGTGATTACAAAGAATTTGGGTTTTAATTAGGGCATAAAACCCCAACAAATATTACGTAAATATCATAAAATTCTAAAGTTCATCTATATGGTCTTAATCTCATATTGGTATGAGAGGATCGAGATTAAGGTAATGAACTTAAAACAGTTTGCAGTAAAATAAAGTTATGAAATCTTTAGATTAATTACTGCCAGAACAGTTCACTAGTGTTTGTTGACCCACGATTTAGCCAGCTGACACGGAGTCAAAATATGAATGATATAGACGAATATATATAGATAATAACGTAATGACAAAAGTAAAGAAAACACAGTAATTTATAGTGGTTCGGCCCCAGGATCTGGTAATGACCTACGTCCACTTAGAATGATATTGATATGGGATCAAAAGTGTGATCAGAGAACTTGGGTTCAATGAGTTTCAACACTCCTCATAAACAATACAAGTTTACTCAGATAATTTCTATAATCTCTATGATTTCCGGGCTCCAAAAGTCCCTTCCCATGAGCCATCTCCTGCTATTTATAGGCTCATGGAGGGTTGCCCAATATTGTTACAGATATTATTCTCTGAATCATGGGATATTCAGAAGATTGCATGAGATAAATTCGGGATTCATAAGATCTTCTATAAATGTTGCTTTGCCAGCGGAACCACCGACCAGTCTAGTCGTGGTAAAGACAGGTCTGTCCTGGTTCTGGTGTGTCTCCTGGTCGATACTCTAGCAGACGCTCCAGGTGACAGCCACGTGTCAAGAGATTACTTGCCACGTCACAAATGCTAATTTATTGGATAACAGGGGTAAGGCCCTTGGGCCACCGTCGTCTCGCGAGGCCACCCCTTTCGTGAGGCCATCATCCGCGCGCATCAGGCCAACACATGGGCGAGGCCATCTCGCGAGGCCACCCCTCTCACGAGGCCTTCATCCACGCGCATCAGGCCAACACGTGGGCGAGGCCATCTCGCAAGGCCACCCCTCTCGCGAGGCCATCATCCACGCGCATCAGGCCAACACATGGGCGAGGCCATCTTGCGAGGCCACCCCTCTCGCGAGGCCTTCATCCGCGTGCATCAGGCCAGGGGCGAGGCCTCCATATCGCGAGGCCAACACATGGGCGAGGCCACCCATCTCGCGAGGCCACCAGGCGCCATACATCTCGCGAGGCCCTCGGTCACCTTACATCTCGCGAGGCCGACGTAGGGGCTAGCACCAAGCGAGGCCCTCGAACACCATGCATCTCGCGAGACCGACGTAGGGGCTAGCACTAAGCGAGGCCCTCGGCCACCTTGTATCTCGCGAGGCCGACATGAAGGCTGGCACCACACGAGGCCCTCGGACACCATGCATCTCGCGAGGCCGACGTAGGGGCTAGCACCAAGCGAGGCCATCAACGGCACCTCGTGTGCAGGTCCGCGCGAGGCCCTTCGCGCGCGCGCCCCCGAGAGGCCCTTCGGGCCATCGTCTTTTCAGGAGGCCGTCGCCCTGTCACCCCACACATCTGGTTCCAAGCCACACCACAAGGGAGGCCACGCAAGGGAGGCCTTGCGTAAGAGGCCTGCGAGGGACGCATCTCGCCACGCCCACTTAGACGCCTGGCGAGGCCACGTGCTTATCACCTATGCCCGTGGGTGGCCTCGGGGTGTTTCAAGCATCTCATACCAAGGACCCAAGATCTCCACCTCACACCAAGGGTCCCATTCCTTACACCTTGAGATCCCAATGCTTAGAGGCTCCAGTACGAGTCGAATGGGACATACTTGTACGACCTAGTACTGAGTATGGGTACCAGTGCCAGTGAGGCTGCTGGGGTAAGAGTCATGGTCCGTACGTCTACGGCCAAAGGTCAGAGCCGACACCACTACCTCCTGTGCCACTATGCCTGCCACCACACGTCAGACATGGGTACAGATAAGTAGTGGAGACATCCTCCTGACACCTACTCCTGTACGGGATGTACGACCACGACCTCTGAAGCCACTCCCCTGACACAGTACTTATGTACCCTATGGTCTCCTGGACCACTATGTACCTAAGGCCATTAGAGCCTACTATAAAATGAACTCTAAGACCACCTGAAAAGAGGTTGAAGATTTTACTGTAGCAGAGGCTTAAGTGTGAATGAAAGACTGAATTCTCCATTATTGTTCTATCATTGTTCTTGAGTTATTGTTCAAATTTTTACAGCTTTCCGATTAGTGATCTTGATTTGATAATTTTTCCAACTCAACTTAGTTGTCGAGTTCTCACCATCAACAGTTTGGCGCCGTCTGTGGAAACGTTAGTTTCAAGCTACTGTTCCACCATTATTTCCGGCAAGAAGAAGATGCCAAGACGCTCAAAACGACTGAGGGAGCCACGGGAGGTAGAGGTTCACCTGAGCGGAGTCCAGCTGAAGGCCTCCATGAAGGATGCTCCTCCACCCAGGGACGAGGAGCCCCCGAAAGACCCTGAGGTTCACGGAGGTGATAGGGTGGCCTCATCACTAGCCACTCCACCTGGAGGAAGTCCTCCCAGAGCACCACCGGTAAACGCTGACGAGTTCCCTCCTCCAAAACCGCTGCAGGCACCGAACTCTGGCCGGCAAGACCCAGGCCCTTCCGCCCGTAGGCATGATAAGCACCCCCGGGTCCACTCCGTGAGCTCGAGTTCGAAATCCCGGTTTTACGAAGAGGAAATACGTGAGCTCCACCGTAAGAACCAAAGGTTGGAAACCACCTTGGAAAACATGCAAGAGGTCCTGAACGGCCTGCTGCAGGGTAAGTCGAGCGTAACCTTGCCTAAGAGGAAGGAGAAGGGCAAGGATGGGGTGGAGAACACTGTACCGGTCGATGATGGGAGAACCCGACATTCAACCAGTAACACCCCCCGGACGAAACAACGTGATCACCCTGAACCGCCTAAGCAGGCCAAGAAGCCAGCGCCGAGGACCAACGCTGCCCCTCGCCATGAGGACGAGGTCACCTCTAAAAGAGCACCCTCAGACTTGCAAGAGGAGCTCAATAAAAAGAGGGCGGGCAAAGGGACCACGCTCCCTGTGGCGCCTCAAGAAGGCAAGGGAAAGGCGGATCTTAGCCCGTCCGCTTTGAGGGACACTCTCAGCAAGAGGAGGCAGGACCTAGACACGGAGATGAGGAGCCTGCGGAGCAAGATCGTCACCGCGTCAGGCGGCCAGGCCTTTGAGGAGGACTTCGACCATGAGTCACCCGTTGTGAGAGAAATTCAGGCAATCTGACTCCCTGCCAATTTTAAGGAGCCCAAAATGACCCCTTACGAAGGGAACACAGATCCGAAATACCACCTGGATGTGTTTAATGATCTGATGAAACTGAGGGGGATCAGAAGTGGTGCCAGGTGCCATTGCTTCGCTATAACTCTGAAAGGACCCGCCTACAAATGGTTCAAAAGACTAAGGCCGGGGTCCATCAGGTCCTGGCAGCAGTTTTTTGACGAATTCCTCCAACAGCACCATGCCGTGCGGGACTACACGATGCCAGGTACCAGCCTGGCCAACGTGAAGCAAGGGGAGAATGAAAGCCTGAAGATATACATTCACCGGTTCAATATGGAGGCCGCAAAAGTGGGGAGCCTAACGCACTGAGAGTTAAAGATGGCCATTACCGCTGGAGTGCTCCCAGGAAGCAAGTTGTGGGACAACATGTTGAAGAGGGAAGTCACCGACTTAGATGACTTCTATGAGAGAGCGCAGAAGTACATCCGTGTGGAGGATGGCCACGCAAACCTAAAGGCGGGGAAGGAGGAGCCCCACGCGAAGCCCCCAACTAACGACGGATCGAATGTAGCGAAGAAGAAAAGAACGTACGATGGGCCAAGAGATGACCAGCAGAGGAAAACCAAACGAGGGGGTGATCATAGGAAAACGGCTTATACTTACTATACGAACCTCACGGATACTAGGGAGCATATTTACATCACCAACGAAGATCGAGTGCCCTTTAAAAAGCCCCCACCAATGAGAATGGATCGGTCCAAAAGGAACCCCAGTAGATACTGCCAATACCACAAGGACATCGGACACACCACGGCAGAGTGTATCCATCTGAAGGAGGAAATTGAGGAGCTCATCCGTCGGGGACACTTGGGCCGCTATGTCAGGAGAGAAAGGCAAAGGCCAGAGGATGAGCCCGCAGCACCCCAGGCACAAGAGCGAGCCCCAGAAATATAGGGGGAGGTCCGAACCATTTTTGGAGGTCCGGGATTTGGGGGAGACTCCAGGAAGGGGCGAGATAGATATGCAAGAGAGGCTCGGCGAAGTCCGCCTCCCTGCGTCATGAGTTTAGAACAACGACCCCCGAAGAGCTTCAAGGGGGAAAATGACTCAATAACGTTCACTGAGGAGGACGCACGGGGGGTACACTTTCCCCACAATGATCCGCTGGTGTTGACAGTTCAATTGGCAAATATGCGTGTGCATCGAGTCCTAGTGGATAACGGGAGCTCGGTAGACATCCTATAACGCCCTGCTTTGGAAAAAATGGGACTGGGCATTCGTCATCTGAAGCCCTGCCAGTCGTCCCTATACGGATTCACAGGGGACTCAGTGCAACCCCTTGGAATGATCGAATTGACACTTACCATGGGGGAGCAACCCCGGCAGACTACAGTCATGTCTAACTTTGTTGTAGTAGATTGTGCATCAACTTTCAACGTGGTATTGGGGAGACCCTCCCTAAGAGAATTGAAAGCCATAACTTCAATATATCACTTGGTTGTCAAGTTCCCGACTCCAGGAGGAGTCGCTAGTATGAAGGGGGAACAGAAGGAGGCGAGGGAGTGTTACAACACCTCACTCCGCGCGCCTGCAAAATCGCGTGAGCCAATGGCCATGGTGGTACATGAGGTGCTATGTATGCCCACAGGGGATCCGCAGGAGCTGGACCCTCGGGTCGTGGATGAGTCAATAGTAGAACCAGTAGAGGAAGTAGAGGAGGTTACGGTGACGGAGGAACCCCTAAGGAAATTGAAGATAGGGAGAAGCCTGCAAGATGACGTGAAGGAGGAGTTGATGAAATTTTTGAAAGATAATCTAGACGTGTTTGCATGGTGTCATGAGGATATGGTGGGCATAGACCCCAGTGTGATGTGCCACCACCTGAACATCTCCCCAGAAGCAAGGCCCGTTAGGCAAAAGAGGCGGGCGCTAGACCCAACAAGATACGCAGCATTAAAGAAGGAGGTTGACAAGTTGAAGGCCAACGGGTTCATCCGTGAGTCTTTCTACCCTGTGTGGGTATCGAACCCAGTACTCGTGCCGAAGCCGAATGGGAAGTGGAGAACTTGCGTCGATTTCACGAACTTGAATAAAGCTTGTCCTAAGGACAGCTTCCCACTTCCCAGGATAGATCAGGTAGTAGATGCGACGGCAGGACATGAGTTACTAAGTTTCATGGACGCCTACTCAGGATACAACCAAATCCCAATGAACCCGGCAGATGAAGAGCACACGTCATTCATTACAGACAAAGGGCTCTACTGTTACAAGGTGATGCCCTTCGGGCTCAAAAACGTGGGAGCCACCTATCAGAGGCTGGTGAATAAAATGTTCGCCAACCAGATAGGAAGGAATATGGAGGTGTATGTGGATGACATGTTAGTGAAGACCAAAGAAGCAGAAGAGCTCAACAAAGACCTTGGTGAGATGTTTGACACGCTCAGGAAATACCAGATGAAGTTGAACCCAGTCAAGTGCTCCTTCGGGGTATCCTCAGGAAAATTCTTGGGCTTCATGGTCAATTCCAAAGGCATCGAGGCCAATCCTGACAAGATAAAGGCACTAATAGAGATGAGCCCGCCAAAGAATAAGAAGGAGGTGCAGTGCCTAACAGGAAGGGTGGCGGCCCTTAATAGGTTTATCTCAAGGTCCACCGACAAGTGCCTCCCATTCTTTGACATCCTCAAAGGGAGCAAAAAGTTCGCTTGGGATGAAAAATGTGAGGAAGCATTTGTCAAGTTGAAAGAGCACCTGGGGAAGCCACCCCTGTTGGCAAAGCCAGAGAAGGGCGAGAAGCTGTTCCTGTACTTGGCAGTGTCTGAGCATGCCATCAGCGCAGCCTTGGTTAAGGGAGAGAAGAAGCAGCAACAACCTGTATATTATATCAGCAAGCGTTTGGTGGACGCAGAGAACCGGTATCCAGAGATCGAAAAATTGTCCTATGCACTAGTGGTGGCTTCGAGGAAGTTGAGGCCTTACTTCCATGCACATACAATTGAAGTCCTAACAGATAGTCCTTTGAGACAAGTCTTACATAAGCCTGAGACTTCGGGGAGACTAATGAAATGGTCGATCGAGCTAAGTCAATTTGATATTGTATACACTCCACAGGCTTCCATCAATGGACAGGTGCTGGCAGATTTTATAGTAGAGCTCACCCATCAGCTAAATGAAGGAAGGAATGAAGAAGGGGAGCAGCCTGTTATGGAGGAAGAGCTAGGAGGTGTAGAGGAGTGGAGTTTGCATGTTGATGGGGTGTCGAATGAAGGAGGATCAGGAGCGGGCATCATGATGACTGGGCCCGAGGGACACAGAATGTATTGCGCAATCCGATTTGGGTTTGAGGCCTCCAATAATGAGGCAGAGTACGAGGCGCTCCTAGCTGGCCTACGTTTAGCCCAGGAACTGAGAGTGACGCACCTTCATATCTTCAGTGACTCTCAATTGGTAGTATGCCAAGTAAAGGGGGAGTACCAGGCGAGGGGACCCAAGATGGCAGCCTACTTGGAGAAGGTGAAGGGCTACCTGGGACGGTTGGTGGCATATAATATAGAGCAAATCCCCAGAGAAAAGAATACCCATGCTGATGCACTCGCAAAGCTGGCATCTACCAAAGATGGTGATATCTTGGAGTCAATACCCGTGGAGTACTTACCCAAGCCCAGCATCGAAGGCGCGGACGTGCACATGATTAGTGTCCCAAGGGAATCATGGACCGAGCCAATCAAGAGGTACCTGGAAGAAGGAACCTTGCCTGCAGATAAAAATGAGTCCCGGAGAATGGTGTACAAGGTGGCAAGATACACCCTGGTAGATGGGGTCCTTTACAAAAGAGGATTCTCAATGCCACTCCTGCGGTGTGTAGAAGAAGAGGAAGCGATGAAAGTGTTACAAGAGATACATGAGGGAGAGTGCGGCAACCACGAGAGCGGACCCTCCACAGCCAGGAAGGCCATGAGACAAGGATACTACTGGCCCTCCATGGAGAGAGATGCGCGTGACTTTGCCACGAAATGCGACAAATGCCAGAGGCACGCCAACTACCCTCGGAGACCCCCAAATGAACTGACCAGCATGACCAGCCCCTGGCCCTTCGCTATCTGGGGGATAGACTTGATAGGCGCTCTTCCTACAGGCAGGGGTGGGGCGAAATATGCGGTGGTGGCAGTGGACTATTTCACTAAGTGGGTAGAAGCAGAACCCCTTGTGAAGATAACCGCTAAGCACATCACCTCCTTCGTCAACAAATCCATTGTTTGTAGATATGGAGTTCCCTACAAAATTATTTCTGACAATGGTACCCAGTTCGAGGGGGGAGCTTTCGATGAATATTGTAGGGAAAGGGGCATAAGGAGGAGTTTCTCCGCAGTTGTGCACCCCCAGGCCAATGGACAAGTGGAGGCCATAAACAGGGTCCTTAAGAAGAACTTGAAGACAAAGCTAGAGAAAATGAAGGGAGCCTGGGTAGATGAGCTACCAAATGTGCTGTGGGCTTACAGAACCACCCCATGCACGACTACTAGGGAGTCCCCATTCTCCTTGGCCTATGGGTGTGAGGCCGTGCTCCCAGTCGAGTCCCATAGGGTACATGCATATGGAGACGAAGCCAACTGCGTAGCCCTGGCCGAAAGCTTAGACATGCTTGAAGAGAAGAGAGAAAAAGCACAAATGAGGGTGGCGGTATACCAGCAGCGCGCCGCATGGTACTACAATTCGAGGGTGCGAGAGAGAACTTTCAGAGTTGGCGACCTGGTGCTAAGGAAGGTACTCCCTAACACACGAGACCCAGGTGCAGGAGTGCTGGGGGCGAATTGGGAGGGGCCCTACCAGGTTGCTCAGTGCGTACCCCCGAACACTTACAAGCTGGCGCGCATGGACGACACCATCATACCCCGAGCCTGTAACGCGGAGCACCTGAGGAAGTACTACTAGTAAGGCGCCCATGACAGATGGTAAAAGGACAAGTGTTGCACACTGTCTTAATATGATGGGGAGAAATCAAAGAGGTTACTTAGATAGCCTCCTAAGTAGGTGTGAGTCTTTTTATTTGTGTTTTATATGAAAATCTCATATGTACCGTTGCAACTATTTGTATGAGACTGTTTATTATGAATGTGATGAATGGAACTGCATGTTATGGGTGAAACTGTTCGCAACCTCATGTATTATTTTCCTTCGCTACGTGGGCATCAGCCAAAGTGTCTGCCGAAATAAATTTCACCAGACACTTGGGGGGCAGGATAGGAGCCGACAGCATGCGCCTAGTAAAGGGAACCTAAAAAGGGCCCTCTAACGAAGGGTCCTAAAAAGGACCCCTAGCCCTTCCAAAAGCCCTTCTAAAAAGGAGGCCCCTAAAAAAAAAAAAAAGAAAGGACCCTCTACCAAGAAGATCCTAAAAAGGGCCCTCCATCAGGAGGAAGTGACCCAGAAACAAAGGGACCCCCTATACTAGGGCCTTAAACGAAGTCCTCACAAGGCATCCCTTAGGATCACAAGGATTAGCTACCCTTGTGAACACCAAGGGAGGCCATAGGGACTTACAAAAAAAATATATGGTGACGATAATAATAATAAGCCTAGAGCGGCCACCAAGCCGCCTAGCCAAAAAGGATCCCAAAAGAGACCCTTGTAAAAATAGTACAATGCATAATGACGAGAAGGACGCTTCTCGCAACATATAATAAGCGCGCGCAGAAATGTATAAAAGGATAGCTAAGACCCAAGGGGTCAAAATATCCTTATAAAAGTAATCAAGAGGCACCAAAAGAGGTCTCCGTGAATCCTCTCGCATGGGCTCCAAAGGACCTCCAACCTGGTAAATGAAAGAGGGGAACCAACCAAACCCCATCATGCAGGCTTAAACGGGCCTCAAATGCAGCAGAACAAGAAATAAACAGCAACACATGTATTTATACATTAGAAAAAAGAGTTATGAAGATAGTACAAGAGTTACCAAAAGAAAAGTAGCACTGATAATGATATTACAAAGTTAAAAGAAAAAAAAAAGGAGCAAGACTATTTCAAGGCCTCCTAAAGTGGGCACTCCACCAGGCCACTCGGGCAACGGCCTGTTCACCAAAAGAGGAGAAGTCGAAGTTGGGATCCTGGCTCCGCACATTGTAAAGAGCACGATCTATAGACCTGCGCTCGGTGGTGATCCTCTCCGCCTCCTAAGACACGTTCTTCTCCTGAGCCGACTGTAATTCGGCCCTAAGGGCCTCAACTTCGGTCTCCAGTCGAGTAACCCTCTCCTGCGACGCAGCCGCAGTGGCCTTGGCCCCCTAGAGCTCGCGCTCCAAGCGTCTAGCCTTGCCCTTTAGCTCCTTGATCTGGGCCTTCTCCTTCTCCCTCTTTGGGAACAGGTTGACAGACTTAGTCCGGGCCTTTGACAACTGGACCTTGGTTTCGCTAAGCTCATTTTCGAGCTCCTGGACCCGGGCCATGAGGCAGTCCCTCTCAGCAGTAGATGCGGAGAGGACGCCGGACGTGTAAGCATGCCGAAGAGACACGGTGTAGATCTGCACAAGAAAGTCAATGGCGTCAGCAATAAGTAACAAAAAGAAAAACACATGTACATCTATACATAACACTAATCAACGCAAGGTGCAAGAACTCACCCAGGCCGCGGCACGCCTTAGGGTTTCCCCAAGGTCTGGTTGAGTCACATTCCCTAGACCCCTCCAGTTGGAGACAGGGAGGTTCGAGGCAATTTGAATGTAACGCTGCGCATAAGCTGAGGCCATCCTAGTCACCCAAGGCTCCGCCTCCGCGCTAGGAGCATCTTGTTGGACAGGGATGGACGACCCGCTTGCCGAAGCAGGAGGAGGCGCAGGGAAGGAGAAAAACTGAGACCCTGGTATATTAGAAGGGGGCTCCGCGAGGTCGACGAAATCAGCATCCGGTAAGCCAATATCATGAGGGACCTGAGGGAAGGCGTCACAGCCATCAAGGCCAGGGGGAGCGTAACATCCCGCTGCGACCTGCGGGTCCAGTGATTGAAAGGCCATGTCCTGGTCATGGGAGCCATAGGGGGGGCATCCCCCGGGGGACAAGGGGCGCTGAGGAGATCCACCACATTCGAGGGGGGCATCCTCCATCTCCTCCTCGGCCTCACCTTCGTGTGGGGACGGCTCAGCCGGCATAGCCATAGCCTTCTTAGACCCAGTAACTGACCACAGGAGCTTGGGGTCAGAGACCGGGGACAGCTGGTGGCGGTTGAGGTTCGCCACAGTAAATAGGACCGCCGCCTTCTTTAGGGCGGAGTCTGCAGTAATGAGGTTTTTTATGGCCTTCGCCTCCGGCCCAATGACTGAGGGATCAGCAAATTTCCTTGCAAGATCCACACCAATGTCAGTACAAGCAAGAGTGCAAAACAGTAAGTTCTAATAAGAAGAAGAGAAAGACCAGGATACTTACTAGGGCCGGCGGGAAAGCCTTCACGAACTGAGAGAGGCCCCTCTACCCAGAAAAAGTCTTGTTTCCAAGGCCCTGTGTTGGACACTGAGCCCTCTATTAAGGGGAGCTCATTGTTGGCCTTTTGCAGGTAGTAGAAGCCCTTGGACTTGTGCACTCCCATAAGGTTATACAGGGAATGCACCTCCTGCGCCGTCGGGGCGCGTTTGACGTTTCCCTTGAACCAAATGAAAAGGCAGCTTAAAGTCAACCAACTGTTGGGCGACAGTTGAAGAGGGGCCAAATCGAAGTAGTTGAGAACCGCCACGAAAAACGGGTGCAAAGGAATGGTGCCACCCGCCTTCAAAATCTGCTCACTCAAAGCCACAAAGCCCTTCTCAGGGCGGTCGGCCCGGCAGGTCTCCTGAGGAGCATGCAGGGCGTATTCTGGAGCAACACGGTAGTGCTTCACGATCACCTTCAATTTGTTCGGAGACACGTGTGACACTAGACTGGACGCCAGTAGAGGGGCGTCGTCCTCTTCCTGGACGGACACCTGTCTTCGGCTTTCGACATATCTGCAAAATCAAAAGAAAGATGTGAGGAAGAGGCAGAACACTTAACCCTCCATTTCTTCTTCCTAGCAAGAGTTTTCCATTGAGGGAGCGATGGCGGAAGCACTAAGCTAGGATAAACTGAGACTAGGAGCTGGGGAGAGGAGCTTGCAGCCCCATGACCGTCATCAGGCGAGAAGGGAGTGGGAGGTTCTGGCGGAATGTGTCCCTCCATAAATTCTAACTCCCACTGCAATTCAAAAAGGGTCGTCCTAAGATGCGCTATATGGTCACTAAGGCCCAGGGGTGAAGGCCCTCCATCTCCTCTCGACACCGAGTCAATTTCGCTCTCCACCACCCAAATTTTACGCCTAAGTTCGGCCATGCACTCAAGGTGGCGGATATGGGCTTACCTTAAGGAGTCATAATCCTGGTGAGGGTTGTCCTCAGGGGACTCTGAGTCTGAGGACAGGTCAATAAACTCAGCCCTTGGGGGTATGTCGGACGGGCCGTCACTGGCCATGAAACCGCGTCCCAACAGCAAGAAAGGGCTTACATATAAACGAGGGGAAGGCTACAAAACACAAAGGAATGGGCTTAATACCTCTAAATGCAAACGCCCTAAATGGCCTACGACAGGATATAAAAAAAAAAAAAAACAAAGAGGAGGGGCGTGCATATGGTCAAACTCACTACAAGCTCAGACTAATGTACCCCATCCCAAGTACTGCTAGTTTGGACCCGATAAAAAAATATATATATATATACCTCAAGTGATTAAAAGAGTGAAGTTGGGGTCCAAAGGAGGTCGGGGAGCGAAAAGCACCAAAGAGTCAAAAATGAGCGCCTGCAAGAATGAACCAGAAAGGTGTGTTAGTCATAAAATAGACACACTAAGAAATTAGCTCATATATAAAAAAAAATAAAAATGAAGTGAAAAAATATATAAAACAAATAAAAGGAACTATGGTGAAAATGAGGTTGTAAGGGATTGAACCCCTCACCTCTTGGAAAAAGAAGGGCTCTCCAAACCAATAAGCCAAAGGAATAAGGTGAAAATATTAGGCCATGCATGAGGACCTATTTATAGGAATCAAGGTGAATAGTCTACAAGAGCACCTAAAGGTACTCTCCTAGACTGGGGGGCAAGTGTTAATGCTCATAATCTCATCAAGAGAAAATATGAGACCGAGGCAAGGCCCTTGGGCCACCGTCGTCTCGCGAGGCCACCCCTCTCGCGAGGCCATCATCCGCGCGCATCAGGCCACCCCTCTCGTGAGGCCTTCATCCGCGCGCATCAGGCCAACACGTGGGCGAGGCCATCTCGCGAGGCCATCATCCGCGCGCATCAGGCCAACACATGGGCGAGGCCATCTCGCGAGGCCACCCCTCTCGCGAGGACTTCATCCACGCGCATCAGGCCAACACGTGGGCGAGGCCATCTCGCGAGGCCACCCCTCTCACAAGGCCATCATCCGCGCGCATCAAGCCAACACAAGGGCGAGGCCATCTCGCGAGGCCACCCCTCTCGCGAGGCCTTCATCCGCGCGCATCAGGCCAGGGGCGAGGCCTCCATCCCGCGAGGCCAACACATGGGCGAGGCCACCCATCTCGCGAGGCCACCAGGCGCCATACATCTCGCGAGGCCCTCGGCCACCTTGCATCTCGTGAGGCCGACGTAGGGCCTAGCACCAAGCGAGGCCCTCGGACACCATGCATCTCGCGAGGCCGACGTAGGGGCTAGCACTAAGCGAGGCCCTCAGCCACCTTGTATCTCCCAAGGCCGACATGAAGGCTGGCACCACACGAGGCCCTCGGACACCATGCACCTCGCGAGGCCGACGTAGGGGCTAGCACCAAGCGAGGCCGTCAACGACACCTCGTGTGCAGGTCCGCGCGAGGCCCTTCGCGCGCGTGCCCCCGAGAGGCCCTTCGGGCCATCTTCTTTTCAGGAGGCCGTCGCCCTGTCACCCCACACATTTGGGTCCAAGCCACACCGCAAGGGAGGCCTTGCGAAGGAGGCCTGCGAGGGACGCATCTCGCCTCGCCCACTTAGACACCTGGCGAGGCCATGTGCTTATCACCTATGCCCGTGGGTGGCCTCGGGGTGTTTCAAGCATCTCATACCAAGGACCCAAGATCTCCACCTCACACCAAGGGTCTTATTCCTTACACCTTGAGATCCCAATGCTTAGAGGCTCCAGTACGTGTCGAATGGGACATACTTGTACGACCTAGTACTGAGTATGGGTACCAGTGCTAGTGAGGCTGCTGGAGTAAGAGTCATGGTCCGTACATCTATGGCAAAAGGTCAGAGCCGACACCACTACCTCCTGCGCCACTACGCCTGCCACCACTCGTCAGACACGGGTACAGATAAGTAGTGGAGACATCCTCCTAACACCTGCTCCTATACGGGATGTACGACCACGACCTCTGAAGCCACTCCCCTGACACAGTACTTATGTACCCTATGGTCTCCTGGACCACTATGTACCTAAGGCCATTAGAGCCTACTATAAAATGAACTCTAAGACCACCTGAAAAGGGGTTGGAGATTTTACTGTAGTAGAGGCTTAAGTGTGAATGAAAGACTGAATTCTCCATTATTGTTCTATCATTGTTCTTGAGTTATTGTTCAAATTTTTACAGCTTTCCGATTAGTGATCTTGATTTGATAATTTTTCCAACTCAACTTAGTTGACGAGTTCTCACCGTCAACAACTAGTATTACGAATACAAGTAACCTAGATCCAGGTCACTAGTGTAGTAGGGCACTTTAGTGAATGTACTTTATATATAGTGATATATAGAACTGGATCAGATGTGATTTGTTAATACTTGTTTAAACACTATTTCATAGTATTAATCAAGCACATCAATCGATGATCATATACACGATGATCTATATCCTGAGGTTACTTTGGACTCCTTTATATGTCATCTGATCATTTGATTCATGCATTAAGATTTGTCAAAATGATCAAGCTAAGAACAATTATTTTGGGGAGTCAATGATATATATATATATATGGCTGGGGACATAGTTTAACAGATATGGAATCTATACCTTCTTATAGATTGAATAATGGTTCCCTATTGGGTTGACTTTTGGAATTGAAAAGGATATAAGCGCTCATGTCGCAAACTTGTTGTGACACGACATTCACTAGTAAAGTTAGTGGTACACTAGGAACTATATATAGTTAAAAGGGTAAAACGATAATTTTTATTCCCTTTTAGTTATGAACTATAAATAGATGATTAACGTTGCATGTAATGATTATAACAATGTACACTTTATTCTTTAATAAAGTACTCTATAAATATATGTCTATAATTATCAAGAGTTCAATCTCGTATTTAAAGTGGAATAATCATGAGATTAATAAATATAATTATTTAATCAAAGAGCTTTGATTAATAATTTAATATTTATTGGAGCTTGAAATTATAGGTTCATAGGTTCCCAGGGTGGCTCTATCAACACCATATCAAGGTAAGAGTTGATACAATGGTAAAATTGTAATTTAGAAATTTGAGAAGAATTTTATTATTCGGGCCAAATATACAATTATATGATAATTGAGCTTGAATAATTAATTTGGAATTAATTATTAAATTTCGAAAATATATTTATTTATTTAAATATGAAAATTTTGAAATATATATAATAATAAATTAATTATTTTATTTGAGTGGGAGAAAATAAAAATGGTAAGTCAAAATAATTTTGATTTATTGATTTTTAAAAGATGATGATAATGATGATGGTTAATTTGAATTATGGTTGTGATCTTTTCCTTAAAAAGTTGATACCATATTTTATGGGAATGATTTATTTAAATAAATAAATAAAAGAAAATAGGAAAAATGCAATATTCCCTGAATGGGAATAGTCCCACACGCATAACACAGTCCAAGGGCTGTGCCAAGCGTGTGTGTGGTACTGATAAAGTATCAATATTGGTTTTTTCATCTTTTATTAATTTAGTTAATAATTTGAAAATAGATTTTTTTTAAAGTTAGTAAGTTAGATATTACCTAAATCTATTCCTATCATCATCATCATCATCATCATTATTATTATTATTATTATGAATAATAGTGTAATATACAACCTATATATATATTATGTGATAATAAGAGAATAGAAATAGTGATTCATAAGAGATTTAGAAAATTGTCAAACAAGAAATTCTCATCTTCTTCTCTTATTATTCCAACATTTCTCAAGCCATAATCCAAGTACTCATGTGTTGAGATCAACTTGTGATTTCTAAATTACAAACATTTGTTCTTTATGTGCCCACCCACATATTGAGTTGTAGAGAATACTCCAGAAGATCGTGGTCTGAGTACTCAAAACATTGGATAGGAAGATCGTTATTTATACGAAAAGACTCAAGGACACTTGATAGGCTTCAAGAGGTAAATATTTATGTCCTTAAATAGTTGTATACGTGTGCATGTAATATATACTTGTGTGTATATATATATGTATGCGTGTATATTTATGTGTATATATATACATGTATGGGTGTGTATATATATGTTGCATGATTAATGATATTGTATATTAATGGTTCATGCATGTATTATTGAACATATGAACTGTTTATATGAGTGGTGGGAAAATTTTTTGTTGTTAACTAATTGGGCCCACCGTGCAATTTCCCTACGCACTCTGATTTTTTTTTCTAACAATTGGTATCAGAGCAGTCATTAATCCTTGCATATTGTTAATTTCTATGTGAGATTATGTGCATCTTTATATTATATGTGATATATATTTGAATGGATGGATGTTTATATTGATAATGATAGATTCTTAAGGGTTGTTTATAATGGTGCTTTTGGGTTTATGAATTGTTCTTAATATTTATAGATGAAAAATGTAAGCCATTTTTGGGGCATAGGAATTTTATAATTTTATTTTTTGAAATGTTAATTATTAAATTGTTGTAATTGGATTCAATGAAGTTTGGCATGAAAATCGAGACGACATCACCACCACTTTTGACCGCCGTGGAGCGCACCCCAAGGTGCCCCTCCCCCTGCCCGTACGACCTGGACGTACGACTCTACCCCGCTGCCGCCTCTCGTGTGCTCGCCACTACCGTGGCCGGTCGTGCACCCCTTTGCCGCCGCCCCTTCTTGGTCACACACCTAGGGTTTGTGTCATGCAAACCCTAATGTGTTGTCACCTAAAATATTTTAATTATTTATTTAATTAAAAATTTGAAATTGAATTAAAATGGTTTTAATTTTGTAATTTCTATAATTAAAATAGTTTTGATTATTTTCCTTAAATAAAAATGTTTTAATTATTCTCTTCCATAATTAATTTTTTTAATTAAAATATCAAAAATTAATATTATTTTTATTTTTAATTTATTAAAATTAAATTGTTTAATTTTATTTTATTTTTTTGAATTCAATAACCCAAATTCAAATTGGGCCTTAGAAACTATTTGGGTGTTAATACCCAAAGTTTAATTAATTTAAAAGGTTGTTTAAAATAATTAAAAGTTGTATAATTCAAAATGATATGGAAAGAGGGTGGCATTGGCTCAACAAGACTACATCTCAAGGCTCGATATCGAGGCGTTCTTAATCAGGTCTTAGCTAGTCTATGTTACATTTTCATGTATATTTTGCAAGTGTTGTAATTTTTTCTAGAAATACTCAAAAGTTACCAACCAACATTTATTTATTTAATATAGATGTTTGAATATGATTAAAATGTTTAATGTTTTGTCATGCATTATAACATACCATTCATATACCCACACAGTAAGCAATTAGCATGCATTACATTCGTGTAGAAACATGCTATTCAGAACGTCCTATATTTTATTATATGATAACTCATATAATAATAAATTTAGTCTTAATTAGTTAAGATGGTAAATTGAAATTAAGGTTATTTAATTTATTATTTTAATGAAAAATGTTATTAAAATAAAAATGATATTCTATTAATTAAAGCATAATTAAAATTAGAATTAAGGGAAAAATTTATTCATTTTATTATGCTTAATTAGATTAGCAATTATTAGAATATCATTTGGTAAAAATAATTAAATTTATTTTTACAACTAAATTTAAAAATATTGATTTTGTTAAAAATACACTTTTCCAAAATAGTGAGTGGGAGAGCGAGTTACGACAATAAGTCTCATGGTCTCCATTATTAGTTGAACACCGAGAGGCATAGGATGGGCCTCGTGTCCCCTCCGATTGCGACCTCCTTACGAAAAGGCTTCCGAATATGTTTATTTTATCTCAAGGTTGACTTCTCTTATGAGAATATAATTAATGATGTATTTCAAGTTTGACTGAACCTAAGGCACACTCTTGTGTTAAATCATTAATCGAAAAAATAATGGGTTACACTTCGAAGGTGTATCCAGGCTTTCGAGCACGACTAGTACATCTTGACCAAACTAGCGGTAGTTCATAAGTCAAAAGAGAAAAATGTGTTTTCAACTTTTCTCTTATGAAATTGAGATTCCTCTCAAAATTAATTTGGAATTGGTCTGACCTACCCCAAGGTTGGTCCGTTAATTTTCAAATTAATTTATCGTGGATTAGTATTTATTTTTATGTGTTTTTTATATGTTGCATTCATGCATCATGTTTACTTTTCCAAATAATATCTAGTGTTTATTATATGTTTTAATTTTTTTATTATTATTTATTTATTTCCAGCAACAATGGTTAATTCTCTTAATCCCGATCAAGGACCTCAAAATGTGAAAGAACCAATGAATCCTTATGACAGCTACCTAAGTACTTTTCATTTAGACTTCAACAATCTTGATGATGGTACAGAGGGATACATATAGTTCTGAGTAAACTAAAAGTGTATGATGCAATCATTGATGTGCCTCCAAATGAGCCATCAACTTTATCTGATAATGATGATAAAAAAAAAATATGAGGATTGGATGAGATCTGATTATCTGGCTCGTCATTGCATGTTGAAGACTATGCCTGACGATATTAAATTGAGATATGTAAACCTCGATTAAACATATGAGATATGGGAAAAGATTAAAAGATACTCTATTGATCACTTGAGAAGTTTGTAAGAAGAAAGGGTAAATATGGTTTACTCATCTCATTTTAATATATTTGAATAGTTGATTCAAATTTGTATGCCACAAACCATATTTTTCATCTTGTTTTCAGGAACGCATTATTCAAGAAAAGAAAGAACTGCAGAAAAGAAATAAGAAGAGGATTGCAGATTGGTAGACCAAGGAATGACTGACATGGAATTTAGTTTTTAATTTCAAACTTTCTATTAAGTCTGTTTCTTTAAATTGGTTCTAGAATTCTTTCCAGAAACTCTATTTTAGATTCCTTTATTGATGAATGAACAAGTTTAATATTTATTTTAAATAATAAATTCAGCTGTTATTTTTTTAAATATATTTGTTCTTACCATTTCATCAATGAGTATATTGATAATTATGAATTATTCATTATTGTACAAATCATAGATTTAATAAATAAGACGTATTATTCCAACAACAACTAAGTAAAACAAATTTGTGAATAATTTTTTAGATTGGTTTATAAATTAAATAGACACATAAAACAAATAAAAGACAGTCTTTTATTAGAACCGTTCATTGGTTCTCTCCCTGTTTATATAGTCTATTAATTAATGTTAACCAAAAGACCTTTCTCTAATAAAGGCTAAAAAATCATATAATCGTTTAGCTAATACATAGAGATGTATGTTGAACCTTTTAATGTTCAAAGCTAAGAGAGATAATGAATATTAAGTTAATATTGATTGACATTTATTTAAAATATGTTTACCTTTGTTGAATGCAAAAGAAATTTTTAGAAATTTTCATGCAACATTCAAAGTAAAGTCACTTAAAGACATGCTTGATCTGATCAAAAGGAAGTCTAAACTCAAATTTGGAATTCAAACCCAACTCACATACAACTAGAATACTAAGCAACATTAGTATTTTGAAAATGTAATATAATCATATTAGATAAGATTAAATAGATAATGAGTGATCATTATCGTCTTTATTATTTCTATAATTTTGACACTTATTATACTCTGTACATGTTTGATTGTACATCACCAAAGACTTAAAAGTTGGGATTCACAAGTAGTTATGTGAATAATTGAAAGTTTTCCATGAAGTCATCAGTGAAACAATTCAATGATCATAAAGAGATTACAAAAGTGTTTGTATCTCTTAAATGCTACTTTAATGAAGCATGATTATTATAATCACTATATTTCTAGTTAACTTGTACTAGAAATAATGACTATAAGTCATGTAAGCGAGTTACTGATAATTAATAATGATAAAACCAAAGAATATCACAAATTTTGTAAAGCTTTTATTACAGTGGGAGCGTTAGCTAGTAACTACTCCGTTACAAACATAAAGTTCAGTTGGGTGTGTCTAACACAATCTAAGTATGTTTCATTCACATACTAGTATGTAATGAAAGATTTTAATTGAAAATAATGGTTGAAACACTATGAATCTAGAAATGGAATTTGGAATTCCTATGACATCTGGATTCTTGAACATCCAGCTAAAGTTCATTAAACTTTAGTTTGCAACAGGATATTCAAGATGAAGAGGAGCACAGAGGAAAGTATAGACTGTTCAAAGTAAGGTTAATAGCTGAAGGCTATAAACAAAAAGAAGAAATTTATTACTCGAATATATACCTTCTACTGTAACCAAGTGTAAATCTATTTAGATACTCTTATCCATTGCTTTTTGCATGGATTATGGGATTTATTAAATAGATGTCTAAATAGTCTTTTCTGAATGACTGACATGATAAAACCATTTGAAGATCTCAATCAGAAAGATTTGAAATAAAAGATCAAAAGCAAAGTTGTTTGCAAGGCTTCTTAAATCCACCTTTGGATTTTAAATGAGTCATCAGATCTTAAATATCTTTGATTTAATCAAATATTCTATTGTTATTCTTATTCTTCATGTTGATAACATTCTCATCATTGGGAATGATGTGGAGAAATTATCAAAAGTAAAGAAATGGTTAGCTGAACATTTCTAAATATTAAAAGTCAAATATGTTCTATACATTCAAATCATTAGAGATTGAAAGAACAATCTTTTGGCACTGTCTCAAGCAACTTATATAGATAAGAAGCTTAAATACATTAGTTTACAAAATTCTAAGAAATGATTTTTGCCTTCCTAGTCAGGAGGAAGTATTATCTAAAGAATAATGTCCATTTATTCTTTTACAATAAAAGAAGGACATGAGACAATATTCCTACAACTCGGTGATAGGCTGATTAATGTATCGAATGTTATGTGTTCAAATTGACATTTGTTAAACAGTGGGAATAGTCAAAAGTTGTTAATCCAGTTTTAGATTGGGTCATTGAATAATTATAAGGAGTTGATTTTTTGAGTATCTTGAATATAATAGAGATTATATGTTTATGTATTTAGGCAGTAACCTAAAATCCTAAAGTTTCCAAAACTATTAATTAATAACTAATAGTTTCCAAAACTATTATAAAATTTTAGGAATAAATAATTGACAACTTCTTAAACTATTATTATTTATTGGGAAAATAACTATAAGATTATTTTATTTATAATAAATAGTTTCTTAAACTATTATTATAATTATAATTATATTTGATTAATAATTAATTAGTTTCTATAAACTAAATTTTTCACTCCAATAAGGTGTACAAAAATTTTCATTTCTCTAAATGAAAAGTAATTATTAATTTTATTAGTAGTTTCTTAAACCAATATTTGATTTCAATAAATCAAATCTTATTAATTTGAAAATGAATACTAATAATATTGTTTCATAAACAAAGTATTTGACTAATTTAGTAGTCCAATGTTCACAGCAAGAAAATTAAAAAAAAATTAACAATATACTTTGTTAGTTTTGTATTAAGACATCATAAATATCTTGATTCCCAAAAATATAAATTAAAAATTAATTGGTAATTATTAAATTAATTAAACAATTTAATCAATGTTAATAATTTTGAAATGAATTAATTCATAAAATAATAAATTAATTCAAATTTTGTAATAACCATCACAAACTTTTCAAATTTTAAGGAAGAGAATATTCTTTTTGTTTCTTAAACAAAAAGATTGAGTCAACTACCCAAATATTTCTCACAAATATCTTAATATCAAATTTTAAAATATACATTTATTTTAAATAAAATAACTAATAATATAAATAAAACTAAGCTCTTTTTGTTGCACAAATTATGCATCACGACAACTACATTTTGAAGTTGTCAGCTGGGATGGGATGCTGAAGGACTGTGCAAGTGGCACTGTGACGCTCAGTGCAATGACTGTTTCTGGAATCGCACAAGCGTCGCGGCATTGTACAGAGTCACATGTGCACTTTTTTTTTAATAAAAAAATCCAAAATTATTTTGGTAGATTGAATAACATCTCATTCAAGAACATAAATAAAATTCTAAAACATTAGAAATTAAAGAATTACAAAGATATTATACCAAACAAAATAATATGGGTGTACATTGAATCTAATTCAAAAATGAAGAACAATACCAAAAAAACAAAGAGAACCATATAGTTAACAATCAATCTTATTAAACACATTCATTCAACATATTCAAAATATAATAGAAATAAGAACAACCATTAAGCCAACTTATAAAACATGTGTTAATTCTTGCCCCTTTATGGCATTTCTACCCTTGAATGTTAGGTCAAATTGACCTAGTTCCATTGCCCATTTGAGTATAAGTCCAGAGGCTTCTAGCTTTTAAAGTACTTGTCTCAATGGAAAATTAGTTAAAACTTCAATGTTGTGAACTTGAAAATAAAGTCGCAAATTTCTTGATGCAACGAGAAGATCTAAAGCTAGCTTTTCCATCTCAAGGTATCTGGTTTCACCTTCAACCAACCTTTTGCTGACGTAATAAACTGGGCAATGTATCTTTTCTTCCTCTCAAACTAGAGTAGTGCTAAATGCATGTTGTGAGACAGCGAGGTACAAATATAACGCTTCTCCATTGACTGGCTTAACAACAGAGGTGGTTATCCAAGATGATGCTTTAACTCAGGAAAGTTGATTCACATTTCTATGTTCATTCAAACTTTTTAGCTCCTTGAAGTGCATCAAAAAATGGTAAGCACCTATCAGTTGCTTGAGACACAAAACGACTTAAATCAACTACTCTCCCAGTTAGGTTTTGAATATGCTTTGGTTTTGTAGGTGAAGTCATGTTGAGTAATGCTTGGATCTTCTCAAGGTTGATTTCTATCCCACACTGATTCACAAGAAAACCCAAAAATTTCCCTGAGCTCACCCTAAATGCACACTTAAGTGGATTTAACTTCATTCTATATTTTCTTAAAACCTTGAACATGTCACTAAGGGAAGAGATATTATCGATTACTTCCTTATACTTTACTAGCATATCATCCATGTACACCTCCATTGTCTTCCCAATTTGTCCAACAAACATATGATTAACAAGACGTTGATAAGTTGCACCATCATTCTTTAATCTAAAGGGCATTAATTTGTAGTAGTATAACAATATGTATATAATAAAGGAAGTGTGCTCCTTATCTGGAGCATGCATTGGTACCTGGTTGTAACTAGAATATCCATCCATGAAGCTCAACAATGCATGTCCTGAAGTTGAATCAACAAGTTGATCAATGCGAGGTAGAGGAAATCTGTCATTGGGGCATGCTTTATTCAAATCTGTAAAAATCTATATAGGTTCTCCATTTTTCATTAGGTTTAGGTACAAGTACTGTGTTGGAAAGCCAATCAGGGTAGAATTATTCTCGAATAAATCCATTGCCGATGAGCTTGTCTACTTCATCTTTTAATGCTTGATAATGATCTTCGTCCATTGCTCTTCTCTTCTATCGAATTGGCTTCAGGTCTGGATTCATATTCAATGTATGACTCATAACCTCATGATGAATTCCAACCATATCAACATGCTTCTATGTAATCACATCAAGATTGACTCTTAAGAATGTAGTTATTGCTTCATCGAGCTCAGTGCTTAGGTTCTTCCCAATTTTCAACACCCCAGTTGAGTCACTTTCATTTATAGGTAGTTCCACTAAGTATTCAACATGTTCAGTGTGAGGTTGCTTATTCGGTGTTCTTGAATCAAGCGTCCCTTCTAGAGGTCCAATTTGAGGTTGTTCATCAAGTGATTTTTGTTCAAGTGCACCTTCCTGAGGTTCTTAATTTACTTCACCATGCTCAATGATCATTGCTTGCTGTATTTTGCCTCCTTTATCTGCAATTTTAAGGGATCTGTTGTAACAATCCCTTGCATTCTGCTGCAAATGTCTTACACAACCTATACCACTTGGGGTTGGCAAATTCATTGTCAAATAATATATTGAGTTGATTGCTCGCAATGCCTTCAAGGAGGGATGACCAAGGTCAACATTGAAAGCTGTAGGGTAGTCTACAACTAAGAACTTTGTCATGATAGTAGATTGCGTACTTTCTCCTAACGTGAGTGGGAAAGTTATCGACCCTCGACGTATAATGAAGTCTTTAGCAAAACCATATGATGGAGTAGGAGCAGGCTTTAGATTTGTGTATGACAATCCCATTTTTTGAAACATTGAGGCGTACAAAATGTGACTGCACTGCCATTATAAACAAGGATTTGATGCGCTGTGCTATTACCTATTTTTGCAATAACTACCAGAGCATCTGTATGAGGGTGGTGCACCCATTGAGCATCTTCTTCAATAAAATTTATGGGCTCTGTCTCCTCCTTAAAGAGCTTTGGTTATCGTTCCTTTAAGTGATAAACATTTGTGGGTGGCTTTTGACGAGCTTCCTTGGTATACCTGTCATGGGCTTGCTTAGACTATCCTGCAATGAGTGGGCCACAAAATATCATGCAAATTACTCTGGTTACTGTTCGCTCAGTATTTGTCTCTTCATTGGTGGCTTGCTTTGGATCAGGAGCTTCTCCTTTGTTGATAAATTCATTCACATATCCTTGATGAATAATATCCTCAATTGCGTTCTTCAGGGCATAACACTTGCTAGTGTTATGTCCAGTATCCTTGTGATACTAGCAATACTTTTGCAGATCCCACTTTGCTCTGTCTCCTCTCATTGGGGGTGGTTTACTAAAAAAGATCCAGATTCTCCAAGACTAAATTAATATGATCTATTGGTGAAATAAGAGCAGTAAAGTTTATGTAACGAGGTAGCAAGGTGGGATTTTTCTTTGATTCTTCAGCTTATTGTCTCTTTGGGCTATTAGAAAAAAGTTCCTCATTCTTCTTTTTATCATGTCCCCTACTTTCATTGTTCCTGGATGGTGAGACATTTGGCTTCACATTTGTGGTTCCCAATGCTACTACAAAGCTTTACATCCATTGGTATTTTTCAACCATCTTATTGAAACGACTAAGGGTTCTACATTGTTCGCCTTGTAGCTCTTTCTAGAATTCTGATTGTAGAAGGACTTCTCCGACAATCAAAGCACATAGTGATTCTTCTGAAACATATGTGACTTTTGCACGTCCTTCGGAGAGTTGGTCTATGTAAGATGTCAGCGACTCTCCTGGTCTCTGTCTAATGTTACCCAGGTGGATGATCAAAATAGAGAATTCTCTTGTGGCTTGATATTGTCTGAGAAACATAGATGTGAATTGCCCCATGAGTTTATGGATCCAGGTGGGAGTTGCCTAACCCATCTTTTTTGCAACTCCAGCAAGCGTAACTGCAAAGCACCGACATTTGGCAAATTCACCTACTTTTTTGCAGGTCCATCAAATCATTAATTATGTCTAAATGCTTTTGAGGGGAAATTTTACCTTCATATGAGTCAACGTGTGGCATCTTGAAGTGTGAAGGGAGGTCTGCTTCCCTTGTTGTATGACCAAAGGATGAGTCCTTATAGCCCACAACTAGTTCTTCTTTTGTGGTGAGCTTATCCAAAGTTGTTCTTAGGTCCTCCAATGGTATTTCATTATGGTTAACCATTAATGTCTATTCATGAGAACATCTTTTTTCATGCAAGTGATCTTTCAGGTCTCCTTTTCGTGTAGAAGGCAGGGCACCATGCTTTCATATTATATTAAAAACATTTATGACCCTTTCTCCACGTGCAGGTGGATCATCATTTTTAGACCAAGAAGTACTGTGGGACCTCTTAGGTTGTAGAGTGTGGTAGGACCTCTCAGGTTGACGATTGTTACGAGATCTCTTAGGTTGACGATTGTCATGAGACCTATCAAGTCTGCAGATGTCTCGAGAACTCCTAGGTCTGTGGTCATCATGAGATTTCTTGGCATTGTTCCGTCGTTCTCTATTTCTCAAACTGGCTGCTTGTGAAGCTTTAGGTTGATCATCATGGGTTTTCTAAGGTGGATTTCTTTCTGCTGGTTCCCTCTTGTTGGTACTCCCTATGGACCTCCTTGTACACTAGCTGCATTGAGACTTTGCAGGATTGTATTGAGAGCATCACTCATTCCTCCCACAAATTCATTAAATTGTGCCTCAGTGACTGGCAACATCATTTGAAGCTTCAACTACACCTCCAGTAGTTGAAGGAGTCATCTGATTGGCTCCAGTACGACGAGTGGACTTGCGACCTTTTGGTGGCATGATTGATGTGGCTATGGACCTATTCTTGAGAATAAGAGCATGCCTAATTTTTGTCTATGGTCTTGCTCTTATGAATAAGAACATGACCCTCCTTCTAGTGCCAATTATTGATGTGTGAATTTGTTAATCAGAGGTGCATAAACTTCTAGGAGAAGACTTATAAATAATCAAAGTAAAAACTTGTATAAAATAAATCAAGAACACAAGCAATTTATAGTGGTTAAGCTATAATCTTGAGCCTACTTCTACTGTTTTAACTATAGATAAAAGTTATTACAAATTAAGAAAGAATGTTCTCTAAGTATTATAATTCAATTCCCCTTTATAAATAAACTTCAACTCTATTTATAGTGAAGCATAGGGGTAGACTTAGTAATTTGAGAGATGTAGATATTATAAATATCTTCTCTTTAGTTACAATATAATAATCATTTAAATCAAAATATAAATTTATTTGAATTTATGTTACAAAAATATTAATAAAATAATACATTGCATATTCTAGAATAATTTTGATGACCCTTCCATACCACATGTGCAAATGTGATTTTTATTGCCTAACACATATAATTCCTTAGTTTATTTCCATCAAAACTGTTTCGTATTAGTTAAAAAAACTTGGTAAATTTATTCATTGAGTGCCCGGAAGATGAAAACAAACTAGCATCAAATACAAACACAATTTTTTTATATTTAATTTTACTTTTAAATTTAAAAATGAATTCATCTTTGTTGACTTGATTTTTCGTCAACTGTTGTCAGAATAACCGTGAAGTTTTATGTAACATCCCAAATTTGCTAATAAGGCTTAGTGCCTTGATTAGTGTGCCAAGAGGACATAAACGGATATTATGTGCATTTTATGATTATATGCATGATTATATGAATTATGTGAGTTATATTATGATATGACTATTATAGCATGTTTAGGTGTATTAAGTATGCATGTGGGTCTGTTTCTTATTAGAAGGGTATTTTTGTAATTTTGTATCGTTGAGGGTATATTTATAAATATGTGTTTTTTTTATTTAGACCACATTATTATGTGGATATATTTGAGTTATTCGACACGAGAAGATCCTAGTGAGCAAATTAGTGAAAAAGTCATAACGAGGTTAAATACCCGTCTCGGGGTGAGCCTAGGGGTATTTTGGTAATTTAGTACATTATTGAGATTTATCGGGTAATGGGAAGTTATTTGGTGATTATTTGGGGATAATAGAATTATTTGGGAAATATGGTGTTAAATGAGGATTAGTGAGAAATGGTGGCAAATGACCATTTTGCCCTTGAGGGCATTAAAAAGCTAAAGCATAGGCAATGAGCTAATTTTGTGACGACTCAAACCTAAGGGCTCAGGAAAGATTCTACTGCCCGATTTAGTAGAATTCGAGGTCCCAGAGGCTAGGATTCGGTTCGAAAGCCTTTATTCGCTCGTTATTAATGGTTATTCATTATTATGGTTGTGAGTAGGGTTCACTGATTGTCTCAGGAGGAAAGGAGTCGTGCTCAGGGTCATGATATGTATCTTGTTAAAGACTTGAGGTAAGAAAACTGCTTCTGTGGTTAGGGCTTGATCCCGATCATTGACCATTGTTGTACCCTAAAAATTAGCATGGATTCAACAACTCAGCTAGGGGTTCAACTGGCAGATAAACACGTAGAAATATCATGCAAGTAGAAAATCTAGATAATAGGACTTGGAAATACGACACGTAGATAATTATCAAATTGCCTCACAAGATGATGATCCAGTTCGAGACATGTAGTGGCCAGATCCCCTTTAGGGTGCTCTGTACTCAATCCGAACTAAGTTTCGGATACTCTTCGATCACCAGCTTGATGAAGATGTTCAGCTTGTGGAAATTTGTTCATGACACATAGTGAAGGATCTCGAAAGACTTGGAGACTCTTTATAGAATCATTAATGTTTAGGTTGTATTATACATTTATTGCTTAAGATAACAGGAGTAATTTACATAAGCAATCGTATCTCTATGTAAATGGGAATTATCTTAATTGATTGTATACCATATTTATGCACATGGTTACCCAAACCTATCTAGGGAACTCCATTATAAATATTAGGGATAATGGATAGGAAAACTAATTGCTTTTTGTAATACTGAAACTCCACATAAATTGTGAAATAGTAATAATATTGTCTTGTGGAATAGGTGGATTTTAACCACTGAACCACGTAAAATTATGTGTGTGAGAAATAGTTCATTACGGTTTACAAATAAGTACTAATAACTTTCTTGTTTGATTTCTTAATCTACAGTTGGCGAAAAACTGTGTCAATAGTTTGGTGCTTTCATTTAGCAGCTCAAGGGACTATGGCCCGAGCAGCTCCCACAAGTACTCAGGGCCTATAGAACCTCACATCGAACCTCCACGAGACTTACCCCTTTTTATCTGACCTTTGGAAGTGAGGCTATTATCCCGATTGAGGAGCTGGTGATAACCCATAAATAGAAAACCTTTGATCGAGATCAAAACCATGAGCTACTAAGTGCATCCCTTGATCTGATCGTGGAAAAACAAGAAGCGTCACAATTACAACTTGCCCATTATCAGTAGAAAATCATTCGTTACTTCAACTCGGAGGTAAAAGGACGGAGACTCAGACTAGGTGATTTGGTTCTTCAAAGGGTGATTTTGGGAAGTAAAGATCCCAAGGGATGTGTGTTAGGGCCGAACTAGGAAGGACCATACCAGCTCATGGAGATCCTGCTTGAATGGGCCTTTAATCTAGCCTGGTTAAATGGAGAAATAGTTCCGCGGACCTAGAACCTAATGTTTGTTGTTTCAATAATTTAGTTGTTTCTAATGTTTTTGGTATTATTGTTCATGTAAGGCTTGTCTATAAAAGCCACTTCATTTTTAATAACAATTGGATTATTACGTGATCAGTTTTTTCATTTTATTATCGTGTGTTCATTTTGTAAAAGAAACCTAGAACATTTACAAGTTTTGTTCGCTAGGGGGGCACATAACCGAAGAGATCTTTTAAAAGAGTTCAACATATTCAGATAAAGTTTGAAACTTAGAGTTTGGAAAAATTGATTATTCAACAGCTTTTTAAAGCTCAGATTTTCAAAATAATTTAGAATACGAAATAAGTTGAGAAATTTCTAAAATAAAACCCCTTGATATAACTAGGTTCGAGGCTTGATTCTTAACGAGGAATGATGCTATTAAGCAGACTAATAACCCCTGGATACGACCAGGTCCGAGGCCTGATTCCTCACAGGTATAATGCAATTAGGTGGGAAAAATCTTGGATACAACTAAGATATCGACTAACATTAGTTACTCGAGACATCAAAAAGTTTTCTTGATCTAAAGACAACCCCTAAAGATTTCAAGTGTACAAAAATTCAAGATTCACAAACATGAGAAAACAATAGAATAAGGGGAGATCACAAATTAACAAACATATGTTCAAAAGCATACAGTTATCTCGACGAGGAAAAACCTCGATCTTAGACCGAAGGCAATTGTTTCAATCCCTAAGGACTTAGTTTAAAAAAAATTATAAAGAAAAGGCATCACTGAGATCTGTCGACTTGCTTAGAAGATGTCACTTCCTCACCTTCCCCGTCAGCAACATTAGAGGGTTCCCTTGAGAATCGAATCTTGAATTTGGCAGGCTACATAAAGGTGAAATTCTCGTCTTGGTTGAAATTCCAACACCAATAGAGCATCTCCTCCATAGAGTTCGACGACTCTGCAATTTCCAACCTTGCCCTCTCGGCCTCTTCAAGCTTCTTTTTTAGGCTATCATTCTCGGCCAACAGCTGGTCCAATCGTCGACTCACTTCCTCGTCGTGGTCTTTAGAAATCCGCTCACTTTCATGGGAAGTAGCCAGGGCAGCCTTGGTAGATCGTTTGCCCTCTTGGGAAGCAATCAGAATGGCTTGGAGCTCATCATTCCTAGCTCGGACTTGAGCAATACCACGGAGTTGAGCCAGGATAGACTGTAAAGGGAAAAGGCATCAAGGTTAGTAAAAAACAAAAGAAGAAAAGAAAAAGAAATGCTAGAGGAAAGAAAGGGGCTCACAATGAGGTTCATTCCCATAGCAAACTCGAGAACATCTTCAGAAGTACAATCCTCCATGACACTCCTCCTTGACATTGGATCTATACGTATGGCCCACCATATGGATTGCCATCTCGTATACAGTCCCCCGAAACGCTTCGGGGATCCTTGCCAGCTCAAGTGGCTTTACCGGGATCTGAACAGTTGGGACATGAGCGGAGGGAGCTTCACCTTGGATCACTTGAGGAACCAAGGAAGGTGCATGTCAAGGAAAAGGAGGAGGAGCCTCGAGGACGGTGACTTCTGTTACCGGAGCTGGGGGATGAGTCTGCTGTTGTTGTTTCCGAGTGGAACTTGCACGTTTCTCTTTGACTGGAGATTCGGTGGAAGGTCCTATAACGCCCTGGTTACCCCAGAACAGTTACGGTGAACGGTGAACAAGAAATTTAACTCACTATCTGAGTCCTTTGGTTTAAAACGTGCTTCTAAGTGTTATCAACAGGCTAAGGTAGAAAACCAATCAAAAGGAAATGATATATTTTATTTAAAACATAAAACTGTTCATGGGCCCATAAAACATTTACAAGTTATTTACAACTCAAGATGGTCATTACTGTTTCAAATTTACAAACCCACTGACCTAAGCGGAAAATATAGGGTAAACCCCCTAGTTCCTCTGAGAACTCCTTGGCCGTGGTGGTCAAGCGGCCGCATATGTACACATCACCACCTAAGCTCTCCACTCAAGGCTAGGTGAGCTTTTCTTTTCCTTTACCTACACCACATAGCACCCATGAGCGAAGGCCTAGCAAGAAAACACAATATAACATGAATATAATATCAACAATGATCGTAATAATCATTTAGGACTTTCAGTCCAAAATAGAGAAGTGACAATTGAAAATTCACTAAGACGGGTACAGCTCCCTTTAGCCATGTGACGATTGGGTCACCGGGGATTTAAAAATAAGTGATCCTTTCACTAGCTTAAATAGGTTAGGTGCATGATGACTAGTCATCAACATAACCTACCTCATGACCATAGAGTCATAACCATGGAACATCGTTCCCTAGCCATGTGACAAGCAGTCACCTAGGCCTTAGGCCCTGGCTCTGAGTAACTAGTCCTAGACTAGCCAAGCTTTTATAAGATTCATCGACCTTAGGGTCGGTCCAGCATTAATGCCTTAGAGTCATTCAACGCTGATATCGATTAGACCTAATCTTTAATCGGCCCTGCGCTTAGGACGCTATGTCGTTCTCGGCTCTTGGGTCTGTGATACTCGACCAGTGCTGACCTTGACTAGTCAGTACCATACACAAGTAAGCAATGCTACCAAACATATATCATATGTCAAATATCCGAATACAGGGCATTCACCATGCTTACTCAATAATTACTAGCACAATTAGGATCATGCATAAACACAGAGGCTCAAGCTCTTAACAATCTCATATTCAATATACATAGCATGTCCTAATCACATGTTTCTCATGCAACACATGCATCACATTTACTCACTTGACATGCCTCAACAATGACCATGCATGTCACATTTAAGCATCCAACATGCATCAAGAATAACCATGCATGTCACATATACACAGGGTGCAGTTTTGGCTCGAGCGAGAAATAATATAAGAACGACCCTTGAGAACGATCAACCTTTAGATTCCTTAGCGGTCACCTAGTCATAAACAATTATAATCCATTAATAAAGTAAATCAATAAATGGTTCACAATCTAAAACCACACTCCCGGGATCAATTCCACACTCTCAGGACTCTCAATCTACTCAAACGGGGTAAAGGAACCAACCCCCGAGCCTTAAAAACCATCTCGAGCCCTAAAAATGACATCCTATGAAATTGGACTAGTGCCTAGGCGCTGCCAACTGGCGATGGGCGCTGCCCCAAAAATAGAGAAGGCCATTCTCTGCCCTGCTTAGCGCTGGGGCGCCAGAACTAGCGCTGGGGCGCCAACTTCAGACCAGCAACATCCCTGTTTTTCCCTCCTTGCGATTCCCCTTGAAACCAACCTTCCAAACCAATCCCAGACCTTACCAAAACATCCAATTCAACCCCTAAACTTCATCTACATCATACCCTCATCAAAACCCAAGCATCCAAACCCAAAAGCTCCCATTGATTCCAACTATCCATATCCAAAATCATAGGCTGAAAACTATAAGAAAAATAGAGAAACTCTTGAATTTCATGGATAATATCTTACCTCAAACTGGTTTTGAATCCCCTTCAATGGATGAATCAAGTCTATAACCTCCAAACCTTGATTTCCTATCTTAATTCTTCAATTTGGGACCAAAAATTCCAAAGGAAGATAGATGGAAGATGATGTACGGGTGAGAGAGAAACCTTGTTCTGTTTTTAGTTATGTTTCCTACAGGTTACCAAATTCATACATATCTCAAGCCAAATGACCTTAATGCCCCTAGGTCAAATAAAGAGTTTCTAAAAACTCCCAAGGGTAAAATCGTCCTTTCCAACCTATTTCGTTAATTATAATTAACACCCTCCAATTCCCGCTATTCTCGATATTCTCAAATACCAACAATTCATATCCCGTTATCCTTTTATTCTCGGCAACACTCTAATCATTAAAACATCCCGAGACTCACCCCGAGCCTCGAACTTAATCCTATTATGACTAAACCGCTACTTAATATTCAAAGATCGTGTCATGCCGAATAGCTCGAACAAATCCACATTATAATGTGGCCTCAACAATATATCACCGAAATGCATACAAATATACAATTACGCCCTTAATGGGCCAAATTACCAAGATACCCCTGTCATGAGACGTGGACCCACATGCATGCATTTAACATCATATTATAATTTAATTCACATAAACATGCACATAATCATTTAATAACATAATAAAACAATTATGGCCCTTCCGGCCTACTAATCCAGCCATTAAACCGCATTAGAGATTTCGGAGCATTACAGGTCCAGTCTTGGAGATATATTTCTTTGGCACTCTAGACCTTTTTACCACGGGTCCAGCTCCAGCCTCGCTAGCCTTGAAGGCTCTCCTTAAACCTGAGCCATTTGGCAAATCGATCTCTTCACCTGTAAAGGAACGAGTAGAAGATTCAGAAACAAGGGATAGTTAGTCAAAATAATGCAAAGAAAAGAACAGAGCAAGAACCCTGCCCTCCGAGCTAGGGGAGGAGTCTACTACGATCAAATCGGGGTTATGAACCAGAATGGGTATTGTTGGGAATTGTGCCCTAAAAGCATATGTAGTAGACATTGTTTTAAGAAATAAATAAATAAATTGAATTTGTTATGCATATATTTCATGGACTATATTATTTTGTGATAATATTAAGTAAATATTAGAAAAATTCCTAAGTTCATATATGTGATCTCAAACATGTATTGGTACGGGAGGATTGTGTTTGAGATAAATGAACTTGAATAGTTTGCAATAAAAAAAAGTTATGGAATCTTTTGATTAATTACTGCAAGTACGGTCCACTAGTATTATGAATACATGTGATCTAGATCCGGATCATTAGTGTAGTAGGACACTTTAGTGGAGGTACTTTATATATTAGAGAATATATAGAACTAGACCAGATATGTTTATTAATACTTAGTTAAATACCGTTTCGAAGTATTAATTAAATATATCAACTGTTGATCATATACAAATAGATCTTAATCCTGAAGTTACTATGAACTCCTGTTTATGTTATATGAGTTCTTTGATTCACTCGTTAGGGTCTGTCAGAATGATCAGGCTAGAAACTTTTGTTTTGGGAACTCATTAATGTAAATGGCTGAGGACATAGTATACAGATATAAAATCTATATCTTCTCGTAAGAGATTGAATAATGGTTCTCTTAAGGGTTGACTTTTGGGACTGATAGGTTATTGAGCTCAAATTCTTAATTTAGTTATGAATTAACCTTCACTAGTAAACTCAATGGTACTGTGTGGGCATAATATGCATTCTTATGTTATTGTAATATATGTGAATGGATAGATGTATGTATGATTATAGTTTATTCTTAAGGGTCGTTAATTATATGGTGTTTTGGGTTTAAGAATTGCTCTTCAATTTTTAGATGAAAAATATAAGCCATTTTGGCGTATAGGAATTTTTTGTAATTTAAGTTTCTGCATTAAATTATTTGAAAAAATTCTACAAGACCCGAGCCTCACCCAGCCGCGTACCCCTGGGCCCTTCGCCCAGCCATGTGCCCCTGGGCACCCTACACCTGCAGCGCACCCTTCGCCTGCTGCGCGTGCGCCCACTCCTATCAGTCTTGCGCACCCATGCGCCAGCCTCCAGCCAGCAGTCGCGCACCTCCCAACTGTCGTGCCTCGTTGAGCCACCACATGCAGCCGCCCCTAGGGTTTCTTAACCCTAGGGCTTGCATCTAAAGTTATCCATTTAAATTATGTGCCTAATTAATTTTAGCCCATAATTAATTTTTTTTTTGTTTTGAATTGATTATATGAGCCCAAATTGAAAATTGGGCCTAATAACTTATTGGGCGTTAAAGCCCAAGTTAATTATTCTTAAAATTTGTTTAAAATAATTAAAAGTTATTTTTATTCAAAATTAAATGGATAAATGGCATAAAGGATCAAGACTACTTGTGAAGACCCAAAGTTGAAGATAGAGATCTCTTTATGTTTTATTTAGTATCTTACTTTTTTGTGTATATTTTGCAAGTATTGTATTTTTTCTAGAAATACCCAAGACACCCGACCCTCATTTATTTATTTATTTAATTAGTATTTATTTATTTGAATGTTTGAATATGATTAAATTTTTTAATACTTTATCATGCATTTTTGACATGCTATACATATTACCCACACATTATTTAAAATTATGCATGTATCTCATGTGAGTAGAAACATGCCTTAGAATTGTCCTATGTGATTATATGTTTTATGTGATGTACCATATAATAATAAAACTAGTTTTAAATAGTTCAAGAGCGAAAATAAATTTTAAAAAGTTGTTTAATTTCTAGTATATAATAAAATTATTTTATTAAATAATAAATGATATTCCTAGTAATTATGGCAAATTAAAATTGAATCAATTAGGGCATAGTTCTATAATTTTAATTTTGCTTAATTTGATTAGTAATTATTAGAATATCATTTGGTAAAAATAGATCACTTTATTTTTACAAACCAGTTAAAAAGCGTAGGATGTTTTGAGAAAACACATATTTTAAAATAGTGAGTGGGAGAGGGAGTTATGACAATAATCCCCATGGTCTTCATTATTAGTTGGCACTGAGGTAGCATGGAGAGGGCCTCACGGAACCATTGCTTGTGTCCCCCTAAGGAAGGCTTCTGACTGTGTTATTCTCAAGGCAAACTTCTTTTTCAAGAATAGGATTTAATGATGTATTTCAAGTTTGACTTACCCTAAGGCACACTCTTAAGTTAAGTCATTGATCTAAAATAGTGGGTTACACTCACAAGGTACATTAGGCTTTCGAGCAGACTAGTGTATTCTTGACCAAACAAGTGGTTGTTTATAAGTCAATAGAGAAATATTGATTTGAGTTTTCACTTATAAATTTGAGAACTTGTCTCAAAATTAATTTGGAATTAGTCTGTCCTACCCTAAGGCTGATCCATTAATGTTCAAATTAATTAATCGTGGAATTAATAATTATTTTTTATGTGTTCTTTAATTGTTGCATTCATGCATCACATTTACTATTATGAAAATAACTGATATTTATTATATGCATAAATTCATTTTTGTTTATTTATTTATTTTCAGCAATCATGTCTAGCTCAAATCCTGTATCTTCTTTACTTGCAAATGAAAAGTTGACTGGTGAAAACTACATGAAATGGAAATCAAACTTGAACATTGTATTAATATGTTAGAACCACAAATTTTTCTTGATAGAGGAATGTCTTGAAGTCCCTCCCACTACCGCTGCCAAAATTGCAAGGGAAAATTTTGATAATAGGATCTTCTCAAACAACAAAGCAAAGTGTTGTATGCTTGCGAGTATGAGCGATGTGCTCAGAAAGAAGTTTGAGAACACTAAAATTGCTTATGAGATCTAGGATACCCTTCAAGATGTGTTTGGGAAGCAGTCAGATCAGTGTAGGCATGAGGCCACTAGATCCTACATGACCAAGAAAATGAAGAAAGGAGTTTCTGTCAGAGAACATGTATTAGACATGATCAATATAATGCATGATGCCATTATCCATAGGGAAATCATTGTTGAAAGGATCAAGTAAGCTTTATACTTGAATCTCTTTCTCCAGATTTTAAAGGTTTCACAACCTACTATGTCATGAACAAGTTATCATATAACATGACACAGTTGTTGAATGAATTGCAAACTTATGAATCTCTTAGCAAAGGATCTGAGAAAGAAGGAGGAGCAAATGTTGCTGATTCTAACCCATCCTCTTCAAAGGCTAAAACCAAAAAGAGGAAAAAAGGAAATGGAAAGGACAAGGAGAAAGAAAAAGACAAGAATTAAAAGTAGCCTAAAAAGTCATCCAAAGGCAATGAGAACAAGAACACCAAAAGTCCAAAAAGAAGACCCCTAAAGGGACTTGTTTTCATTGTGGAGTAGATGGTCACAGGAAGAGAAACTGTCCAAAGTATCTCGTTGACCTAAAAGAGAAAAAGAAAGGTAAATTTGATTTACTTGTGTTAGAAGCTTGTTTAGTGGAAGACAATTCCTCATCCTAGATAGTAGATTCAGGAGCCACTAACCATGTTTGTTTTTCTCTACAGATTCTTAGTTCGATGAGGAAGCTTGCTGATGGAGAGGTGACTTTGAGGGTAGGCAATGGTCAGATTGTCTCTGCAGCAGCAGTTGGAACAACCCGTCTGTAATTTAAGAAGAATAAATTTCTTGTTATAGAGAACGTTTATTATATTCCTAGATTATCTAGAAACTTAATTTCTGTTTCTATGTGCATGAACAAGGTTTTAAAATTTGTTTTAATAATAATTCGATTGTTATTTCAAGATATGGTTTTGAGATATGTTTTGAAAAATCTACTGATGGGCTTTATAAACTGCAAGCTAAAGAAAAATCTGCTTATAATTCTGAATTATGTAAAATAGCTAATCCTAGATCTATTAAACGACAAAAGACTGATTCCGATAGTGAAATTTTTTTGTGGCACTTGAGATTGGGCCATATTGTTCTAGACATAATTAATAGGCTTGTAAAGGATTGTCCTTTCAGAGAACTATCTATTGGATCTCTTCCTGTTTGTGAATCTTGTCTAGAGGGCAAGATGACCAAGAGACCTTTCTCTACTAAAGGTCAAGAGCTACAGAACCATTAGAGCTGGTACATACGGATGTTTGCGGTCCACTTAATGTCCAAGCAAGAGGAGGTTATGAATACTTCGTCACTTTCATTGACGATTATTCAAGATATGGTTACCTATACTTAATGCAAAGAAAATCTGAAACTTTTGGAAAGTTCAAAGAATTTCAAGCAGAGACTGAAAAGCAATTAGGTAAATCACTAAAAGTTATTCGATCTGATCGAGGAGGAGAGTACTTGGATTTTGAATTCGAGGACCATCTGCGTGAGCATGGCATTCAATCCCAACTCACAACACTTGGAATGCCACAACAAAATGGTGTTTCAGAAAGACGGAACAAAACTTTATCAGATATGGTTAGATCAATGATGAGTTTCTCATCATTACCACTGTCATTCGGGGGTTATGCAACTCAATGTGCTCTATACATATTGAGTGTTGTTCCATCTAAGTCTATCCAGAAGACACCCATGGAATTGTGGAATGGTTGTAAACCTAGTTTACACAATTTTTGAATTTGAGGGTGTCTTGCACACGTGCTTAAAGGAAAGACCGGGAAGTTGGAATCACTCTCTGAAGTGTGCATGTTTGTGGGATATTCCAAAGAGACTAGAGGTGGAGTTTTCTATGGTCCAAAAGAAAATAAAATATTTGTATCGAAAAATACAAATTTTCCTGAACATGACTATGTTAATAACCACAAACCTTGCAGTAAGGTTGTACTGGAGGAGATGGTCTCGAATGAAGTTGTAAAGTCACCAGCAACAACCAATGAAAAACGGCAAGAGGAAACTGCTAGTTCTAGTCAGAATAGTAGAGAACCTCGTCGTAGTGGGAGGGTTAGTAAGAAACCCATACGCTATGAACACGAAGTTTAAATGCTTGTGTCTGACACAAAAAAAGACGATCCATTGACATTTAAAGATGCAATGAATGATTCTGACAAGGACAAATGGAAAGAAGCCATGAACCAAGAAATGGAATCAATGTATTCCAATTCTATCTAGGTTCTTGAAGATCCACCTGAGAATATCAAACTCATTGGTTGCAAGTGGATATTCAAGAAGAAAAGAGGAGCGGATGGGAAATTAGAGACTTTCAAAGCAAGGCTTGTAGCCAAAGGTTACACACAGAAAGAAGGGGTTGATTATGAATAAACCTTTTCTCCTGTAGCCATGCTAAAATCCATTAGTATACTCTTGTCCATTGCTACGTGCATGGATTATGAGATTTGGCAAATGGATGTCAAAATAGCTTTTCTGAATGGCTACCTTGACAAAACCATTTACATGTCTCAACCAGAAGGGTTCGAAGTAAAAGGTCAAGAGCAAAAAGTTTGCAAGCTTCTTAGGTCCATCTATGGACTCAAACAAGCTTCTAGATCTTGGAGTCTTAGATTTGATGACACAATTAAACTGTTTGGTTTTGAACAAAACGTTGACGAACCTTGTATCTATAAACAAATCAAAGATGGTGTAGCAGTATTCCTTGTTCTTTATGTTGATGATATATTACTGATTGGAAATGACGTAACATCATTATCAAAGGTAAAGAACTGGTTAGCTGAACAATTCTAAATGAAAGATTTTGGAGCAGCCAAGTATGTTCTGGGCATTAAAATTCTTAGAGAAAGACAGAACAAAACTTTGGCATTGTCGCAACCAACTTATATTGATAAAGTGCTAGAACGCTTTAATATGAAAAACTCCAAAAAGGGTGATATGCCAACCCGTTCTGGAGTATTCCTTTCCAAGGAGGAGTGTCCTAAATCACCTCATGAAGAGGAAGATATGAGACAATATCCCTATGCCTCAGCGGTACTTAAGGAAACAAGATATAATTAAAAGAGTAAAACGATAATTTTATTCCAGGTTAATTATGGACCATTATTAGAGGGTTAATTTGTATGTAATGATTATATCAATGGACGCTTTATTTTATAAAGTATTCACTAAATGAAATGTCTATAATTACAAGAGTGCAGTCTCATATTTATAGTGGAGTAATGATGAGATTAATAAATTAAGATTATTTAATTAAATAGTTTAATTAATAATTTCAAATTTATTGGAGCTTGGAATTATAGGTCCATAGGTCCCCACAGTGGCTCTATCAACACTATTCGAGGCAAGAGTTGATATAAAGGGAAAAATGGTTGAAAGACATATTTAAGAAGAAATTTGTTCTTTGGGTCAAATATGCAATTATGTGATAATAGTGATTAATTAATTAATTACAAATTAATTATAATTAACAAAATTAATTAATATTTAATTATTTTGTAATTTTTGAAATTATAATAAATAATCAAATTAATTTTTGATATTATATTAAATAATTAATTAATTATAATTTTTGAAATTATAATAAATTTAATATTTAAATTTGAATAGTATATTGGTTTTAATTAATTGGTAGAATTAATTAAATATCTTTATTTGAGTGGGAGATAATAATCTGATAAGTTCAAATTAGATTTGAATTTAAAATATTGATATTTATTTAAATAATTAATTATATTTGATAATTAGTTAAAAATATATTTAATTCAAATTTGAATTAATTATGAGGTTGATAGATTTTTATGTGACAAGGTAGTTTGAATAAGTAATTAAATAAAAATAGAAAAATTAAATATCCCTAAAATATAGGGTGGTACACGACCACACACAGTTCATGGACCGTGTGTGGCGTGTATTGCACAATTTTCAAGGATATATTTTTCAATTTTATTTATTCAATTATTTTATTAATGGAAAAATTCAAAAATTAGTTTTTGGATATTTTCATTAATAAGATAATTAATTAATTATAAGATAAATTTTAAGTTGGTTACATATTTATTTTTTAAATTTGAATATTTTCTTTTTAAGTAAGACTTATCAGAAAATAATTAGAATACTGAAGACATTGAAGAATTCGCTATGTGAAAAAGAATGATAATTTTCTATCTCTCCCTGAAAAAGATATAGAACCAATTTATGGCCTTATTCTCTTGATCTCATGTGTTGAGTACATCAAGTAGAATCACAAATTAACTATCCTTTATTCTCAAAGTGCCCACACACTTCTTGAGGTGTACATAACATTGTGGAAGATCTTGGTGTGAGTACCTGGGAGAAACTTAGATAGGAAGTTCATTCAAATTATTGAAAGATAGCAAGGACACTTGATAGGCATCATGAGGTATGTTTTCTATTATTTTCTTGCTTATGATTAATGTATGTATATTAATGGATCCTCATATTTAAAGGTAGTTTAAATATGTTACAAAAATTTTGTTGTACACTGGGCCAAACCCACCACCTTTCCGCTGCGCATTAGGAATGTAATGCCCTGGGTAGCCAAGACCGTTACACTGTGTATTTATAAAGGTGCAAGACTTGCTAATGAAGTCATTTAGTTGAAAATGTGTCATTAAACAATTAATGAACTAGGGTTAAAATGTTATAGTCATAAAAGATACATTTCATATAATTAAACGTTTTGTACTAGGGATCCCAAAAGAAACAACGTTTGAAAGTCACTTTACAAATTTCAAGGTATAAACAACCTCTAGCCACTCTAAGGGCAAAACAAACATTAATGATCCTCCTGTTCCTGTCCCTTCCTTAACCGTGGTGGCCAATCAGCTAGTCATGTACATTTTGCCTTCAGAGCTCTCCGAATCAGGCCTGACCAAGCTTACCCTTGCCTTTACCTGTACCACGTAGCACCCATGAGCCAAGGCCCAGTAAGAAAACATAACAATATAGCACAAGCATTGATAATAATCATATAACTCTTAAAGCATGTTTATACACTTAGCAGTCCACATTAATCACATAACTCATAGACATAACCATGAATCCACAAGCTAATACTTAGCCATTTAGCACATCATATTCAATAGTTAACAATGGCAATCAGATCACACAATAATCAGGGTCGACGCCCTTAGGTCGCACCCTCTGTTTACCCCACTGACTCCGGTCTGCTTAAACCGAGCTCAATGAATATTAAGTTCTCCTCAGCTACCAGTGGCTAAGCCGCGCCCTGTGCGCCAATGTAAACTCCGACACTCTTAGGCCGTTGGTTTAATATTCTCATGGCATAATACCAACTTTCATAATGCATATAAGAATAGGGAACCCTTAGTCCCATTATAAACTCACAACCAGGTGCAATTCTCTTACCTTTAATTTCCAAGTGCTATGATTACGAGAGATGCCCCTTGAGCACGATCCATTTCCTGAGCCCTAGCCTATACCTAGTCACAACCAAGATAAGGGATTCCATTAATAATTGTAAAAAGGTTTCCGAATAAATTTCTAGCCTCCGGGACATCGAATTCTACCAAACACGGTAGTAGGATCAATCTTGAGCACCCTAGGCTAGGTTCCCGCGCCTAAAATCTCCAAAAGGCAAAAAATGCCCTTAAGGGCCGCGATCCAAGCTTCCTACGCCGTGACTTGCCTCTAACCAGAGGCCCAGCCTCCCCAAAAACCAGACACAGGCCGCGGCCCATACTTCCTCCCCAGCTCCTATCTGCTTCAAAGGGCTGTGACACACCAAGAACTGAGCCGTGGCCTGACCCCCTTCAAACCAAGAAAATCAACCATTTTTAACACTCTAACCTCACTCAAATCCACCCAAAACCATCCTAATGGTACAATCCAATTATCACAAACATTCTAACATGTTTTCAGCAACATAATCCAGGAAAAACCTAACTTAGAAACTCACTAATATAACACTTTAATCTTTGAAACCCATAAGCTCAAGAACACCAAAACCAGCCAAGAAAGCACAGAACTAAACCATAAATTAGAGCTTACCTTCACTGAAGAACCAATCCTCCAAGAGATTGCTGAGCTAACTCCTAAGTCTTCTGCTTCAATTCAACCTTTAATGTCAAAAATCCATAAACACTTAGAACCCAACCATATCTACAGAATTTAACAACCAAAGATGTAACTCAACACTTACCTCAACCCTTGATTAGATCCTCTAGCTAACCCTGAGGTAATTTCCAAAGCTTTAACTCAATTTCCTGAGTTTCCAGCCAATCTTTTCCTTAGTCTCTATGGTTTCCCTTGAGAGAGAAAGAGAGAGAGAAGAAAAGGGTCGGTTTGGGTATCTTCCACTGTTTTCTTAGTTTTGTTTAATCTATCCTTAATTAATTAATTAAGTCAATCCCGATGCTCGGCGAACCGAAAACGTCCCCGAGGGAAAAATGGTAAAGTTCCCCAGTATTCCCACCTAGGCTTCCTAACTCAAATATATCTCCAATTATTTATTTCCATAACCCGATAACCCAGATAACCATCTAATACCCGAAATACCCCTTGATATCGTTGATGAAGACAATGACAAACTGATCCAAGAAGTCTTTGAACACCCTGTTCATTAGATCCATGAAAGCTGCTGGGGCATTGGTCAAACCAAAAGACATGACCAAAAACTCATAGTGCCCATACCTTGTTCGTAAGGTTGTCTTCGGTATGTCATCATCCTTGATCCTCAGCTGGTGATAACCAGATCAAAGATCAATCTTTGAGAACACCGCCTTTCCCTGCAACTGATCAAACAAGTCATCGATTCTCGGTAGAGGGTACTTATTCTTGATGGTCAACTTGTTCAATTCCTTATAGTCAATACACATCCTTAGAGTATCGTCCTTCTTCTTCACAAACAAAACTGGAGCGCCTCATGGAGAGTAGCTTGGCCTGATGAACCCCAAATCCAGAAGCTCATCTAACTGTATCTTCAATTCATTCAACTCTGCTGGTGCCATCCTATATGGTGCTCTTGATACTGGTTCTGTCCCCGGTGCTAACTCAATAACAAACTGAATCTCCCTGCGTGGTGGAAATTCCAGTAAATCCTCAAGAAATACATCCAAAAACTCACAAACCAATTTGGTCTCTCTCGACCCTACTAGCAAAACCATAGTAGTGTTCACCACACTAGCCAGAAAACCTATACATCCTCCCTGTAACAAGTCTCTAGTTCTTAGTGCTGATATCATGGGTATGCGGGGTCCACATACTGCACCCACAAAAATGAAAGGATCCTCGCCCTTAGGCTCAAAAGTCACCATCTTCATCCTGCAGTCAATAGTAGCCCCATATCTAACCAGCCAATCCATCCCTAGAATCATATCAAAATCCTCCATATCTAGCTCAATCAAATCTACTGAAAGCTCCCTACCATCAACTATCACTGGCAGTGCTCTAATCCACCTCTTGGAAACTACCAGTTCCTCAGCATGCAGCATAGTCCCAAACCCCGCAGTACGGTACTCACTAGGTCTACACAATCTATCAATCACCTTACTAGAAACAAATGAATGTGTAGCACCAGAGTCAATCAATACAGTAAAAGGAGAGGCAGCGCTAGAAAGCTAACCTGTCACCACCGAGGGACTAGCCTCGGCCTCTGCCTGTGCTAGGGTGAACACTCAAGCTGGAGTCAAGCTGTCCACCTTTCCTACTTCCCCTTTCTTCACCATTGGGAAATCCTTCTTGAGGTGTCCCACTGTTCTGCACACAAAGCAAGCCTTGGCCCGACACTTGCCCTGATGGCATCTTCTGCACCTCGTGCACTCAGGATAACTCCTCCAAGCCTCACCACCTCCCTGACAGACACCCTGAGCACCCCGACCCCTTCTATCAGGACCAACAGTAGTCGAAGTGTCAGGGGTCTTCCTCTTCACATCACTGGGGCCTCTGCCCCTACCTGACCCAGAAAATGGAGGCACCACTCTGTGACCCTCTCGCCTTTCAATACTTTCCTTCCAAATCTTGCCTATCTGCATTTGTAGGCACAAGATCTGGTGCAAATTTTGCAAGTCTATCAAACTTTAGGGCATACTCAGTGACTGTCATGTTGCCCTGCACCAACCCCATAAACTCATTAACCTTCGCTGCCCTGAAGGCAACATTGTAGTATTTCTGGCTGAACAAATCCTTAAATCCATCCCAACTCAGAGTTATGACGTCCCTGGTCTGTGATGCCACTTCCCACCAGATGCCGGCATCCTCTCTCAGCATATACGTGGCACAGGCCACTCTATCATATCCTTCTACCCTCATGAAATCTAGGATAGTATTAGTAATAGTCATCCACTATTCGACCTTCAGTGGATCAGGTCCTCCCTCAAAAGTTGGGGGATGCTGCTTCCAAAACTGCTCATACAATGGCTCCCACCTATTCCCAACTTCCACTGGCTGAATAACTGGTGCCACTACAAGTGGCGCAATGGATGCAGCACTCTCTGACGGAGCCTGCTGTCAAAGAAGATGAATCTATTCATCTTTGCTCTGAATTCGCGCTTGCAACTCTGCCATAATCTGCTGCCAGTTCTTAGGGACTGGCGGAGGAATCTGGCCCTGGTCATCATCTCTAGTCTCAGATCTAGTGCCAGCTAGTCGTGTAGATTTTCTTGGATACATAACTATCCAAGTTAATCTGCAATCAACAACTCGACAATCAGACCATGATGACAGGGTAAAAGCTTTTCCAAAATCCACCAATGGAACATTATCAATCACAAGCAATCAAGATATAGGCATTTATCCACATGAACTAGCTTTGCGAATAAGCATGCCCCAACATTACCACTCAACAGTTACGATTTAGACACCCATCCATACATTCACCCATATATACGCAATATGCAGTTAATCATTCAGATATTCATTTACATGCATAGCAATGCTAATAAGCATGCCTCAATATTGTCACACAGCAGTCAAGCGCCATGCTCTATCAGTATCTCATGCTTCCTATTAATCCAACAGATAAAAACAATCATAATTCTTTCCAATCACTTAAGCATATAAGCACATATACACATTACCAAACCCTGAATCGAACTTTTCTCTAGCAGCGAATGTACATGTCCAGCCGGTCTTCAGAAACCCTTAAACTTAGGATGCTCTGATACCAAGTTGTAACGCCCTGGGTAGCCAAGACCGTTACACTGTGTATTTATAAAGGTGCAAGACTTGCTAATCAAGTCATTTAGTTGAAAACATGTCACTAAAACCATTAATGAACTAGGGTTAAAAGGTTTTGGTCATAAAAGATACATTTCATATAATTAAACGTGTTGTACAAGGGATCCCAAAAGAAACAACGTTTGAAAGTCAGTTTATAAAATTTCAAGGTATAAACAACCGCTAGCCACTCTAAGGGCAAAACAGACATTTATGATCCTCCTGTTCCTGTCCCTTCCTCAACTGTGGCGGCCGAGCAACTAGTCATGTACATTCTGCCTTCAGAGCTCTTCGAATCAAGGCTGACCAAGCTTACCCTTACCTTTACCTGCACCACGTAGCACCCGTGAGCCAAGGCCCAGCAAGAAAACATAACATGATAGCACCAGCATTGATAATAATCATATAACTCTTAAAGCATGTTTATACACTTAACAGTCCATATTAATCACATAACTCATAAACATAACCATGAATCCACAAGCTAATACTTAGCCATTCAACACATCATATTCAATAGTTAGCAATGGCAATCAGATCATACAATAATCAGGGTTGACACCCTTAGTTCGCACCCTCTGTTTACCCCACTAACTCCGGTCCGCTTAAACCAAGCTCAGTGAATATTAAGCTGTCCTCAGCTACCAGTGGCTGAGCCGTGCCCTGTGTGCCAATGTAAACTTCAGTACTCTTAGGTCGTTGGTTTTATATTCTCATGGCATAATACCTACTTTCATAAAACATACAAGAATAGGGTACCCTTAGTCCCATTTTAAACTCACAACCGGGTGCAGTTCTCTTTCCTTTAATTTCCAAGTGCTCTGATTACGAGAGATGCCCCTTGAGCACGATCCATTTCCTGAGCCCTAGCTTATACCTAATTAAACCAAGATAAGGGATTCCAATAATAATTGTAAAAAGGTTTCCGGATAAAGTTCTAGCCTCCGGGACATCGAATTCCACCAAACACGGTAGTGGGATTGATCCTAAGCACCCTAGGCTAGATTCCCGCGCCTAAAATCTCCAAAAGGAAAAAAATTCCCTTAAGGGCCGCGACCCAAGCTTCCTATGTCGCGGCTTGCCCCTGACTAGAGGCCCAACCTCATCAAAAACCAGACACGGGCCACGACCCGCTCTTTCTCCCCTGCTCCTATCTGCTTCAAGGGGCCGCGACACACCAAGAACTGAGCTGCGGCCTGACCCCCTTCGAACCCAGAAAATCCACCATTTTTAACACTCTAACCTCACTCAAATTCACCCAAAACCATCCTAATGATACAATCCAATTATCACAAACATTCTAACATGTTCTCAGCAACATAATCCAGCAAAAACCTAACTTAGAAACTCACCAATATAACACTTTAATCTTTGAAACCCATAAGCTCAAGAACACCAAAACCAGCCAGGAAAACACAGAATTCAGACACTAAACCATAAATTAGAGCTTACTTTCACTGAAGGACCAATCCTCCAAGAGATTGCTGAGCTAACTCCTAAGTCTTCTGCCTTGATTCAACCTTTAATGTCAAAAATCCATAAGCACTTAGAACCCAGTCATATCTACAGAATTTAACAACCAAAGATGTAACTCAACACTTACCTCAACCCTTGATTAGATCCTCTAGCTAACCCTGAGCTAATTTCCAAAGCTTCAACTCAATTTCTTGAGTTTCCAGCCAAGCTTTTCCTTTGTTTCTGTGGTTTCCCTTGAGAGAGAAGAAAAGGGCTGGTTTGGGTATCTTCCACATTTTTCTTAGTTTTGTTTAATCTATCCTTAATTAATTAAGTCAATCCTTAGGTTCGGGGTATCAAAAACGTCCCCGAGGGAAAAATGGTAAAATTCCCCAGTATTCCCACCTAGGCTTCCTAACCTCAAATATATCTCCAATTATTTATTTCCATAACCTGATAACCCAGATAACCATCTAATACCTGAAATACCCCTTGACTCGCCCCGAGCCAAGTATTAGGTCCCGTTGTGACTTTCCCGCTAACTAGCTCCCTAGGATCGCCTCAAGTCGCATACTGCAAATATATCCACATAATAATGTGCTCTCCACTATTATAACATATAATCACATTTATGCCCTCAACGGGCTAAATTTACAAATATACCCCTTTAAGCTAAACAGGGCCTACACGCATACTAATACTCTTAGACATGCATTTCATATATCCATATACTCATACAAGCATGCTTATCACAGAACCATGCATTAAACTATTTAATTCAAACATAAACCAATCGTGCCCTCCCAGCACACTAATAAAGGCCCTTAAGCCTCATTAGTGATTTTTGGGTCGTTACAAGGAAACTCGTTCCTAACAGGTATAACCTCTAACTCCTGGACTACCGGAGATGGGGGAGAGTCTAGAATAATTACATCCTGCGTCCTAAGGGGTTCAGGCTCTTCTTCTGAGCTAGATTAATCTATGGATTACCTAAAGTTGGGAGAGAATACACCCTGACGTAAGGAAGGCCATGTTCTACGATTTGTGCCATATTCCTAAAAAATGGTTGACCTAATGTAATGCCCTGGATAACCAAGACCGTTACACTGTGTATTTTAAAATAGTGCAAGACTTGCTAATCAATTCGTTTGAACAATAACGTGTTCCTAAAGTCAATTATCTGGTTAGGGCTAAATGGATTTTGATCATAAATAGTTAATTTTCATTAAAATAGACGTTTGGTACATGGGATCCCAAAAATGGATTTTAAGAGACAAATTTACAACTCTCAAAAGTTTTATACAACCAGTAGCCACTCTAATGTAAAAATACAAAATTAAGGCTTTGTCCCTGTTCTTTCCCTTGGCCGCGGCGAACGAGCAGCTGACAATGTACACCTCGCCCCCAGAGCTCAATAACTCATGGTTGGTCCAGTTTCCCTTTGTCTTTACCTCCACCATGTAGCACCCGTGAGCCAAGGCCCAACAAGAAAACCATAAAAAGAAAACACATAAATAATGGTAGCATCTAACCAATCTTTAAGTAGTTAAATAGAAATCCAACGAATTAAAAGTATCAATCTAACAACGATAAACATGTACTTTCAAGAATTTATCAAAACCAATAATACAGGGAACCTAAGTCCCATTCTCAACCACTCAAGAATGCAGTTTTCTTACCTCGAATCCTGAGCGGAGGATACAGAATGCTCCCGAGCATGATCCTCAGTCCTGAGCCTTAGTGATAGACTTAGTCACAGAGCCAATGGGCAATCATCAATTCTAAACCCACATAAATACTTAGGGAAAAATTAGCTAGCCACTGGGATCTTGATTTCTACTAAACCAGGTAGTGGAAATCTTCCCGAGCGCTTAGGTTCGAACACCCGAGCCTTTCTAATCCCAAAAACCAACCTAGGCCAAAATACCCTAGGCAGGCTGCGACCTGGTGCTAGGGGTCACAGTGCGCCCTCAAGACTGAGACACAACCCCCACGCATCTGGGGGAGGCCGGCCACGACTTGCTCCCTAGGGTCGTGGTGCGCCCTAAAAAATAGAGAGCCATCTTAGTGAATTCTGGGCATGCAAGCCATGATGCTCATGAGCTGGGTCGCGGCGCACCCCCACGTACCTAGAATTTCTGGGTTTCCTCCTCATCCTTCCTAGTCAAAATCCTAAAAATTCAACCAAACCTTCAGCCAAACTTAGAACCAAACCTAGGATTCTTATTCCCACAACTTAAACATCATATATAATCTTATAAGAAATTCATACTCTCCCTAACACCCAAAAAAAATTTAAGAAATCACTCTCATGCAAGTCCTAAGCTCAGCATCATCTCAACAAAATTTGAGAAAATTATCTTGAATTCTCACCTCAGTTATAGCTTGAGTTTCTCCAGCTATCCTCTGCCTTCTTTTAGCTTAATTCCTTAGTTTAACCCAGCCAAACTCAACTCCAATTCCTAGCATGTTCCCTTAGCTTCTCTTGTTAAATTCAAAAATTTCCCCCTTAGGCTTCTTGAGAGAAAAACGTGAGATAGAGAGTGAGTGGGAATTGAGAGTACTTAGGTGGTTTCTGGCTAAGTCTAGAATCCCACAAAGGAATCATCTTGTTCTGTAGAACCTTGTCTTTCATGTCTAGCACCTGAACCGGTCGCTCCTCATATGACAAATCTATTTGCAACTACAAATCCTCATACTTCAACACATGAGTCGTATATGAGACGTATTTCCGAAGCATGGAAATGTGGAATACGTCATGAACTCCTGATAATGACGGTGACAGTGCCAACCTGTAGGCCACTAGCCCGATCCTCTCCAAGATCTCAAAAGGTCCGATGAATCTAGGGCTCAGCTTGCTCTTTTCCCAAACCTTCTCACCTCTCGCAGTGGTGACACTCGTAGAAACACGTGGTCCCCTACCTGGAACTCCATGTCCCTACGCTTAGGATCAACATTGCTTTTCTGTCTGCTCTGCGATGCGAGCATTCGAGCTCAGATTTTCTCGATAGCTTCATTAGTATTCTGTACCATCTCTGGTCCCAAATACTTCCCCTCACCCATCTCATCCCAATGAATGGGCGATCTACACCTTCTTCCATATAACATCTCATATGTTAGCATGTTAATCAAGGCCCTAAGCCCTATTAGCAATTTTGGGTTGTTACACCTAAAGTGGAGGGTGTTGTCTACCAGAATGGTGCATCTGGGGTAGCTATGGTCATAGCACACCACTAGATGATCCCCACATTGGAGGAGTGTTGTTTTTAGGTCCGGGTCAAAAGGATGTCAACTAACGAGCTGATGGGGGTTGAAACGAATTATCCTAAAATTGGCAGCAGCCCGAGCTAGTTCTCTATATGGGTTACCTTGATCGGAAGTGCTAGCTGCTGCCCCGGATTGAGCTCACTCAGGGTCAGGACCCTGATCATCCTCAGGAACTCTTCTCTTGTGCACCAATCGTGCCACATCTTCTTCCTCCTCGGTGTCTTCAATGTCTGGCAGGACTTCTTGAGGAGGAGGAAGCTTAAGAAGTGTGGGAGGTGGACCTCGGATCCTGATAGCCAGCAACTGATCTTTGCGTATCAGGTTGCAGGCAACCATGGTAGCACCATTTACTACCTACCGAAATTCCTTCTCCTTCGAAGGAAGACGGGACAACATCTCATATTGACCCCAAGGGTCTCAGATTGCCCTGTCTTCTTGATTATAGCTGCGCAAAGAACAAAATCAGTTAGAAGGATTAAACTCTTAATGAAAAAAATGATAAGGGAGTTCACGTATGGAGTTTAGAAAGTTAGGAGACTTACGAGGAATGTTGAAATATCGGTGATTGCAGTTCTTGAACCCATTCGACATAAAAAAAAAATTGGTCTTTATAGTCATTTGGATGGCTAGGGAGGCCAATAACGGAGGCCGAGTTGGGGAAGCGAGTGAGGTAGAAAAAGTCGTCACCTTGCCCCTTCCAATCAGGACTGGCTTTGAGGCAGAAGAAGTACATAATATCATCTGAAGTGGGGACCTCCCACTCGTGCCTCACAAATAGATATTTTAACCCCGACAAAAGTCGATTCAAGTTTGGGGCAGTTGGAAAGGAGCCAGTTCGACGTATTTCAAGAAATCTACGAAGTACTGGTCTAGGGGGAGGAAAGCACCTGCCTTCAGGTGCTCATCGGTCCAAGCCCCAAAGTCATCTTGTAGAGGGGCGCAACTCCGCTCTCCTTCCAACGGAGGTTGGGCAATAAGGCCATAAATTCCCATCTCAATCCCATGGCTCAGCAATATCTTGTTCACTTTCCCCTGTGTCATTATTCAAGACACGATGTGATCGGCCTCGAAAAAGGCGTTAGGGTCAATAACAATCTCCCTTTCCACCACTAGGCCAAAGTGAGGAATTGGAGATTCAAACTCAATCTACTTGCCCTTATTCTTGTTCTGATTAGAGGAGCTCACGACATTTTTCTTTGGTGGGGCCATGATCTAGCTCGCCTGACGACAAAGCGACCTATTAGTGGCGGCCTAAAACAATGACTAGCTAAGACGATAGAGGTACGGTGACCCAAGGATTTTTGTGGTTTATTTTTGGTGATTCAAAATTTACACAAGCTAGGGTATGCCCTAGCACCAATGCGTGTTTCCGCGCACAGTCCTAGGCCACGCACTATAGACTCGGGAAATTCCCCGATACTTTGAGATTCGCATGTCAGACCCGTCAGACCCACTACTTTGATTTTGAAAGCAGTTTAATGCAAAACCACTCAAGAATCGTAACCCTTAAGCTACCTAGAGCCATACCTTAAAACCTCTCAACTTCTATATCCAAATAGGTATCCTAATTCGATTCACAAGCAACATTTTGCTTACAAAACCCAAAAAATTTGCTCAGTTTTCTAAAACATTATTTCTAAACAACTCTAATATCATTCTTTTTGCCTAAACCGATCCCTATTTGAACTTAGACATGGCTAGAATACAAAACAGTAGTAAAAAATATTTTTCGAAGCAAAAAGAACTCATTGGAAAATAAAGAAGTGTAAGATTCAAATCAGATGAGGAACTACTTACAGTTTATACGTTTACTCGATGAGAATACTATTGCTTCTACAGGCAGGAATTTGAGAGATTCTGAGAAACTGAAGGGTGATGAAAGTTTTTGGAAAAAGTTTGAGAGAAAAAAGGTTTTGTTTCTGAAAGGAAATTATTTTAATGCAAAGGTGGTAAGGTTCAAGTATGATATCCCTATTTATATGTAAGCTTTGGAAATTAATCTGGGTCATCCGATCGGGTCAACTCGAGATCCAAAGGCCAAGATTAAATGACCCGTGTGGTGGCTAAAAAGTTGACAGGACAATTGTCACAGTCCTCAAAACCCGAACAGACGCCAATTACAAACAACCACGTATTCAACACTCGAGTAGTGGGCAGGCGTAATTTCACCTAACAGATGTCTAAAAGCTCCTACTGTGTGTGTCAGAAAAAGATGACATCAAGCAAAAGCGGAAGCTTGGGGGCAAATGTTGTACCCTAAAAATTAGCATGGATTCAACCACTCAGCTAGGGTACAAGTGGCAGATAAACACGTAGATATATGAGACGAGTAGAACATCTAGCTAATGATGATGTGAACAGCTCGAGTTAGGACTTGGTAGTACAGCACACAGATAATTATCAGACCGCCTCACAAGATGATGATCCAGTTCGAGACATGCAGTGGCCAGATCCTCTTTAGGGCACTCTACAATCAATTCGAACTAAGGTTCAGATACTCTTTGATCACCAGCTTGATGAAGATGTTTAGCTCGTTGAAATTTGGTCATGACACATAGTGAAGGATCCCGAAAGACTTGGAGGCTCTTTATAGGCTCATTAATGTCCAGGTTGTATTATGCATTTATTGCCTGAGATAACATGAGTAATTTACATAGGCAATCGTATCCCTATGTAAATGGGAATTGTCTTGATTGATTGTATACCATATTTATGCACATGGTCCAAACCTGTCCAGGGAATTCCATTATAAATATCAGGGATAATGGATTGGAAAATGACTGCTTTTTGTAATACTGAAACTCTGCAGAAATTGTGAAAGAGTAATAATTTTTTCTCGTGGACTAGGTGGATTTTAACCACCGAACCACGTAAAATTGTGTGTGTGAGAAATAGTTCATTATGGTTTACAAATAAGCACTAATATCTTTCTTGTTTGATTTCTTAATCTACTGTCAGCAAAAAACCGCGTCAACAAACATGGTTATAACTATGATTGAGATGTCTTATTAAACATGATTGATTGTATTGAGAATATCTAGGATAAATGATTTATGGTTGTCTATATTATCTGATTGAAAGGCTTGACTTATGAGTCAAGGGCGGAAATAGCGCGTTGAGCGAAGGCCGACATGGTTAAGCCTATCTAAGAGCGTGACATACGCATGAACGACCTTATGGTGGCTTGGAAAATGAAGCGCTAGGTACGCTTGACTAGCCCTATGGATAGTTATCAGTAAATAGGGCTACAGGCCTCGGTTTGACTCTATAGTCACTTAACTAGATTGAATGCATGCATGAGTAGACTCTATAGTCCCTAATTTTGTCGCTTAGGCCGACATGCTTTGTATTCACCTTTTGAGCAGTAAATAACTTTTTGAATGTTTATTTTGGGATCCCATGTATGGACTAAAACATTTTAATGAAAGTAAATATTCTTTTGACCAAATTTTTTAACCCTAACCCGTTAATTACTTCTAGTTACACGTTTATGTCGAAATGACTTGATTAGCGAGTCTAGTACTATTTAAAATACATAGTGAAATTCCAGGAATACCATTTTCCAACACGTGAGGATGACATGTGCGCTTGGTATCTTAGCTCGGTAGAAAGGCACAACGTAATGTTGGCCAACTGGCCCACCAGTAACTCTATACCAGCTCAGGTCATATCCTCTGCCAACTCTCGGGATATTAGCCTTGCACTGTAAATATGTCCTGGACCCTTCCAGCTTAAGGCATCTGCTGCCATGTTGGCCTTTCCCGCGTGATGCAGGATTTCACAATCATAATCCTTCACCAACTCCAGCCAACACCACTATCTCATGTTCAAGTCTTTTCGTGTGAAGAAGTACTTCATGCTCTTGTGGTCAGTGATTTCTCATACTTCTCCCCATAAAGGTAATGCGTCCATACCTTTAATGCAAAGACCACTGTTGCCAACTCTAGATCATGAGTGGGGTATCTTTGTTCATAATCTTTCAACTACCATGATGCATAGGCAACCGCCTTCCCTGACTACATAAGAATACAACCCAAACTCTGATGTGAGGCATCACAGTAAATCACAAACTTCTCCTGATCTGTCGGGAGACTCAGAACTAGAGCTGTAATCAATCTTTGCTTCGATTCCTTGAATTTGTTCTCGCACTTGTTTGACCACACAAATTTCTGATTCTTGCTTGTCAGTTCAGTCAATGAAGTATCAATCCTTGAGAACCCTTCCACAAAGCGCTTGTAGTAACCTACCAATCCAAGGAAGCTCCTGATCTCTGAGGCATTTCTTTGCCTTGGCCAATCTCTGACCGCTTCAATCTTAGTTGGGTCTACCTTGATCCCCTCCTTACTGACAATATGACAAAGGAAAGTTACCTGAGGTAACCAGAACTCACATTTCTTGAACATAGCAAACACTCTATGTTCCCTGAGTCTCTATAGAACCAACCTCAAATGTTGTTCATGTTCTGACTCTTACTGAGAATAAACCAGAATATCATCGATAAAGATCATCACTTACCGGTCCAATTAATCCTTGAACACCCTGTTCATCAGATCCATAAAAGCAGTTGGGGCATTAGTCAACCCAAAGGACATGACTAAGAACTCATAATTCCCATATCTGGTACAAAAGGCAATCTTCGATATATCTCCCTCCTTGATCCTCAGCTGGTGATAGCCAGATCGAAGATCTATCTTTGAGAATACCATCCTACCTTGCAACTGATCAGATATATCATTTATCATTGGCATAGGATACTTGTTCTTAATTGTTAACTTGTTCAGTTCTCTGTAATCAACACACATCCTCATAGAACCATCTTTCTTCTTTACAAACATGACTGGTGCACCCCATGGTGAGACACTGGGTCTAATAAAACCCAATTATAACAGCTCCTACAGTTATACCTTTAATTCTTTTAATTATGTTGGGGCCATTCTGTAAGGTTCCCTAGACACTAGTTTCGTCCCTGGTGCTAGTTCAATAAAAAATTCAATCTCACTGTGTGGCGGCAACCCTGGTAAATCATCTGGAAACAAATCCATAAACTCACAGACTAATGTAGTCTCCTCTTGTCCCACTGGCACGACTTGAGTGGTATCTACCACACTGGCTAAGAATCCTATGCAACCACCTTGCAATAGATCTCTAGCCATCAATACAGATATCATAAGTACATGGGGTCCATGCACAGTGCCAAACAAATACAAAAGGATCCTCACCTTCAGGCTCAAAGGTTACCATTTTCCTTCTGTAATCTATGGCCACCCCATACTTCACTAAACAGTCCATACCCAGAATCATATCGAAGTTGATGATAACCAACTCTATCAAATCAACTGACAATTCTCTGCCCTCCATAGTCACTGGCAATGATCTGACCCATCTCCTAGATACTACCAACTCCCCAGTGGGCAATAATAAGGTCCTGAATCCCACAGCATAATAATCACATGGTCTACACAATCTATCAATAATTCTACTAGCAACAAAAGAATGTGTAGCACCAGAATCAATTAAAACAGTATAAGGGGTTCCAACACTAAAAAACTGACTTGTGACAACTGAGGAATAAGCCTCTGCTTTTGCCTGTGTAACCGTGAATACTCGAGCAGGGCTGAGTTGTCCGCCTTTCATGGTACTTCCTTTTTTTCCTTCGGGCCATCTTTCTTTAGGTGACCCACTATCCTGCATAAAAAGCGGGCCTTTGCTTAACACTCCCCTATCTGGCGCCTCATTGCCATTCTGGCAACCTATTGTAATACCACGTGGTCTCCTGTCATGGCCTGGAGCTAGAAAGAAATCATGAGCCTTCCTTTTCTGATCACTGGGGCCTCCGGCCCTACCTAAACCCATAAACGGAGTTCCCATTGTCCTAGTATCTCTCCTGGTCGCGTTATCGTGCCAGATTTTGTTCTTTGTGCTCTCAACTGTGAGGGCCTTCTCAACAACCTTTGCATAGGTAGTCACCCCTGGCATAGTGATAATACGAACATCCTGGGCTATCATAGGTTGTAGCCCCTGGAATAACTTTCCCTTTTGGTCCCATCAGTGGGCACCAGTTCCCCAAAAAACTTTGCTAGTCTATCAAATTTAAGGGCATATTCAATCACTGATGTGTTTCCCTGAAGTAATCTTCTGAACTCTTCAGCCTTTGCTGCCATGATGGCATCATTGTAGTACTTCTCATTAAACAGAGTCTGAAACTCTTCCCAATCCAATGCATTAATATTTCTGGTCTGGGATATCACTTCCCACTAAATTTGGGCAACCTGCCGAAACATATACGTGGCACAGGCCACCCTCTCGTTAGCAACCACCCTCATAAAGTCTAGGATGTTGGGAACCATACTCATCCACTGTTCAGCCTTAGATGGATCTGTGCTACCCTCAAAGACTAGAGGGTGCTGTTTCCTGAACCATTCATAAAGAGATTCCCATTCATTCCCAGCCTCTAGCGACTGCTCAACTGTTGAATCATCACAGGTGGTGCCTTTGGTAAAATGCTTCCTGCAAGAACCTATTGTTGTCTTAGGAGGCAAATTTCTTCTTCCGGACTCAATACCCTGGCTTACAAATCAGCAAGAACCTGCTGCTAGTTCTTAGGAGCTGGCAGTGGGGGTCTGACCCTGTCTATCATTCTGGACCTAGTCTTCCTAGCTAGGTGATGATTCAATCTGCTTTGGAAGCATACTTCCAAGCTTACATCTTGCTGCAATAATCAATTCGGCCAGTTAGGTAGGGATAACTAAATCTCTTGCCGCCTCACGGTCTAAGATCAAGCAAATAATCATTCACATTCAACAATAATGCTAATTAGCATGTCAGTTCATGTTCATATCCAAGTCTGGTGCTAATAAGCACATCTTGATATCCACAACAATTAACAATGCTACTAAGCATCTTCTGGCATACATGTATCTATAACAATGCTAATGAGTGTGTCCTGACCTCATGTCCATATTACACCGCTAATAAGCGATTCCTTTGCATTTACAAGCAATATCAGAGTTATTAAGCACGTTCCGTTTAAATCATGCACCAGTCAAGGGCCAGGCCCTATGAGTATATCTCACGCTACCTAATAAGGCATGCAGATAAAGCTTTTATATCCTATTTAAGAAGTTAGGCACATAACCACATAAATATTACCGAACCCTGAGTCAAGTTTGTCTTTAGTGGTGAGTGTACATGCCCAACCTGTCTTCAGGAACCCTAACTGTTGACCGCGTTTTTGGCCAACGACGTGAGAACGTCAAAAACGACAAACCTTCAAGAGAAATAAAACAACACAGATGGTTTTTGATAAAGAAAATAAAGAACACACAAGATTTTTATAGTGGTTCAGCCCCGATCAGTCGGTAATAGCCTAATCCACTTAGAGTTGTGATTATAGATCTGTACTCAAGATCAGATGGACTGAGCCAACTGAGTTTCTTCAGTACAGATTGCAAAAATACAAGAATCCTTTCAAATACCAGCACTTTCTCTCTCTAGAATACTCAGACCCAAATTTTCTCTCTCTAGAAAGAAGAAGCAGAAGCCCCTCTCTAATCCCATAAGCCCTCTATTTATAGGCTTAGGGTCATACATACGGTATCCCCTAGAATCGGGATATTTTATTATACTTATTACATTTAAATTACAAAAAACATTCAAAATGTAACAAAACCCCCCATTTGTGGGAAGAATGAGAGATTCCCGCGTATCTTGTTGAAGCCGTTTACGGGAATCTTGACTTAGTCCTCCTCTAGCTAGTTGATCCACCTCCTACTGACCACTCATGCAAGTGCTGGTCGGACATGTTTTTGTTGGTCGGACAAGTGCATGGTGGTAGGACATGCACTCCTCTCCTCTAACATTCCATATCTCTCCTCTAACACGGCACTCTCCTCTAGAATGCCATATCTCTCCTCTAACATGGCACTCTTTATTTGGGCAACCATGCACTTGCTGGACATATGTATAAAGACCAAATTCTTGGGCTCTCCTCAGACCACACCCTTGGGCTCTCCTCGGACCACACCCTTGGGATCTCCTAGGATGCACTCTCCTTAGCTTTCCTCAGACCACACCCTTGGGATCTCCTAGGATGCACTCTCCTTAGCTCTCCTAGGACCACCCCCTTGGGGTCTCCTCGCACCACACCCTTGGGATCTCCTAGGATGAACTTGGCTTGGTTATGACATCTTTCAAGCAGTCCAAACTCTTCACCAGTCTACCGGGTCACTTTATCACAACTCTGAGGAGTCAATGTATTTATTGACTATTTAATGTGTCTTTTACGGACCATGTACTGCCATTTGTCACCTCTATTGCCACGTCATCAATCTCCATTTTTGGGGATAACACTAACCTTGGCACGCTCTGATACCAAGTTGTAGCGCCCTGGTTATCCAAGACCGCTACATTGTGTATTTTAAATAGTGCTTAACTCGTTAAATGAGTCATTAGGCCATAAACGGGCATCTAAATGTGACTAATGGTCTGGATTAAAAATTTCAGTCAAAAGGAATGGATATTTCATTAAAACATTAGACTGTACATGGGATCCTATAATAAACGTTTACAAAGTTGTTTACAGTTCCAAAATGGTCATTACAACTCCAAAGTTATAATCCGTCAACCTAAGCGGCAAAAATAAGGTTATACCCTAGATCCTCTGAGAAACCTTGGTCGTGGTGGTCAAGCAGCCGCATATGTAGACATCACTGCCTAAGCTCTCCAACTCATGGTTGGTCCAGCTTTTGTTTCCCTTTACCTGCACCACATAGCACCCCTGAGCGAAGACCCAGCAAGAAAACTTATACATGCTCATAAGTAGAGAATCACACATTTCCATATCATAATAAACATCCCCAGCAGTAATAACCCTACTCATGCATGTATCCAATTCAAATCAATGACTACAATGTCATAAGGGATCAAATGCCTTAAATAAATGATTAAGTGATTCATATCGGGGCCCATTGCCCAAGTACATGACTAATAAGTCACAATGGGGCTCAGCGCCCTAGGATCTGGGACTAATAAGTCACTCCAGAGTCCATTTCCCTATCCTCTGTATAACCAGCCTTGGAGCTGGCCCAGCGTACCTGAGGCTTTAATTTTCTACGACCATTGGGTTGAACAAGCGTGTAATGCACTTCTGATTAGGTCTAATCATATCAACCAGCATTCAGCGTGCTATTGCCATCCTTGACTCATAAGTCAATGCGTTACGACCAACACTCAACATTAATGTTGTCCTTGACTAATAAGTCAATGCTTTTCTCAAGTATATAATGATAACAGGCATTCATCATATAACAAACATCCATATATAGAGCACTCAACATGCTTCATAAATAATCACAGGCACAATCATAATCATCCACATTTACAGGGGCCAATTCCCAATCAAGACTATATTCTGCATTCAGGCTAAGCCCTAATCATGTACATCATATAATGGGTGCAGGTTTCTTAACTTAGGTCCGAGTACAATTTAAAATAAGAACAACCCTCGAGCACGGTTCTGAACCTGAGCTTCTAGTGGTAACCTAGTCACAACAAAATATAAAATCATATCAATAATGAGTAATTAAAGTCTTCTGGACCAAGTCCTAGACTCTGGGACCTCGAAATTTACTAAACAGAGTAGTAGATTCGATCCCGAGCCTTAAGGTTTGGAATCCCATCATTAATACTTAAGGTTGCCAAAAATGACCAGGTGGGTCGCGACCTACCCTTAAGGGTTGTAGGATGCCTCCAGACAGAAAGTCCCCCTGTCTGGGTCCAGCGGGCGGGTCATGGTGCGCCATCAAGACAAAGCCCTCACCTAGGCCCTGAGGATCACACGGGTCTCAGCGCCCAAGAACAGGGGCTCGGCGCAACCCTGCGAACCCAGCCATCCCTATTCTCCTAAACCCAAAACTCACCACAAATCAAAACCAAATAATCCCAAACGTCACACCTCAATCCCAGCAACAAAACCCAAGCTTTAACACATTCAAAACACTACCAAAAACCCAATTCACAACCTTAAACTTCCAAGCTTAAAACAATCGAAACCATAGCAAAATACCAACAAAAATAGAGTTTGTAATCCCTTACATCAGATGTGAATCGAACCCCAGTTTAACTTAAGAAATTCAACCCCAAACCTTAACCTTTGAATCCTCAAGTTTGCCCCAAAACCTCAAGTCCAATTGAGAGAGAAACCGAGAGAAAGAAAGAGAACTATTGAGAGGGAGAAAAGGAAGGCTAGTGTTGACGTGGTTTTTCGCCAACAATGTATTTAATAAATAATAAGGTTGATTAATGCTTAGTAATAAACCAAAATTTGAAATGAAATGACAAGAACACAAATCTTTTACGTGGTTCAGTGGTTAAAATCCACCTAGTCCATGAGTCTATATTATTGACGTTTCTCTCTCTATTTTGGCAGAGTTTTAGTATTACATAATCATCATCCCCTTCCCTGTCCAATATTTCCAGTATTTATAGAGAAATTCCATAGACATGTTTGGGTAACTACGTGAGTCAATCACGAATTTACATATTTTTATTACATTTAATATAAACTATTCCCATTTATACCAGGATATGATTTGATCACAAAGTAAATGGTCTCCTAACATTTGGGACATTAAATATGACAGGCTGGTCATAAATAATCGTATAAAATACCCTAGTCTTTGGGGATCCGCGGGTATGCAATATTTTTAAGTTACCACGAGCTAGATATTCCTCCGAGCTCATACTTCACAACCTCTGTATCCCTAGCTCGTATAACCAATGTGCAAACTGAGCTGCCCACGTGGACAATAAATGGATTCCTTGGTTATTTTTTCCATATATTTATTTACCAGCTGTACCCGAGTTGAGTGAAGGACTCGTGCTGAAATTAAGGTTAACATTTTCCCCCCAAGTCCCTGCTCGTCGTTCATGTCGTCACCTTCTGACCTACACAGTAGAGACTTTTAGACTGTTTTTGCATTAAACCATGCCTGCCCACTACTCGAGTATTGAACACGTGGTATACCACAATTGGCCTCTGTACGGGTTTCGAGGCCTGCAATAATTTTCTTGTCACCTTTTTTCTGCCATTTTGTCTTTTAAACCCTGTCCCTTAGATCTTGTACTAACCAAATCGGATGGCCCAAATTAATTTATGCCATTTACGTATAAATAGGGTAGACAATTTTCATGTTTCACCACCTTTCATTTGAAATTTTTCTGTATTTTCTCTCTTTTGTATTTTCGAATCCTTATTCTTTCTCAAAAAAACCCAAAAACCGTTTGTTGCACCCAGTTACCCAGGAGACTTTCAGGAACTTTCCCCTGCATAGTCTACTTCTGTTTATTGAAGAACATACTGTAAGCACCTCATCTTTTGGTTTTGAAGAAAATTTTCTTTTACTGGTCTTTTTTTTTTTGTTCTTCACCATGCTCATCCATACTTCATCGTAGTTAATATTAGGCTATTTCCTAAATGTTTTTAGCGAATAGGCTTCAACTTAGATTCAATGAGTAGGTCCTAAAATATCTTTAGAACTACGACATTCATAAAACTGGGTAATTTCTAGGTAAAGTTGGGTAATCCATGGCGAATTTAGAAAATACCCATTCTGGATATAAGAGATGAAAAATTTTTTGGGGTTCAAACCAGGTTGCTTAGGGGTCATGCTTCTTGGGTGGTTTTGCACTAAACCGCCTCCCAAGGAAAGTAGTGGTATGACATTCTGAAACACGGATCCCTAAATATCAGGGGTCTGTTAGGAAATCGAGGCGCATAACTTAGGGTAGCATGTGGCATAACGCGAGGTGGCTAAGGCTAACTCGGCTCGTATATCAAAAATAAGACATTCTCCTCCGTTCTTCCGTGTTGAAACCTTTAAATCCTCCTAGGTCGCCTACTAATTAGGTCATTCTATTCGTTAGGCGATCTGATGGCTCCCAAGAAGAATGCATCCAGCTCATATGCTCAGTAAAAGAATAAAGGGAAGGAGGTCACCTCAGAATCCCCCATTCCCCACTTCGGTCTAGTGGTGGAGAAGGAGGTGGTGGTTGACCCCAACACCTACTTCGAGGTGGAAAGAATCGTATCCAAGATTACGAACCAGGGGAGGGTAACCAAAATCATGCTAAGCCACAACAGTGAGGTCGAGACCGGAGTTCTCATTGCCTGATTTGCTTTTGAAGGGGAACGGAGCTGCTCCCCTCTCCAAGACGATTTCACAGCCTGGAGTGATGAACACTTGAAGGCATGAGCCTTCCACCCCTTGGACCAATACTTCGAGGACTTTCTGAATATCATGAAGTTGACTCCATTTTAGCTCCCCCCAAATTCTTATAGGCTTTTGGCGGGGCTGAAATACTTGTTTTTGAAGCACAAGTGGGAGGTCCCCACTCTGGCAGATATATTATATTTCTTCTGCCTTAAAGCCAGCCCGGAATAGAGAGGTCGAGGTGACGGGTTCTACTATCTCACTAGATTCCCCAACTCTGAACCCGTCATCGAGCTCCCAAGCCACCCTAATGACCATAAGGACTTGTTATTTTTGTCGAACGGGTTCTGAAACTTTGACCACAGATACTTCAACCGTCCTCGTAAGTTCTTTTAGTCCCTGATTTCAGCTCTCGAAATTTTATTCTTTCCAAGATATTTTCCTTGTACATGCATTAACTGAGTTTATTTCTCGCGCATCCATATTTGCGAGGACAGCGAAATTCGTGACCCTCGAGGGTCAATACATGATGTTGTATTGGCTCCCACCCAGCAAGAAGGACTACTACCAGGTCGTCAATGATGTCACGATGATGGCATGTCTGGTGAAGGCCAGACATTGCCCTTAAGGACCCGGGCTACCCTCCCGGTAATCCACGAGTTCCCATCCTCTCAAGAAGAGGCCTTGCTAGCCATCAAAGGCGAGGAGGAGGAAGAAGACGAGGTGCCTATTGTACGAAAAGGCGGGTTCTTGCGACTGTTCGGGAACTCGATTTAGAACAAGCTACGTCAGGGGCAGCAGCCAGCCCGTCCGGCCAAGGTAACCCATATCCTTATAGGTTAGTTAGATTTTACCCAAATCTGCTCGTCCACCGTCATCCTCACAACCCAGACCGTAATATCACCCTGCTCCAGTGTGTAGACCACTTGGTGGTGTGTCATGACAGTAGTTACCCTAAGGGCACCATTGTTGTCGACCATAACTTAAATTTTAGGTCCACCATCTTTGAGGAGTAGGGTACCGATCGTAGGACCTGGCCTTCTCTGCTCCAAGGCGCCTTTTCCCCTGGATTTAGGCAGTACATAGATGAGTCCAACCCCGAGGTAGAACCTGAGCCTGCACCTCCTAGGATCCAAGAAATACTAGTCGTAGACTCTCCTTCTCCTCCAGTAGCCCCAAGGCCAGAGGTCATGATTATAGACTCCTCCCCCAGCCTAGAGGGTAGGATCTTTATTTATTTTCTTTATGTGTTTTTGACAACTTTAGTCATGAACTAACACCCTTTTGTTCTTTTCAGACAAAGAGATGGAACAAACCAGAGCTCTTGACCTCCGTACAGCCTTCCAAGCTGGGAAAACTGGCTCGGGCCCCGTTGTGAAGAGGTCTAGATTTACGAAGAAGGCCCCGTCGATAGCAGGAGATGCCTTAAAATCCCCTACTAAGGGGAAAGGCACAAGCTCTACATCTCTGGTGTCTTCCATTACTAATAGGAGGGTTCCTCCTCCCCCTCCTCTGCCCTAATTTGCGCCCCCCAAGCTACCCAAGTGATACAAAGTGATCCTCCAGCTCCCCCTGTCCCAGCTGCAACCGTCCGAATACCAGTAGATCCCCAGGATCTAGAGAAAATCCCTGAAGCCTTTCGGGGAATCATTTACAAGACAGCGAGCCATATGGAGTCTGCCATGGGAATGAGCCTCACTATAAGTTGTCTTTCCTTGGTGAAAATCTTGTTCTTTTTTTTTTTTATTTACCAAGGATATCTCTGACTTGCTCTTTTTCTATGTTGCAGTCTGCCCTGGCTCAATATCGCAGTATAGCCCATGCTAGGGCTAGAAATTATGAGCTCAGGGCCGAGCTAAACGCTGCCAACACAACCCTGGTAGCCGCTCAAGAAGGTGAGCAAGCCGCTCAGAAGATCGCACATGATGCCAAAGCGGCTCTCACCTCGTCTCAAGAAAATGAGCAAGCTGTAAAGGCTGCCCTGACTGCCCTCCATGGTCAATTGGCGCAAGTCTAGACTGAGGTGGCCAAGATCAAAGCTGAACTACTCGAGGTCGAGGTTGCAGCCAAAGAAGAGAGGGTGGCCTCATTATCGTTCATGGAGGATATGTTGTACCATTGCTGGGCTTTTAACCAGGATGGGAACTTTTCTTTCATGGATCTTGAGTTGCGGGATTCATACCTTGAAAAATTCAAGGCTCGAATTTTGCAAGAACCGTCTGAAATGGGGGAGACTTCTGCGGTAGGAGAGCGGGATGGCGGGGAGGTTACATCCTCAGAGCGACCTAGAGGAGCTCAGTGACCTTTTTTTTTTCTTTTGGGTGTTGTTGTTGTATTTTTTTATTTGTTTGTAAACAATTCTCTTTTGGGCTCAATTTGAGGTTTTTCTCCTCGGGATAATTTTATTTAGATATCTAACTTTTGATCTATTTATCTTTCATTTATTATCTCTCATGTTTATGACTCCTTAGACTTGTAAATTCAAGATTTTAGGAATTGATTTTTAGATCGGGATAAATGTGTTGATTGATATCATACCTATTAAGAATCAGGCCTTGGACCCGATTATATCCGGGATTTTAAATATTTTAAACTTAGTTCGTGTTAGGTTTATTGATAACTCGAGCTTTAAAAAGTCCTTAATTTTAAACAATTTTCCCAACTTTCCAAGTTTTGTACCTGGTTGTATCCAGGGTTTTAAATGATCAAAATTGAGTTTAAACTAGGTTTATTGACATCTTGAGCTCTTAGAAAGCCATCGAATATTCAATTTTCCAAGCTTCTAAGTTTTGGACATGGTTGTATCTAGGGTTTCAAGTAACTTAAACTTAGCTCGTGCTAGGTTTATTGACATCTCAAGCTCTTAAAAAGCCGTCGAATAATCAATTTTGTACCTAGTTGTATCCAGGGTTTTAAGTAATTTAAACTTATCCAGCGATCTTATTCTGATCTACCTTAGGTTATATGCCCCCAAGTAACCAGAATGTAGAGAATTTCTTGGTTGCTTTTACAAACTTCAATACACGAGCTAACACAACCTTAACAAGAAAAATTATTTAAAACCATCTTAACAAGAAAAATCATTTAAAAATCCATTTGTTATTTAATTAAATGGCTTTTATAATTAAGCATTACATGGATGACAATACTACTGATAATACTTTTTTAAATGCATGGCGTTCCAGGTCCGTGGGACAATTTCTCCATTCAACCTAGCTATCTTGAAAGTTCCTTCATGCAAAACATTCACGATTTGATATGGTCTTTCCCAGTTTGGGCCTAAAACAGCATCCTTGGGATCCTTATTCACCAGAAAGACCCTTTTGAGAACCAGGTCGCCCAATCCTAAACTACGTCTCTTGACTTTAGATGTAGAGTCCAAGAACTTTACTTAGCTAGTTAGATAGTAGTATAATAGTAATAGTAGTAGTATTTTTATGACTGTGGACTTTGGTTCAGACCGGGATTTATATTGACACTCATAGTAACACTTGTAGATTTTCTAAGTTTAACCTATAGTTTAAGAATATTAATTTTAACCTAAGGTCTGATTAATATGACTGATATTGGTGGTGATAAATATTATATTATAAGGTTTAGATAGACCCAATAAGAAAGTAACACTTGTCATGTGTAGGTTTAATGATAATTAAGTAGGAATAAGTTTATTAAGATTAAAATTTGAATATCCTAGGGTCTGTCAGAAGCTTTGAAAATGTTAGAGGGCTTAGTCAAGGCTGTTTACTCAATTCAAATTAAGCTAAAATTGTGTAATTTCGTGTTTAAATATTCAGCGTATGCCGATATATCGCAGCTATAGGGGGCGATATATCGCAGTACGGGGATACAAAAAACACGAAACTTCGCACGATCGCCTCGGGCATGCTGGCCCAGGTGATATATCGCCTATAGGGGGCGATATATAGCCTCCTTCAGTGCATTTTGAAAGTTTTTGAAAATGTTCTCAATTCAAATCTTTAACCTCTTGATAAGTCCAGCATCTTTCTGAACGAGTCTTCAGCCTCTGCTGAACGATTATTCAAATATTTTTCCACTTAAAAAGCCATTATTTTTATTCAAGTTAAATGAAGATCTTTTCATTCCTAAACTCTATAAATAGGACCTAGTACCCAGCCATTTATTCATTCATCAAGCTAAGTTCAGAGGCTGCAAGTTGCTAAGTTATTGTGAGAGTGTAAACACTTGGGTTGGGGATTATAAGCTTGATCATTATAAGCTTACCAAACACTTGGGAAGTAAGGTTTATAGCACATTTCGGTTCAAGGTTTAGATTGGTCATAGAAGCATTCAAGGTATTCCAACCTCTAGCTCATTTGGTATTATTTCTCTTTAAGTTTTTGTAGTTTTCTATTCAGCACCCTAACTTTATTCTTTATTCTTGGATAGGAAATCTAAGATCTTGAACATAAGCTTTTTCGTAAGTATATTCGTAATTGTATAGTTCTTCCATTCTTTTCATCTCATCCTCTTTAGTATACTCACCCTTCCATTTATGGTTTTTAGGAGTGTTCCAAAGTCCCAAAACTGTTCTCATATCCCGGTATTTTTGGTAAGGAAAATAGGATAGGATTTATGTGTTATATGATTTATATGTTATGATAAATGTTATCTTATGATTATGTGTTATGTAATATGCTATAATATTTATAGTTTTCGATTCCCCACACCGCAAATGGCCACGGGGATAAGATCATCGTTAGCTTGACTGGAGCAGCTTGGGCGACTGTGGCGAAGTGCTAGCATTTGTTGCATTTTTGAACATACGAGATGGAGTCTTTCGTTAAAGTGGGCCAAAAATAGCCCTGCCTCAATATATTTCAATGCTAGGTTTTGCCCCCCAGCATGATCTCCACAAAAGCCTTCATGCAATTCTTGCAGGATGGTTTTATCCTCTTCAGGTAGAACACACTATAGGAGAGGTAATGAATGACCATGTCAGTATATGTCCCATCCACTATCACATACCTCGAAGCTTGATAGAGTATTTTTCTAGCATCCTTTCTTACCTCAGGTAGCCTTCCCATTGTGAGGTATTCCATTATAGGGGTCATCTAGGTCAGTATTGTGTCGATCATCCTGACCTCTACCATTTTTTCTGTCATGCTCGGACTCTCCAAGAACTCTACTGGCCCTCCATTCAAGGTCTCAGCTTCCTTGGTGGTGGCAAGCCTTGCCAAAGCACCAGCATTGGAATTCTGCTCGCGAGGTATCTGTTCAACAGTACTATATTCAAATTCGGATAGCTCCCCCTTCACCTTAGCTAAGTAATCCGCCATCTTGGTGCCTCAAGCTCCACTCCCAACACCTAATTAACCACGAGTTAAGAATCGATATAACACTGGACGACCTTTTCTTTGAGCTCCTTCGCCACTCTCACTCCAGCTAGCAAGCCTCATATTCGGCTTTGTTGTTAGATTCTTTGAATCTGAATCTTAGGGATAAATGGAATCGATACCCTTCTAGGGAGATTAATATCATCCCAGCTCCTAATCCGTTCTCATTCGATGATCCATCTACGAATATTTTCCACAACTCTTGCACCGGTTCCCTCAAAAGCTCCTCTTGAAATCCGGTGCATTCAGCCACAAAATCAGTAAGGGCCTTACTTTTGATTGAGGTCCGTGGCACGTATAAAACCTCGAACTGACTGAGTTCAACTACTGATTTTAAAAGATGTCCCAACATTTCAGGTTTTTGCAATACATGCCTTAAAGGTTGGTAGGTCATGATGTTGATTGAATGGGACTGAAAATATGGTCGGAGCGAAGCTAATATCAGACATAATACCATCTTCTCTATCAATGGATACCGTGATTCAGCTCTGAGAAGTCTATTGCTTATATAATACACCAGTTTTTTAGCACGGTCTTCTTCTCGAACTAACATGGCGCTGACTGCATTTTCGGTCACGGCCAAATAAAGGAATAGAGGTTCTCCAGACACAGGCTTAGACAATACTGGGGGCTCGACCAAGTGTATTTTTAGGTCGAGGAATGCCTGATCGTACTCCTCAGTCTATTCAAATTTTTTGTTTCCTTTGAGCAAGTTATAGAATGGCAAGCACTTGTCAGTGGATTTTGAAATAAAATGGTTCAGGGCTGCCACCTTTCCCGTCAGGCTTTGAACTTCTTTATGCGACCTAGGCGAGGGAATTTCTAACAATGATCTAATTTTATCAGGATTTGCCTCTATCCCCCTTGTATTTACTATGAATCCCATAAATTTTCCCGATGCCACTTCGAAAGTACACTTCTAGGGATTCAGCCTCATATCACACCTCCTTAAGATCTCAAAACATTCTTTCAAATTAGATACATGGTTAATGGTAGTCTTGGATTTGAAAAGCATATTGTCGACATACACTTCCATATTCTTCCTGATCTGATAAACAAACATTTTGTTGACTAATCACTGATAGGTAGCTCTGAAATTCTTCAGCCCGAAGTGCATGACTTTATAACAGTATACGTTAATTGGGGTCATAAAGCTAGTATGTTCTTGGTTCGCATGATTCATCGCGATCTGGTTATATCCAGAATACGCATCCATAAAGGACATGAGCTCGTGACCTGCCATGGCATCTACCAACTGATCAATCCTTGGCAGTGGGAAGCAATCCTTGGGACAAACTTTGTTTAGGTCAGAGAAATCTATGCAGGTCCTCCATTTTCCGTTTACTTTGGGACCAGCATGAGATTGGCAACCTAGATCGGGTATTTTTCTTCACGAATAAACTCGCATTTTATCAGTCGAGCTACTTCTTCCTCCAGTGCTTCTGCTTGAACTGTTCCAAAACGCCTCTATTTTTGGGATTCTACAAGCACGTTTGTAACGCCCTACTTCCTTAGAGCCGTTACTAAGTGAGTTTTTAAGACAAAACAGTGTGCAATGGACTCGCTAACCGAGGTTTTGAAACAAAAGTGTGACTAATTAAAAGTTAAGGCTGTAATCTTTGAAAATGCGTCATTTTCATTAAAACTTCTATTATTAAACATTTGGGATCCCAAAATAAGTTTTGAAAACTAATTACATCTTGAAATAAGGTTACAGTTGAGAAATCATAAAATCATAGATTATTACAGCCATTTTCGAATAAACCCCCAACCAAAGCAGTCGGGCAGACCAAACATGTACACGTCGCTTCACGCTCTCCGTACTCATGGTTGGTTGACTCAGTCTTTACCCTTACCTGCAACACAGAGCACCCGTGAGCCGAAGCCCAGCAAGAAAACTCATGCAGAACATAACATATGCAATGTATACAGTTTTATCATAACAGATAATCCACAAATAAATAAGTCAACCATTTAGACTAAGCAAACACATGTATCCACCGGGCCCCGCCCTGATTATAGCATAACACATGAATCCACCGGGCCCCGCCCTGATTATAGCATCCCATGTGCTAGGTGTTACTTTCGGCCCACGGCCGCCCCGGCTTACGCCGTACTCGGCCCACGGCCGCCCCGGCTTACGCCGTACTCGGCCCACGGCCGCCCCGGCTTACACCGTACTCGGCCCTTGCCGCTCATTTCATCATAATCACACATATAGCACATTCGAAATAATCATTCACACACATCATGATTCATTTAAGGTTTAAACATTTGCACATAATACAATCTGGGGCCATGCCCTAACCTCGGGTGTTATAGTTTTCTTACCTTTCCTTTCAATAGCTTAGATCACCTGACTCCTTGAGCACGATCCCACACGAGCCTTAGCGCACACCTAGGCACAAACATAGGTCAAAGTCAACACCGAACCCCAAGTCCGAATACCTAGCCTCGGGACCAATCCCGAGCCCCCGGGAAGTCCCAAATCCCCAAAACAAAGTGGCGGAAACAAGCCCCGAACCCTAGGTCAAAATCCCTCATCAAAAACCCAAAATTCACCTCTGTGAACAGTGCAGCGCTACAGCGCTCTAAAGAGGGCGCTGTAGCGCTACAAGCAGAATGCACCCCCCAGAAACAGGGACTAGCGCTACAGCGCCCACTGACTAGCGCTGTAGCGCTAGTTGCAGCCCAGAAAACCCAAAATCGCATTTCTGCGATTTCTTTCACCCAATCTCAAACCAAACTTCCCCAAATCTTTACCAAACTCAAAATCAAGCTTATGAACACTCTCCATTCATCCCAAGCATCCCAAATCCTCAAATCCCAAGATCATTTATCCCAAATCTCAAAATCTACCATGAACAACCCTAAACCAGAAATTCATGCAAACCACAAAGATAAAGTCTTAGAAATCATACCATTGCTGCAAATTTCGACCTTGAATCAACCCTAGGCCTCCTTAGCTTGCTATCCCCCAAAGCTTGCCCAGAAATCCCCTGAGATTCCCATTAATCCAGCTCAAAACACAGCTCAAACCATCAAAACCCTTAAAACCGAAAATCTCTAAAACTTACCTCAAACATTGATGTGTTCTTGCTAATCCTTGCCAAATCTTCAAGTATAACCTTAAGATTCTTGATGCCCAGCCTATCCTAGCTCTCCACCGAGCTTTTCCCCAAGAAAAACGGAGAGGAACGGTGCAAGAACGCACAAACCGTTCCTTGAGAAAACCCCCCCTGTTTTCTCTCTTTTCTTTCTTTCCTTCTTCTTTCTTTTCTTCTTCTTTCAGCATTCCCTCTCTCTATAAAGCCTAAAAAAACCTATCTCCAAAAGCCAAATGACCAAAACGCCCTTCCTATAAATTCTAAATCCTTTTGTTCAAGTAGGGCCATTTTAGTCATTCACCCAATTCCCGCTAATCCTCAAGTGTCTCTAATATTTTCCCGTTGCTTCCCAATACCTGATAAATCACCAAATAATTATCCCCCATCATCAAAATAATCTCAATCTATTTCTCTGAATTCCTGCTCATACCCCCAGGCTCGCCCCGAGCTGGGTATAAATTCCTGTCAACACTTTCCGCTAGCCTGCTCACTGGGATCGCCTTGAGTCACAAAGCACAGGTACATCCACATACCACTGTGGCCTCAACAATCAACACATATCAATACAGTTACGCCCAATCATGGCCAAAATTACAATTATGCCCTTCTAACACGATCCGGGCCTACATGCACACTAACTTACATAGTCATGCATCTCAGATAAACAAATAGTCATATAACATGCTTTAAATCATAACCATGCATTTAAATAATTAAAATCACACATAAATCCCATCATGCCCTCCTGGCACGCTAATCAAGGCCCTTAAGCCTTATTAGCGAATTTGGGTCGTTACAACTATCCCCTCCTCATAAAAATTTCGTCCTCGAAATTTATCCAACATATCAGTCAATAAACCCGCAGCTCTTGACCATAACTTCCAAGGTCCACCGCCTTTACTTTACTTTTCAACAACAGTCTTACAGGAGTAACAATCTTGCCTCTCAAGATCTTGTCTAACGGCCATACTCTCGATAGCCTTTCGCTTACACAGCAACCCTGCCGAAGCCTCAGGGCCTGCCTTGATTACAATGACCAATTCACTGTCTTATTCCTGATTCCAGAGATACTCAAAAGTCATCACCTCTACTAGGTGGGATCAACTTGTAGGCCCCGCCGGCCTAACCCTTAGTACAACTTCCGAATTTTATGCCGAATTAAGAATCAGAACTCTCCCTTCTTTCTCTGAACACCTTACAGATCCTCGTCTATTATTACGCAGAGACGCAGCTCTTTCTTCCCGGAACTTTATTTCCTCAACATTTAGCAATTTACCTGCTCTTTATTCTTTCGAATATGCAGACACTCCTGCCTTAAGGATTCCAACAACCTCTCTGGCTTTCTCTCTGAACCAAAGCCAATCCATAGTATTCACTATGCGTTACATTAACAAGACACCAACGACTGCCACCGCGACTAACTCGTCAGGGATTACACTTCCCTTAATACCTCAAGTATTCGCCTACTCAGCGCTTAATTCTTTAAGATCTTTGATAACTTTCAGACTGCCAATTCCCTTGCAATCAACTGACAATTCCAGGTTCCCACTCTGTTCTTTTCGTTCTTTAGACCCATTCCAAAATTTAAAATACTCTTGGGTCTCAATTCCGAATCATCGACGTTTTACCCTGCTACCAGTTCACCTGAACCAACTACATTAACTCAAACCACCGAGTTAAAACTTTTCATGTCCAAACACTTTACTCAAGGTCCAAAGTTGTCTATTCCCGTGATACACTACCACATCACTTAACCCTTCAGGGTCCAAGGAAAACACTAGACTCTGTCACCCGCTCGACCCTCCCGGTACGACGTACCCTAGGAGGTGGAATGATATCCATTCCGAATCCTCATTCGCAAACCAAATCTAATTGGATCCTTCATCCATTCCTGGTATCCCAACTTGTACCACCTTAGCAGGGTCCTTCCCTGCTTCAACCCAAAGTCGACACTTCGGATTCCATAGCTCAGTGACACTCACCAGCTAATCATACCTACTAACGTTACGCCAATCTCAGTCGTTGCCTCTTCCTCTATTACAATCTATGGCGTTATTACCTGACTGACACACGCCTCACAGCTAGGAGTCTCGCCTCCAATTAAATCTCCCCTCGCTCAATCGAGGATTTCAAACACTGATCACCCATCTGATACCTTTCACCACATCTGTGTCTTAACGCTACCTTCCTTACTGATACCCAACACTCAGGTACCTTATGCCCTGCACAACAGTCGACTTAACGTTCCAAGTTTATCAACCATGATCCATTTAGTCGCCTCCCGCAAGGTTCAATCCATCCTCGCGTCAATTAATTCCTGGGCGTGCCCAAATCGTGGTACACTCCCCCACTTCCATGTCCTTACCATAGATCAGGTCCTCTATGCAATCACTCTTTACTAAACCTTAACATACACAAATTCCAGCATTGCCAGATATCAATCGATTCACATGTATTCACATGACCAGGCGAAAAAATCTAGATTCCCTTGTAAGAAATTAATCATCTCCTTCTTCCTTTCCTTATCAAGATTTTTTCCAATCTTAACAACTCTTGAAGCTTCATTGGGATCTATGTTTACTTCCTTGAGTTCCTCAATAGCTTGGAGCTCTGACCTATCCTCGCCCATCCCTAGGTCAATATCATCACGGGGGGAAACGTCGCTATCCTTTGTTTCCTGAGGTTCCTCCATCCCACAAGTAATTTCCACTTCCTGGGGCTCCTCCCCTCAGTCACTTATGGCCATAGCTTGCTGCCCGGGTTGTGATTTTCCCTTCATAGAAATGCTATAGAATTCCCTAGCAGCGAGCTGATCTCCTCTGACAGTGCATATTCCTACAGCTGAGGGGAATTTGAATGCTAGGTGGCAGATAGGAGTTATGGCCTCAAACGCCGTCAACGCATGTTGGTCCAAGATTGCATTGTATGTGGCTGGACAATCAATTATCATGAATTCAAGCAACTTCGAGACAGTTCGTGAAACTTCTCCCAATGTCACCACTAATTCAATCGTTCTGATGGCAGCCGACCATTCACAAGAAAACCCATATAGAATCATTGAGGTCGCCTTCAGCTTGGTTATAGATAATCCCATTTTTTCCAAGGTATACCTAAAAAGTAGATTCACAAAACTCCCGTTATCTACTAGTGTCCTCCGTACTCTCCGATTGGCAAGCTGAACGGTCATGACCAAGGGATCGCTATGTGGGAACTAGACGTGACTAGCATCCTCTACTGTAAATATGATTGGTTGTTCTTCCAATCGTTGTTGTTTCAATAGCCACTACTCTGGGACGAACTCCACTCCATGATGGGATTTCAGTTCGTTAATGTACCTCTTCTAGGCCCCTCTGCTCGTGCTAGCCAGATGAGGTCCGCCCAAAATGGTGGCTATTTCTCCGCCTATTAGTGGAGGGGGATCGACCTGATTTGCTTTAGCTATGGTTTGCCTTACAAGAGCCTCGAGAACTGATTGAGTGATTTTTCCAGCGGGCTGATTAGGGGCCACTCGATTTTGGGCATAGTGTGCCAAAAGTCTCATCCTGATAAGAATCTCGATCTCATCCTTCACCTGTCTACAGTCATCAGTGTTATGACTGATATCATTGTGGAATCGGCAGAATTTCGAGGGATCTCTCTTCGCTCTTTGGTTTTTTAATAGTTATGGCTTCTTCCATGGAAGGCGAGTAGAATTGGCCAAGAAGATGCGCTCTCTTTTATCCGTGAGGTCGGCACAAGTTGCGTAAACAAGTTTGAATTTTTCCCCGGAATTATTTTTCTTTGTTCTCCTCTGGTCGCCCTCACCATTTCCCTTACTCTTTTTATTACCCCCTTGGTTATTCTAGATAAAGGTTTGAGTCATAGCTGCAACATCCATTACCGCTCCAACGGGCTAGACAGGGATCTGGTTCGTTCCTACGACAGAAGCTCGCGCCTCTGCCAAGTTAACCCATCTTTGAGCTTGTGCCAAGAACATGTCCATATTATTAACTCCTTTTCATTGTAATTCTTGCCACAGGTCGCCTCCAACAAGGATTACCATTCTCATTTCCATGAGCTTGGAGTTGTCATCGACGTCTCCAGCTCGGGCAGCGATATTGGCAAACCTACTTAGATATGCTTTCAACGGTTCACCAGGCTACTGCTTTACATTGGCTGATGAATTAGCCTTGACCCTAGCTGTCTGGGAGGCCCTGAATGCTCTCTTAAAATCAGCAGAACACTTCTTCCATGAGCTAATAGAATGCCTCTTGTATTGTTTAAACCACTACCTGGCTGGCCCAATCAGAGTTGAGGGGAATAAGATGCACCTTAGATCGGGCCCGACGTTGTGGGTCATCATCATGGTCTTAAACATCCCAAGGTGATCAGACGGATCCCAATCTCCATCAAACTTTGAAAAGTGTGGCATTCTAAAGTGCACTGGATATGTGGCTGCCGCAATATTTGGAGTGAAAAGCTCAAGCTCATCCTCTGAGCCTCAATCATCTTTATCTTTTTCAGATAGAAGCTTGTTCATTTCCTCCTCCATCTAAGCTAGCCTCTCGAGGGTTTGGTCCCTGATCCCTAGGTTGTATTGGGGCTGTTCAATAGCTCCCATCCTATAGTACGCGTTTGTTGGGTTATTTTCCCTCCAAGCTCGAGCTTTGTTTTGTGGGGCGTTCTCATTATCACGTTCTATGGAAGGACCTCCCTCCTGACGAGTATAACTAACATCCCCATCCCGAGCTAGATTTCTTCTCTGTGAATTCAGGTGATCGCGCAGATCAGGATCTGAAACATATTGCGGGCTTTGTGCGGAACTTACATGATTTCTCTGATCGACCCCAGACCTACCACTTTGATAGCTTTCAGTACAATAACTTTCGTTTGCGAAGATTACAGCTCGCGGTTAAGGCCGAGGACCTAGATTTTCAACACGTGTCTGTGGGACATAGGTGTAAGCAGACGAAGGAGGATTTGTCCTACTGTCTTCATAGGCAGTAATATCTCTCATAGGCCGAGGTGGTGTTGGATGTCTAATGGGTGACGAAGGATGTCTTATTGGTGAGGCAATCCTTGTCCCATCAGGGGGAACTAGATGACCCCGACCCTGTTCTCTTTCATTGTTTCTAGCCCTCTGTGCTTGGTGATCAGGCCGCGATGTCGGAGGGTTGGCTGGAACATGATGTCTCTGTGAGCCTGTTCCAACCTTTCCCCCTGGATTGCCATGAGTATCCTAGGTACTTGTGAAGGAGGCACCGAACATGGGGTCGCAGTTCTAATTGATCGACTGACATGTTGATGACCCCGATGAGGGCCACTGGGTTGAGGATTCTAGCGATCTCGTACTGTAGGCACAGAACTTGGGGTGGCAGTTCTGACTGACCGACTTGGCTTGGATCATTTATTTCGGTGGGACTTATGAGACCCACTTTTCCTCTTTCTGACATTAACGTCCATTGCAAGAGGGGTTAACCAAGCCAAAACCTCTTCGATTTTCATGTTTGCCTTAGCAAGATGGCTTCTTAATTGTATATTTTCCATTTCAACGAAAATTAAGTAGTCTGGGTTCAGATTCGGTGGCAATGACGCCGAACTTCCAATATCACCATGGCCCGCCGGTTGCTTTCCCAGATGTTGCTGAACTTCAGGGCCATGCTCATTCGCAACAGTGGTATCATGGGCCTCCTGCCCACTAGGCTGTTCAATCTTATTGTCGTGCATTGAGCGAGTGAGGACCATGATGAGATTCGATTGGGATGTTGATAAAGCACCAATTAACTCTCAACGAAAGCACCAAACTGTTGATGCAGTTTTTCACCAACAGTGTATTTAAGAAATAATAAGGTTGATTAGTGCTTATAATAAACTGAAATATGAAATGAATTCACAAGAACACAAATCTTTTACGTGGTTCAGTGGTTAAAATCTACCTAGTCCACAAGTCTATATTATTGTTGTTTTTCTCTCTATTTTGTTAGAGTTTTAGTATTACATAATCATTGTCCCCTTCTGTACGCCTTGATTTTCCTACAGGCTACTAGCGAGCTGAGATATGGCCTAATCATGTCTACCACGTGGACATCCCCAAGACCGGAGCTTCCATCGTAAGATCCTACCCCCTTAGCTTGAGGTAATCTAAAGGTTCGCCAAGATTGCTTAAGGACTGAGTCTGGACTCTGAAGGCCACAGGTCGAGGGAAGCATCCAGCTCGTGGTACGAGCTAGAGTTGGAGGCTGTGACCTTTTATAAAGTCAACCACGCAAGGTAAACGTGCATATATCAGACATCACGTGTCTGATATATCCCTGACTTATCGGATACGCCGCATGAACGTGCGTATTCAGACACCCACAACTGGGTTGGGCCGTGCGGCCCATTATCCCCCTTACCTATTGATTAGACCACACTTCATGTGTCAGGTTTTAGGAATTAATCATGAATGTCACAGAGTTGACATGATAGGTAAGAAGGTCATGGGATGACCTTCTTACCAACTCCCAGGTGCCCTCTCCTATAAATATGGAGACCCTGGGATTTGAAAAGGGTTGGGTTCTATTGTGTAAAGAAAGACCTTGTAAAAGAATACCAAGCATATAGCAATAATATTGACTGGTGGAGTAGAAGGATTTTAACCTTTGAACCACCTATAAAACGTGATTGTGTCACCAGTCCATTTACAAAGATCATTCATCTATTTCGGTTCAATATAAGCACTAATCCCTTCCTCTTATCTTCTTAATTACCTATTGGCGAAGAACCGCGTCAACAGATTGGTGCTTTCATTGAGAGCTGGTCAGATTGGTGCTATCGCAAACATCCAACTATGGTGACCACTCGATCAAGACACGATAACGAGGCGGAACAACATGATGGGCAGGAGGCTCATCATGCTGCCATCTCCGATGAACAAATTCCTGAGGTCCAGCAGCAGCCGGGCAAACAGCCGGTGGGCCAAGATGACACTGGAAGTTCGGCGCCTCGGCTACCTAATCCAAACCCAGATTATTACACTGCGGTAGAGGTGGAGAACGTTCATTTAAGGAGCCAACTAGCGAAAGATAGTTAGCAGATTGAGGAGGTATTGGCCCGACTACCCCCTTTTACAACCGACGTTAACGTCGGAAAGAGGCAAGGCATGTAACGACCCCAAATTCAGTATTAAGGCTTGGGGCCTGGGATAGTGTGCCTGGAGGGCATAAAGGAATTCTGTGTGTGTCTTTAATGAGTTTTATGCATGATTATGATTTAATGCACGTTATATGATTAGGTGATTAATTGTGATGCATGACTACGTGAATTAGTATGCATGTAGACCTGATTGAGCATATTTGTAATTTGGCCATGTTGGGCATGACTATGTTGATACCTGTGATCTATGACTCGAGACGATCCTAGAATGAGTGGGTTAGTGGAAAGTCAAAGCGGTAACCTGTGCCAGGCTTGAGTTAAGCCTGGGGAGTTTAATTGAGAATCTGGGAATATATTTGATGATTAATCCGGTATTGGGTAGCGAGCGGGAATTATTAGGAACACTTGAGGAATTAGTGGGAATTTGGGTAATATGACTAAAATGCCCTTTATGGACATAAAGGTTTAGAATTAGTAAGGGAGGGCATTTTGGTCATTAGGCTTGTAAGAGAGAAAATAAATAAGGTCTTTATACTTAGTGGATTTTTTTAGAGAAAAGGATAGGCTGAAAGAGAGAAAGAAGGAAGAGAAGGAAGAGAGGGAAAACTGAAGGGTTTGGCTTTGAGGATTCGGTTTGTGGCTCTCCCAACCATTTCACTTGATTTTTCTTGAGGTTAAGCTCAGTGGGAAGCTAGGGTTAGCTGAGCATCAAGGATCCTAAGCTAGGCTTGAGGATTGGCAAGAGATTAGCAAGATCAAATCAGAGATTTGAGGTAAGTTCTTGAGATTTTTGGTTTTAGGGTTTTGCTGGTTTTGAGCTGTGTTTTTGAGCTAAATGAATGGGGTTTTTGGGAAAACAGGTCAAGGTTGTGAAGGTGCAAGCCAAGGAGGTCTAGGGTTCAGTTCAAGGTCGAAATTCCACCCACGGTACGATTTCTAAGACCCTATCCTTGTTGTTTGAGTGATTTTTTGGTTTTTGGTTCATTGGGTTAGATTTTGAATTGTGGGTTGCTTGAGCTTGGGATTGAGTTCATGGGGTGCTTGGGATGAGTGTGTGGTGTATATAAGTTTGTTTTTGGGCTTGGGAAATAGTTGAACAAGTTTGGGTTCGAAATGGGGGAAGAAAATCGCAAGATGCGATTTTTGGTTTTGGTCTGCTGCAACTAGCGCTACAGTGCTAGGTAGGGGGCGCTGTAGCGCTAGCCCCTGTCTGGTGAGGGTGGTTCTGCTTGTAGCGCTACAGCGCTACCTTTTGAGCACTGTAGCGCTGCACTGTTCACAGAGGGGATTTTTTGGGCTTTTGTGAAGGGATTTTGACCTAGGGTTCGGGGCTCGATTCCGCCACTTTGTTTTGGGGATCTAGGACTTCCCGGGGGCTCGGGATTAGTCCCGAGGCTAGGTTTTGGACTTGAGGATTGGTGATGACTTTGACTTGTGGATTTTGCTTAGGTAAACGCTAGGGCTCGGGTAAGATCGTGCTCAAGGAGTCAGGTTGATCAAGGCTACTGAATCTAAAGGTAAGAAAACCGTAACACCCGAGAATAGGGCATGGCCCCACTGTGTGATTGTAGGGCATGGCCCAGATTGTATTATGTGCAAATGTTTAACCTTAAATGAATCATGATGTGTGTGAATGATTATTTTGAATGTACTATATGTGTGATTATGATGAAATGAACGGCAAGGGCCGAGTGCGGCGTAGGCCGGGTACGGCCGTGGGGCCGAAAGTATCACACAGCACATGGGATGCTTATATTCAGGGTGGGACCCAAGGGATACATGAGTTATCCTCGCGGTGAAAACCGAAACCCCAGGCTTTGGTAAGGCCTCGGGGGCGGCTTGGCCGTACTTGTTTATTATGATGGTTTTCCTATGTATCAGTGAATTATGCCAGCTATTTGATTTGCATATGTTATGTACTATTTGGGTTTTCTTGCTGGGCTTCGGCTCACGGGTGCTCCGTGTGGCAGGTAAAAGCAAGGAGTCTGTCAACCGGCCATGAGTATGGAGAGCGTGGGGGCGGCGCGTACATGTTCGGCCTGCCCGACTGTTTTGGTTGGGGGCATTTTGTATATGGCTGTATTAAATCATTCTTTTGATAACTGATCAAGTGTAAATCTATTTTTGAGTTGTAAATATTTTGTAAACCTTACTTTGGGATCCCAGATGTTTTACATTTAACGTTTTCAATGAAACTAATCATTTTCGAAGAGTACAGCCTTAAACTCTGATTTATTCACACTTTTGGTTTCAGAAACCACTTAGAGTCAACTAAATGCACAATTTCCTTTTTAAACTCACTTAGTAACGGCTCTAAGGTAGTAGGGCGTTACAAGGCGAGACTCATAAGTCCCGCCGGGGGAATTGGTCCAAGCCTAGCCGCTCGGGCAGACCGCCGGCGTCCAACTCTGTTCCCTCCTCGCACCGTCGAGAGACAATCTTTGAAGAAATGCCTAAAGCCTAACAACAGTATAGTCGCTCGGTCCGAACTTCTACTCCCAGTTCCCAGCCAGCCTCGAGCGCGCCCAGGAGGGCTCGAGGGAATTCCAGAAGGAGATCCGGGGAAGGCTCACAGCATCAGCCCGTCCCCACCAGCTGTCCTGCGCCTCATCCAGATCGCCAGGTGTGGGGCCAGCAGACTGGCACGGCCGAAAGGCCCCCACCTAACTTGATCCGCCCTGACGGGACCAGGATTGCATCTCCGGTCAAGCATCCTCCGTCACCAATAAGATATTCGTCCCCTGCTCCGCCCATCTGAGATGTTTCAGCTTATGGAGGCAGCAGGAGAAACCCGCTGTCCGCAGGACCTTCCCGACATAGCAGGGCGCCAAGAGGAAGCCCGGATCCCCTCCCCCAAAGGCGGACTCTGAGCTTCTCTAACGGGAGCTACTGGACCGGCAGTCGCTGGAGCGACCTTTCTGGCAGAGACCTGCGTCAACGTTTAAGCTTGGCACAAAGTCCTCAAACCACCCAGGGGGGCGACCTGCAAGATTGCCTAAACTCTTGTAGAGGGGAACCAGTAGGTGGCAGCCATGCTCCCTCAGGGGGAGACCTATCCGAGGTGCGTAACGGTAGGAACGCCCCAAATAACCTATCTCAAGAAAGGAGGGGCAATAACCCACCAAACATACGCAATGGATTCGGAGCTGTCGAGCAGCCCCGAAATAACGAAGGAAATCAGGACAAAACCCTCGAGCGCCAGGCTCAGATGGAGGAGCTAATGAGGAAGCTCCTGTCGGAGAAAGAGAAAGACGAATATGACTCAAGGGACGAGCTAGAACTTTTCGCCCCCAGCATAGCAGCAACGGCATACCCACCCAGTTTCCGTATGCCGCACCAATCAAAATTCAACAGAGATGGAGACACGTTAGATCATCTGGGAATGTTCAACACCCTGATGATGGCCCACAACATTGGCCCCGAGCTGAGATGTCTGATATTTCCCTCCACACTGACTAGACCAGCCAGGCAGTGGTTCAAACAAAGTAAAAGACAATCAATCAGCTCCTGGAAAACTTTCTCTGCTGACTTCAAAAGGGCATTCCGAGCCTCCCAGGCTGCCCGCGTCAAGGCCGACTCTCTGGCCAACGTGAGGCAGCAGCCCGACGAGCCTCTGAAGGCTTACCTGAGCAGGTTCGCGAACATCACTGCTCGGGCCAGAGATGCGGATGACAGCTCTAAGCTCATGGCCTTGAGAACTGGAATCCTCGTCGGAGGGGGACTCTGTAAAGAAATACAAATGAAGGGAGTTAGTTTAGTGAATGAGTTCCTAAATAGGGCCCAGGAATGGATCAACTTGGAGGAAGCCGAAGCCGAAGCTGTGGGAACCAGCCAGGTCCCTGAGCAGCCCGCTGGAGTGGGAACGGAGGTCGTGATAGCGACCCAGAACGTTACACAGAATAACCAGTTCGGTGGAGGCAAAAGAAAGGGGAACGGCGAGGGCAACCAGCACGGCCCAAAGAAGAATAAATTCGTAGAAAAATTTAATCCGGTCTACGCGACCTACACAGAGCTTACCCACTCTAGGGAGAACATCTTCCGGGCGAATTCTGCTCGCCTCCCCTGGAAGAAGCCGGAGCCATTGAAGCACCAGAAGGGGAAGAGAGACACCTCCAAGTTTTGCCGTTTTCACAATGACGTCGGCGACAATACTGATGATTGTAGGCATTTTAAGGATGAGATCGAAACTCTCATCAAAGCCAGCCCCTTGGCTCAGTACGCACGAAACAGGGTTCCAGCAACTCGACTTGCTCCAGAAGTCCCGGTCAGTCAGCCCGGGTCTCGAATAGATCAAGACTTCCCTCCTCCCGTGATAGGAGGAGAGATATCCACAATCTCTGGAGGTACGCATTTAGCTGGCGCGAGCAGGGGCGCCCAGAAGAGATACGTGAATGAACTCAAGGCGCATAATGGAGTAGAGTTCGTCCCGGAACAGCGTATGCCAAAGCAGCAATGATTGGAGAGGCAACCGATCATTTTTACAGAAGAAGATGCGGGCCATGTCCAGTTCCCTCATAACGACCCTCTGGTCGTAGCAATTCAGCTCGCTAATCAGAGGGTTAGGAGGGTGCTGATCGATAATGGGAGCTCAGTAAACCTTCTATTCTGGTCTACACTGGAGAAGATGGGTTTGACTGTCTCCGAGCTGAAGGCGACCTCCATGATGCTGTATGGTTTTTTGGGAGAAGGATCAGTGGCTATAGGGATTATCGAGCTGGTGATCACCTTAGGAGAAGGGCCTCGAACAGTCTCAAAACTCCTCGAGTTCGTTGTCATCGACTACCCCACTGCGTACAACGCAATTTTGGGCCCACCCACACTCATAGATTTTGAGGCCGTCACTTCCGTTCACCACCTCGCGCTGAAATTCCCTTCTTCAACGGGGATATGCACGGTCCGTGGCGATCAGCTCACTTCCAGGGAATGCTATAGCATTTCCATGAAGGGAAAATTGAAACCCGGGCAGCTAGCAATGGCCATCCAAGGTGGAGGAGAGGAATCTCAGGAACCTTTAGTTGATCCTGAGATTGAAAAACCTCAGAGCGCCGAGGGGGAAAATATCGTCTTAAGTGAGGATATTGACCCCCGAATAGGCGAGGTTAAGTCCGAGCTCCAGGCTATTGAAGAGCTCAAGGAAGTAAATATCGATTCACAGAACCCTTCACGGATGGTCAAGCTCGGGAAGAACCTCTGTAACAAGAGGAAAGCGGAGCTGATCAAGTTTCTGGAGGACAACCTGGATGTGTTTGCATGGTCACACGAGGACATGGTGGGAATCAGTCCAAATGTCATCATGCACACCCTTCATCTGGACAAGAGCGTTCCTGCGAAGTCCCAGAAGCAGAGGCGCTAGAGAACAACCCGGGCTGAGGCCTTAGAGGAAGAAGTAGCCCGGGTCAAGAAATGCGGCTTTATCCATGAAGCCAAGTTTCCGATTTGGGTCGCCAACCCCGTGCTGGTCCTGAAGCCCAACGGGAAGTGGCAGACCTGCATCGACTTCTCTGACCTAAATAAAGCCTGCCCAAAAGATTGTTTTCCCTTGCCAAGGATTGACCAATTGGTGGACGCCACGGCGGGGCACAAGCTCATGTCCTTTATGAGCGCGTACTTAGGCAACAATTAGATCGCCATGAATCCGGCGGACCAGGAGCACACTAGCTTCATGACCCCGACTAACGTCTATTGTTACAAGGTCATGCCATTCGGGCTAAAGAACGCCGGTGCTACGTATCAGAGGTTAGTAAATAGAATGTTCGCTGACCAGATCAGGAAGAACATGGAGGTGTACGTTGATGACATGCTAGTCAAGTCAAAGACTGCTGATAACCATGTTTCCGACCTGGAAGAGTGCTTCAAGATACTACGGGAGTATGGCATGTGGCTTAATCCATAGAAGTGCACTTTTGGAGTCGCATCTGGAAAATTCATGGGTTTCATCATCAATACCCAAGGAATCGAGGCAAACCCCGACAAGATCAGATCATTACTCGAGCTTCCCTCACCCAGGTCGCGCAAAGACGTCCAAGGCCTGACAGGAAGGGTGCCAGCCCTCAATCGGTTTATTTCAAAATCCACCGATAAGTGCCTGCCATTCTACAACCTGCTCTGGGGAAATAAAAAGTTCGAGTGGACAGAAGAGTGTGAAAGTGCTTTCCTCGAGCTAAAGGCACATCTGGCCGAGCTGCCCGTACTGTCCAAACCGAAGGCAGGAGAATCCCTTTTTCTCTACCTAGCTGTCACAGAGGATGCAGCTAGTGCCGTATTGGTCTGAGAAGAAGAACGGGTTCAGAAACCGGTCTATTACATCAGCAAGAGACTTCTCGGAGCTGAATCTCGATACCCTTTGATGGAAAAATTGGCGTTCTGCCTTATCACGGCCTCCCGAAAGCTCAGGCCGTACTTCCAGTCCCACTCAATACACGTCATGACTGATCAACCTTTAAGGCAGGTTTTGCAAGAACCTGAAGCATCAGGACGCCTATTAAAGTGGGCTATCGAACTCAGTCAGTTTGAGATTCTGTACACCCCACGAACTGCTATAAAAAGTTAGGCCCTGGCCGATTTTGTGGTAGAGTGCACAGGATTCTGGGAAGATTCTGCAGAAGACTCACCCCAGATCACCTCGGCCCAGGCATCGTGGAAGATCTTCGTAGATGGCTCGTCCAATGAGAACGGCTCCGGAGCTGGAATCATTTTGATATCCCCTCAGGGACATAGGTTCCACTCGGCGCTAAGATTCAGATTCAAGGCCTCCAACAACGAGGCCGAATACAAAGCTTTGCTGGTCGGGCTAAGAATAGCCCAGGAGCTGAAAGGGAGTTCCGTCCAGTGCTTCAGTGACTCCCAGCTCGTGGTAAACAAGGTTCTGGGCGAATATCAGGCACGAGGACCCAAGATGGCTGCCTACTTGGCAAAGGTAAAAGTTGAGCTGTCCGCGTTTGGGCGAGGCTCAATGGAGCAGATACCTCGGGAGCAGAACACTAACGCAGACGCTCTTGCCAAGCTCGCCACCTCTAGGGAGACGGAGGCTTTGGGGTTAGTGCTGGTAGAATTCTTGGAGAAACCAAGTATAGAAGAAGTCAGGGTGGAGGTCGAGATGATCGACGCTAGGCCGACCTGGATGACCCCCATCCTTGAGTATCTCACTGAGGGGAAGCTACCTGAAGGGCGTAATGATGCGCGGTTAGTACTGTACCAGGCCCCCAGGTATACGATAGTAGACGGGGTGCTGTATCAACGTGGGCACTCCCTACCTCTCCTACGATGTGTTCTTCCAAGCGAAGCAAAGGCCATCCTGCAGCAAGTGCATGAGGGTTTTTGCGGAGATCACACTGGGGGGCAAAGCTTGGCCCTAAGAGTCTTAAGGCAAGGATATTACTAGCCCAATCTGTCCAAGGACTCGATCTCGTATGTCAAGAAGTGCGACAAGTGCTAGCGATTCGCCACAGTTGCTCGAGCTCCCCCAGTCGAGCTGAAGATGATTTCTTACCCATGGCCATTTGCAGTCTGGGGAATCGACTTGGTTGGCGCCCTCCCTCCTGGAAAGGGCGGGGTCCGATACGTTGTGGTGGCCATCGACTACTTTACGAAGTGGGCTGAGGCAGAACCTTTGGCGACAATAACTGCTAAAAAAGTCCTCGACTTCGTGGTTAAGAGCATTATCTGCCGATTCGGGCCGCCCAAGAAGATCGTTTCCGACAATGGGACTCAGTTCGACAGCGGCCTGTTCACCGAGTTTTGTGAAAGGTACTGAATTGTGAAAAGCTTCTCCTACGTGGCCTATCCTCAGGCGAATGGCCAAGTCGAGGCCGTCAATAAAACTCTAAAGGCGAGCCTCAAGAAGAGACTAGACGAAGCGAAGGGGGTCTGGCCAGAACATCTCCCCCAGGTTCTGTGGGCATAACGGACCTCGCACCGGACTCCTACAGGTCATACTCCTTTCTCCCTGACTTTTGGGTGTGAGGTGGTCCTCCCCGTGGAGGTTAAGGTACCTTCGCATAGAGTCCAGGCATATGACCAGGACCACAACCACGAGCTACTTTGCGCTTCATTTGAATTGGTTGGTGAAAGACGAGAAGATTCGCAACTTCAGCTCACACATTACCAGCAAAAAATCACTTGTTATTTCAACTCAAAAGTCAAAAAGCGTGCATTTAGCATTGGCGACCTGGTCCTCAGGAGGGTTTTCTTGGCCGGAAAGGATCCCAAAGATGGAGTGTTGGGACCAAACTGGGAAGGGCCATATCAAGTCATCGAGTTCATTAAAGAGGGAACTTACAAACTATCTCGGCTCGATGGAGGGGCAGTCCCACGAACTTGGAACGCCTTCCATTTGAAGAGATATTATCAATGACACCCTTGTAAGGCCTAAAAGGCCATTTTTTATGTATTAAGCAATGAGAATTAACTTTTCGTTTATAATTGTACATATTTACAAGTGTAATTTAAAGTAACCACGAAAGACTCTTTCCCAGTTACTTGGGGGGCATATGGTACCTGGATATAACCAGGTCGCCTTAAAGACTTGGAAGTTAATTCAAATCGATTGATCGTTGTTTTTCTTAAAAGACACGAGATATTGATAAAAATTAACGTGAACTAAGTCCTATCCTGGATTTAACCAGGTCGCTTTAAAACTTAGAAGTTAATTTAAATCAATTGATCGTTGTTTCTCTTAAAGAGCACGAGATATTGATAAAAATTAACGCGAACTAAGTTTTCAAACTAAATCCCTGGATATGACCAGGTCATAAAACTTAGAAGTTAATTTAAATCGATTGATCGTTGTTTTTCTTAAAGAGCACGAGATATTGATAAAAATTAACGCGAACAAAGTTTTCAAACTAAGTCCCTAGATATGACCAGGTCATAAAACTTAGAAGTTAATTTAAATGGATTGATCGTTGTTTTTCTTAAAGAGCACGAGATATTGATAAAAATTAACGCGAACTAAGTTTTCAAACTAAGTTCCTGGACGTAACCAGGTCATAAAACATAGAAGTTAATTTAAATTGATTAATCAGTGTTTTTTTCTTAAAAAGCATAGGATATTAGTCAAAAAATTAGCACGAACTAAGTTTTTTTTAAAGTAGTGACTAAAGTGCATAGAGGTAAAGGGAAATAAACCAGTTAAAAGAAAAATTGATAAAACCGATTGTCTCGAGGTAGAAAAACCTCATGCAAAGTTACACACAAAAAAAAAATGAATGAAGATGAGCATATTAAAGGAACGGGCCCTAGGCTCCACCAGGCTGCCCCGTGGAGGTCGCCATCTCGCCGTCCTACTCGGCTACAACGGATGCCTCCCCGGTTTCAGAAGGTGCCTCTTGCTGGAGGCGAGCTTTGAACCCCTCAAGGAGGACCTCCCCGTCCGCTCCTAAGAAGGAGAAGTCACCGTCCGGGTTATAGGCCCAGCAATGGTAGAGCATGTCCTCCATGGCGGTGCTGGACTTTGCCTTCTCTATTTCCAAGGCGGCCTTAGCCTCCTCGGCCCCGGTCTTCGCAGAGTCTAGCTCGACCAGCGTGGCGGCAAGGGCGTCTTTGGTAGCTTCGGCCTCTTGAAGCTTGGGACGGGCTTCTTCCAGCTCAGCCTGTACGGCCGCCAGGGCATCCTTGGCTTCCTTTTCCTTCTGTTGGGCCATCTGCTCCTTCTGTTGGGCCATCTACAAGGAAGTCTGATGGGCGGCCAAGGCTGCCTGATGCTCGCCCCTCATATCCTCGAGTTGGGCCTTGGCTCTGGCAATGCTCCAGTGAAGGGCCAGGACGCTCTGCAACAACAGAGGCAATTGCCCTAGAAAAAAAAAAAGAGGAAAAACAAGGCAGGGCATGATGATCAAAAGTAAGGGTAAAGTGAGCTTACCGTTAGGGCCATGCCCAATGAAGATTCCATTACGCCCACCGGGCTCCTTATTTCGATGGCCCGCAGCTCCCTCTCATTGAAGCGGTAGAAGTGGCTGACGGCGTAGTTCGTCGTCTCGTACACCATCCCCCGAAAGACATCTGGGATCTTCTCCAGATCTTGGGGGTCCACCGGGATGCGTACCTCAGGGGGTGTAGTTGCCGAGGTCCCGGGCTCTGCCCCTGTGTCCCGGACAAAGGCCGGAGCTCGCGGAGGGGGTGGGGGCATGTTCACTACAGCAAGAGGTGTAGTTTCCTTGACCTGAGCAACTGGGGTCTGCTCTTTCCCCTTTGTAGGGGACTTGGTTGGGGTCCCAGCGGCTTTCTTCGCCACCCGGAGCTTCTTCATTTTGGGCCCAGAAGCCCCAGCTGAGGAGTTCCCTCCGGTGAACATAGCTCGCAGGTTTTTTCCCCCGGGCTGATACATCTCCTCTGGCAAAACAAAGACAACATCAATATGTCAGTAAGCAGCCATGCAAAAACAAAAACAAGAAAAAAGAAGTGAATCTCAAGTATGTATATATACTAAGAGGAATCCTACCCCCCGAGCTAGAAGAGGAATCTATGGTCACAACCATCGGCCCCAGAGCTTCTGTGGGGGAATCTAAGACAATTATTTCTCGAACTAGCGCGGGTTCTGGATCCGAGGCTAACTCAGGACTAGACTCTTCTACGTATTGCCTAAGACCCGAAGCTACAACACCCTCCCGGAGTGATGGCCATGACCGAAGGTTGGTCCCATACTCCTCGAATAGGATCGACCTAAAGGCTATGGTGTTGTCTACAACTGTGGTGCCCCTAGGGTGGCTACTTTCGTAGTCTAGCATGAGCTGGTCGACGCAATGAAGCAGTGTTTAGTCAAAGTCGGGGTCACTTCGTTGGCGTCGGACGAGCTGTCTGGGATTGAACCTAGCTAGCCGGGGGTCTGCAGTGGCCCTATCTATGTTCCTAAACATATATGGGTTAACTTGGCTAGAGGGGCCTGCAGCTGCTCCGGACCAGATCCTCTCCTCGCCCATTCGTTGGACTTCCTCCAGCGCCCGCTTCCTCCTGACGAGGGGCACCTCGTCCTCCTCGTCCTCCTCATCATCATCCCCCGCGGCCTCCTCTTCGGGGATAGGCCTCATCTTGCGAGCTGGGGGAGGCGCCCGGGGTCTACTCAGATTCAAAATCTGGCCCGGGGAGATCAGCTTCCAAGCCAGCATCGTCTCGTCTGTCACAACCTGGCGATAATCCTTCTCACTGGGGGGCAAGCCCGCCAGTGTCTCGTACTAGTTTCCAAGGATCACAGACTTCTCTGTCCTTGCGAAGATGGCTGCAGAGTTGTTTTAAGTCAGAAGCTAATAAAAAAAAAGAGAGGAGGGGAGCTAATCGACACTTAACTTATGATCTAAGGATAGTAGACACTTACGAGGACGGTTGAAGTAGTGCAGCTCGCAGTTGCGGAACCCCGTCGACATGAAGAACTGGTCTTTGAAGTCATTGGGGTGGCTGGGCAGCTCGATGACCGCGGCCGTGTTGGGGAACCGGGTCAAATAATAGAACCCGTCTCCTCTCCCCCGCTGCTCTGGGCTGGCCTTGAGATAGAAGAAGTACAGAATGTCTGCAGGAGTAGGGACCTCCCACTCTTGTTTCAAGAACAGGTATCTTAACCCCGCCAACAAACGGTAAGAGTTGGGGGGGAGCTGGAATGGGGCCAACCTCACGTAGTTGAGGAAATCGGCGAAGTACTGGTCCAAAGGCTGGAAAGCCCCCGCCTTGAAATGTTCGTCGCTCCAGGCCTAGCACGCCTCATCAAGCGGCGCGCAGCTCCGCTCGCCTTCGGCGGGAGGTCGGGCAATCACGGATCCTCTCCCCAGCTCGATTTTATGGGAGAGGAATATTTTGTTTACCCTCGCCTGGTCGGTGATCTTCGAGACGATCTTCTCTACCTCGAAGAATGCGTCGGGGGCCACCTCGAGCTCCTGTTCCACTGCTGGCCCGAAGTTAGGGATCGGGGATTCAGCCATCACCTCCTTTCCCTTGTTTTGTCGGGAGGACGAGCTGCCTACGAGCTTCTTGGGAGCGTTCTTCTTGGGTCCCATCTGGTCGCCTAGCGAACAAAAAGAAGAAATTTTAGAAAAAGGCGACCTAAAAAGGGAGAAGAATATGAATGTGTTTCCTTGACACGAGCTGAGGTAAGCCCAGCCCGTGGAGAGTGAGACCACGCGGTTCTATGAACACGCGCCTATGCTCCCAACAAATCCCTGATTACTCGGAATTCATGTGTCAGGAGGGTCAGGGTAGAGATTTTCCTTGGAAGGAAATTTTCAGTAGGCAAGAGAGGCAAAACTGCCTGCGAAGCGTGTCCCCTAAGCTACCCGATTTTGCACCCAAAATACTGGATATTTTAAACCAGCATACCAAAAATCCTACCCAGAAAATTTCCCCAGAAAACGCACCCTATAAACCGTGCTCCTAAATGGTTTTCTACTACAGACGATACCCTAACCTAAAGGCTTTTTCCCTTCATACCCACAAAAACCAACAAAACCATGCATGCGGCTACAGTAAATATTTACCTAAGCTACAGTGAAAAACAATTTCAAAACATGCACAGTCAGGAGACTTACAGAGTATTCTCGTTGGAGAGGGGATGAAGGGGTCGTCTGGGTTGAGGGCCTTGTCAGAGTAAATGATCCCAGAGCCTCAATGGAGCCCTTGCACCTGAATTACTGGAACGCCGAAGATGGTAGCCGGAAGGAAAAAAGAGGGATTTTTTAGAGCAAGAAGAAGAGAAAATTCTGAAAATTTTCAAATGAACGGGTGGTCCATGCGTAAGGTGGCCACCCCTTTTATATACGTGAAAGGCCACGTGAGGAGGGCCATTGGATTGCCTTGATGTGGGATCCAATGCTCTTCACTCAAAAGACGAAACGACGGCTGAGTAAAGACTAGGCCATTTAATGCGGTTCTCAGAAGACGTACCGTCACCAACCACGATGTTCCACGTATTCGGCGCCTGCGTAAAGTGTGGAATATGAAGAGTTCATGGGGAAGCTTAAAAGCCCCTACTGTGGCCCTACAAGACGTCGTGTACCACGAGCAGGTGCTTGGGGGGCAGATGTACGCCTTGATTTTTCTACGGGCTACGAGCGAGCTGAGATACGGCCTAATCATGTCTACCACATGGACATCCCCAAGACTGGAGCTGCCATCGTAAGATCCTACCTCCTTAGCTCGAGGTAATCTAAAGGTTCAGCAAGATTGCTTAAGGACTGAGTCTGGACTCTGAAGGCCACAGGTCGAGGGAAGCATCCAGCTCGTGGTACGAGCTGGAGTTGGAGGCTGTGACCTTTTATAAAGTCAACCACACAAGGTAAATGTGCATATATCAGACATCACGTGTCTGATATATCCTGGACTTCTCGGACACGCCGCATGAACGTGCGTATTCAGACACCCACGACTGGGTTAGGCCGTGCGGCCCATTATCCCCCTTACCTATTGATTAGACCACACTTCATGTGTCAGGTTTTAGGAATTAATCATGAATGTCACAGAGTTGACATGATAGGTAAGAAGGTCACGGGATGACCTTCTTACCAACTCCCAGGTGCCCTCTCCTATAAATATGGAAACCTTGGGATTTGCAAAGGGTTGGGTTCTATTGTGTAAAGAAATACCTTGTAAAAGAACACCAAGCATATAGCAATAATATTGACTGGTGGAGTAGAAGGATTTTAACCTTTGAACCACCTATAAAATGTGATTGTGTCACCAGTCCATTTAGAAAGATCATTCATCTATTTCGGTTCAATATAAGCACTAATCCCTTCCTCTTATCTTCTTAATTACCTGTTGGCGAAGAACCGCGTCAACACCTTCCCTGTCCAATATTTCAATTATTTATAGAGAAATTCCATGGACAGGTTTGGGTAACTGCGTGAGTCAATCACGAATTTACATATTTATATTACATTTTAATATAAACTATTCCCATTTATACCAGGATATGATTTGATTACAAAGTAAATAGTCTCCTAATATCTGGGACATTAAATATGACAGGCTGGTCATAAATAATCGTATAAAAATACCCAAGTCTTTGGGGATCTGCGGGTATGCAATATTTTTTAGTTACCATGATTTGAATATTGCTCCGAGCTCGTACTTCACAACCTCTGTATCTCTAGCTTGTATAACCAATGTGCAAACTGAGCTGCCCACGTGGACAATAAATTGATTCCTTGGTTATTTTTTCCATATATTTATTTGCCAGCTGTACCCGAGCTGAGTGAAGGACTCGTGCTGAAATTAGGATACAACAGATAGAATGTTTTGTAGTTATCCTTCAGCCAAGGGGAAAGGTGACTTAGTCACTAGTTTTGCCTCTCAAATGACATAAATGCCCCTTACCCTTAATCTTGCCTTCCTATGCCTCAAGGGAAAACTTGTCATTAATCAATTGTCCATTTAATCATAATTAATGTCTCACAATTCCTGTCACTTCTAATATCCTCAAAAAATTACCAAATAATTTTCCATTACCTGCTCAATCCTGATAATGTACTAAATTACCAACTTACTCCTAAGTTCACCCCGAGCCCGGTATTTGACCCTGTTATGACCTAACCTATAATTTTTCTCCTAGGATCGCCTCATGCTGAATATCTCAAATTTATACACATAATAATGTGGTCTCACACAGTTTCACATACATGCACAAATATACAAATATGCCCTCAACGGGCCACAATTACGAAAATGTTCTTCTAACAAGAAACGACCCACATGCATGCAAATACATCCATATAATAATATAACTCACATAATCATGCATATAATCACATAATATCACATTAAAGCAATTATTTCCCTCCTGGCCCCCTAATCTAGGAACTAAGCCATATTAGGGAATTGGGGATGTTACATATTTGTTTCCTCATCGTGCCAAGATTGGCCCTTGGCTTATTCTTGGTAACTTTGTGGTCTTGTATGAAAGTTTTGTAGAAGTTGGCTTGGCAACCTCTATAGATTCTTTGTGCATGGTTCTGTTCGCCATCGCTGTTGCTTTCGCGGCATTGCCCTTGTCGTGACTTTTCGCGGCCTTACCATATTTGTGGCCTTCCTTGTCGGCCTCACCATTGTTGTGGCTTTTGTAGTCTGGCCACTGTCGTGGCCTTGCCATTGTCATGGCTTTCGTGGCCTTTCCCGTCTCGTGGCTTTCATGGCCTTGCCATTATCGTGGCCTCGCCTGTCGGACTCGCTATTATCATGGCTTTCATGGCCTTGCCCTTGTCCCGGCTTTAGTAGCCTTGCCTGTCAGCCTTGCCATTGTCTTGGCTTTCATGGCCTTGGCTTCATCACGTCTTTCATGGCCTTGCTTTCGTCATGGCTTTCGTGGCCTTGCCCTCATCACGACTTTCATGGCCTTGTCCTTGCCACAACTTTCGTGGCCTTTCCCTCATTAGAACTTTCGTGGCCTTTTCCTTGCCACAACTTTCATGGCCTTGCCCTCATCATGGCTTTCATGGCCTTACCATTGTTGTGGCCTCGCCTGTCGACCTCACCATTGTTGTTGCTTTAGTGGCCTCGCCATTTTCGTGGCCTCACGTGTCAACCTCACCATTGTTGTGGCTTTTGTGGGATTTCCATTGTTGCGACTATCGTGGCCTTGCCCTCATGATGGCTTTCATAGCCTAGCCATTTTCCTGGCCTCACCATTGTTGTGGCTTTCATGGCCTTGCTCTTGTCGTGGCTTTTGTGGCCTTTCTCTCGCCACGACTTTCGTGGCCTTGCCTGTCGTTGGGTCTTGTATTAGGTCTTTCTAGTCCAAGTCATGGCTATTAGCAATCGACCTTTAAGGCTCTACCACTGCCTCTGTGTCTTCTTGGGTGACATTGAGTAAAGGCCCTCACTATTGGTGGTTTAGTCATGGGTGATTGGTACTCGCTCTTGGCGAGTTCATATTCGTTGTTTGGCAAGTTCGTAATTGTTGTTTGGAGAGTTCATACTCGTTGTTGGCTAGTTTGTACTAGTTGTTGATGAATTAGGACTCAAACTTTGTTGGGCTTCTTTTTTTTGTATTCTGTGTTGGACTAGTTTGAGACTTGATCCATGTTCACCCTTTTCCAATTCGTGTTGCTGGTATTTTGGTCATCCAAGCTAACAAACTCATTGTGTATGCTTCCACCGGTGGTTGTTGCATTCCGAGTTGCCTTGTTAAGTATGATAAACTTATTAGTGCGGTCTAGAAATTCTCGCATATTGTTCACAAATTTCTTGTGTAAGTTGTTCCAGGGTGGGCTTGGAACTTTTATTCCCGCCATGAGGGTCGTAATCTTCCTCTCTTCGCCAACTGTTTTGGCTCGCACGACTTGCTCTTGGAAACTCATTTTATAGTCCTTAAGGGGCTCATTTTACGCTCATGCAGATGGATGCAGACAGGGTAAAACTGCTGGTAAAAGTCCCTGGTAAGTTGTTCCCAAGAAGTAATTAATCTTGGACGGTACTTTCCGAACCATTGCTTGGCAATGTCGACAAGGGTTGCGGGGAAGACCATGCATCAAGCATTCTCAGAGACTCTATGTATCTTCATTTGGATTTCAAAATTATTTATGTGCTCAAGGGGGTCCCCATTGCCATCATACGTCGCCATAAGTGGCATCCTTAAATTATTTGGTAGCTGGGCATTGGAAATCTCTAGGGAAAAATAGCTTTCTTTCCTAGTCAAGCCATGCTCGTTTTGTTGGTATTAAATGAGCAAATCAGAGATATGCAGCGGGGAATGGGCCCATCATGATAATTATTAATACCAGCCAAGATCATACATATGTATATATTAAATCACATACAATCAGATTAAAGATTACCTCTTGTAGCCTATCAAGTGTCCTCGAATCTTTTTGTATAAAATCAACAATCTTCTTATCCAAGTTCTTAAGACTCACACATTGATCTTCTAGACCAATCCTCAAACACACAAGGGTGTGTGTGGGCACGAAGGATTCAAAAGGTTGATTTACAACTCTCTAGATGTACTCAACACATGAGATCTAGAGAGGTTTGATAGAAAGAAGAGGAATTGAATAATTTTCGGGTTTAGGAAAAACTATCGCTTCCGTTTCTGAGAGAGAGTCCGTGTTTTACAATAACGTTCTTTTTAGGTTTATAAAGATAATTAACTAATTTAATTAATCTTTATTTTTATTAAAATAAAACTGATTTGTTATAACTTATTTAATTATTTAATTTAAGTCATTTTAAAAAAAAAAGAATAATTAAATAGATACAATTAAATAAACAAATTGTTTGAAATTCAAAATTCAAATCTCAGGGATAGGAGATATCCCTATGTGGTGCCACTCATTGTGCAGTACAGTGAGTGGTGCGAGCCACATTAGGGTTTTCCCTAATTTTCTCATTTTTTTATTTAATTAATATTTAAGACAATATATTTTATCCCAAAATAAATATCGATTAATTCAAAATTAATTTATCTTAATAAATCAGTTTTAAATAAATAAATATCATGGTCATAATAAGATGATTATTAATCTCTCTTTATATATTAATCCAAACAAGATTAATATTTATTTTAGCCTATATTTTTTCAAAATAAAAACTGTATAGTTAGATAATTAATTAATTCAGAATTAATCAATTGCCCATAACTATCACATAATTATTTCATTGCCCTGGAAAATTAATTCATTTGCAATTAATTCATTCTCTCTACAAATCTTTCTTTTGACATCCTTACCCTTGACAATGTAGGACAGAGGTGATCTGGGGACCATGGAACTATAATACAAAGCTTCAATAAACCAGATTATTAATTAAACTCTTTAATCCAATAATCTTATTTATTAATTCCATGATTACTCCAATATAAATATGGAATTGCACTCTAAGTATTTATAGAATTATATTTACAGAGTTTTCTCTTGTAGCCCATTGATATAATCAATAAATGTAGTTCTGTCCTCCATTTATTGGTTCGTTAATTAGAGTTGGTCAAGATTACTGTTTTACCCTTCTAATTTCCTCTTGATCCTAAAGTACCATTAATTCACTAGCGAATAATTAATCTATAATCAAATTATAGATTTGAGCTCAATAACTATTCAGTTACAGAATTAACCCTTAAGGGAACCAATATTCGATCCGTTAGGAAAGTATGGATTTCATTATTGTAATTCATATTCCCAGTTATTCATGATTTTGAATCTCCAAAACAAAAGTCATTAGCCTCATTATAGTAAGAAACCTTAACAAGTGAATCAAAAGATCCAATAAACACAATCAGAAGTTCATGAATACTCAGGATTTAGATTGATCAACAAATGATCATCTATTATGATAAGAATCAAATATTTATGTCAAATGACAAGTTTACAAAGATAGTTAATTCTTATCAGTCCTGTTATATATAATCTCTATTATATACATAACCTTTACTAAGATGTCTATCCAAATCAATAATCCGAATCTAGATCGCTTGCATCCCGTATGCTTAGTAAACTGCACTAGTAACCATTCATTAAAGATTCCTTACTTTAATATGTTACTGACTATTTTATTCATTATATATGATCTTAATTCTCTCGTACTAATACAAGATCATATTCTCATGAATAAATAAGGAATTTTCTTGATATTATCATATAATTAATTCAAACAAAAATTATAAAAAAAATAGTTCTTTTTTATTTAATTCAATAAAATGTATTTACATGTTTTTAGGGCATTAATCCTAACAATCTCTCACTTGCTCTCAAAGCAAGTGATGCATTTCTCTTAATCCCATGTTGCATACATGATCCATAAACAACTTTGTAGGAAGTGTCTTGGTGAATGGATCGGCCAGGTTTTGTTCTGACGCTATCTTCATAGCAGCCACATCACATCGGTGTACAATCTCTGTTACCATATGGTATTTCCTTTCTGTATGCTTTCCTCTCTTTTGGCTTCTTGGTTCCTTTGAGTTAGCTACTGCTCCACTGTTATCACTTATAGGATTATTGGCTTATCCATATCTGGAACTACTTCCAGATCAGTGTAGAACATTCTCAACCAAACTGCCTCTTTATCTGCTTCACAAGCCGCTATGTATTTGGCTTCCATGGTTGAATCTGCTATGTTGGATTGTTTAATACTTCTCCAAACCATAACTCCTCCACAAAGAGTGAACATTGACCCAGATGTCGACTTATGACTATCTTTGTGTGATTGGAAATCAGAATTAGTGTATCCAATAGGGTTCAATTGCCCCCTGAATATACAAGCATATGATCTCTCATTCTCCTAAGATACTTTAGAATGTGATTTACATTAATCCAGTGTTCCAAACCAGAATTTGATTAATAACGACTCACAATCCCTACTGCATAGCATATGTCAGGTCTAGTACACAACAAGTCATACATTAGACTCCGAACTACTAAAGCATAGGGATACTTTCTCATATCCTCTTCCTTTTGAGGTGTCTTAGGACACTGTTCCTTGGAGAGAGTAATTCCTTATCTGGTTGGTAACTGTCCTTTCTTGGAATTCTCCATAGAGAATCTTTCAAGCAACTTATCGATATAATTAGCCTGAGAAAGTGCTAAGTGCTTGTTCTTCCTGTCCCATAGGATTTGGATTCCCAGAACATAGTTTGCCTTGCCCAAATCTTTCATTTGGAACTTTTCAGGTAACCACTTCTTCACGTTTTACAATGTCTCTACATTGTTGCCAATGAGGAGAATGTCATCGATATATAGAAATAGGTAAGCCACTATTGTAACACCTTGGATAGCGAAGACCATTACACTGTGTATTTTAAATGGTGCTAGGCTCGCTAATCAAATCATTTGGTCATAAATGTGTAACTAAACGTGATTAACGACTTAGAGTTAAAATTTTTGGACGCAATGAATAACCATTTCATAAAAATATTTACGTTCATATATGGGATCCCAAAATAAAGTTTTAAAGGGTTAATTACAATTCAAAAGTTACAACCAGCCGACCTATGCGACGAAATAGGGTTTGACCCTAGTTCCTCTGAGAAACCCTGGCCATGGTGGTCGAGCAGCCGCATATGTACACATCACCACCAAAGCTCTCCAACTCATGGATGGTCCAACTTCGCTTCACTACAAGAAAAAATGCTTTTAATAAGACCAAAAATGTGTTATCAAAACATACCATAACACTGTTTGACGTGTTAAGACCAACTATGTTATCGTAGGTCAGGGTACTTTACATAACACTTTATCATTGTTATACAGATGTGTTATTATACTGTCAACGATAACACACTTTTTGTGTTATTTTAATAAATAGATAAGTGTTTAATTATATTATTTATAGTCGATTATATAACACATTTCAATACTTATAAATTTGTGTTATACTACACTTTAGTATAACACATTTTTTGTGTTATATAATGAAGTTTGCATAACATAATTCTTTACTTATAAAAAGTGTTATTGTAATAGATATTGTAACACATTTTCATATTATTTTAATATTTAGATAAGTTTAAATTCTCATTATATATTCATTTATATAACACTAATTTATTCTATTATATTTTTTTATTTATATAATTAATATAAGCTTTCTAATAGATACTAGCATCATCAAATGAACTTGATTTTCAAATAACAAAAAGTAAAAACATTCAACATTGTATTAACAATCTACAAATTAGTTTAAAACATTCAACACTGTCATTAACAACAAAATGTTCTTTAAGTATTCAAGTAGTCTTAAATATTCAACATATTGAAAAGTTACTACTTTCAGCACAAAATATTCTACAGTTGCCCAACACAAAGCCTTCAAAATTAAGTATCATTTTCTATTTCGCTTGTCACATATGCGTAAAATCCCCCTAGTGACGAAGCATCCGATGTTAGGAAAATTATATTTGGACTGATTCTATTTCTGTAAACTGCAGTAGCCGTCTCCAAGTCGTAAACGAATAGCAACCCAAGCTTGGTGATTACGTAGATCAAACTATACTTGTGCGATATCTTGAATATTGAGCATTAAAACAATTAATATTCATGGTGCTGAATACTGGGGCATTAAAACAATTAGTTTTTGCAAAGAGGGTGGTTTATGTCAAAAACAGAGGCTCTTTTTATGGTATAGAGTGGACGAGGGAACATAAAGAATGGTTCAGAATTTCATAGGAAACTCCCAAAGTTTAATCAAACAGTACCCAGACAATGAAATGGAAAAAAAACATAGAAAATGGGATGTGGGCAATAGTGAGACCAAAAATGGTATGTGGGTCTGCCCAACTTTCTTGTTCAATGTATTTCTACAAGAACCATCATTGGCCAAAACAGTGGTCTTCATTTTCTGGGAATTGCTCTCTAAGTTAGTGTCCACTTCTTTCTGCTTTTCTGAAGTCAAACTAAGCTTTTTTTTCCTTTTTTTTTGTTATTCACATGTTGAAATTATCAAACACCTATGGTGTTTGAGAAAAAGTCAAGAAGGAACTGAAAAGCAAGTACAATTAAATAACTATCAATGAAATCACAATTAGGGGACCATTAGAAACATAACTACAACCTTTAAAAGCATCTCAAATACTGTTCATTATAATTTATAAGAAAAGTCATCTTTCACCTGTTGATATCTGTTTTTTGCATGTTTCTCTCTTCATGTGCGTAGAAAAATAACTAGGAAAAAAAAAGACCCAACTAAATTGGAGTTTGGACCTTATACACATTAAGAGAATCTTAAACCATCATAGAAAGATATTCATAGTTCAATAAACTAACCTCCGATTTTCCAATCAAAAGAAAGTTGTTGAAAATCTCATAAATGGTTTCATGAACATCTCCTTGGTTAAATATTGGGCCTCACCTTAAGCATCTACTGATGTTGCACCAGGTAGTTCTATCAAACCAAAATAAAATAAAAAATCAAACAAACTCTAAACAAGGTCTATATATAACAAAGCATTAAAATCCTCATATACATGAAAAACCAAGAACAGAGAAAAGAAACATCATGAATTGATCTATACCATATAGGCATTTACAAGTATCATAGCTATACAGGCTTGTGTGGTATCGTATATAAATATATATATTTTACAATAAAAATAAAAGAATACGATGAAAAGTGAGAGATCTATACTAAGTGAGAAATGTACTGATCCCATGATAACTTGACATATAATATTGAATTTCCTGTAACATGAGTATAGGAGCCAAAAAAGGGAAACACCATAGTTTTCATGCCCAAAACATAAGAAACACAAGTATCAGATTAAAAGTAAACAAGGAATTGAAGAATCAAAATAAATTCAAAGAGAAAAGCAGAGGCTACAAAACTAAATGGGTACTCACATGACTGGCTAGCATGTACAATAGCAGATAGTATGCAGCACCAGGCCAAGCAGTTTCAGGGAAACAGAATATTAGACCACTTTCATATAATACTCAAAAAACACTAAAAAAAACACCAACTTCAACCCCATTTCTCAAAGAAAGGAAGGAGTAGACATGACATCAAAACTAAAATGTCCTGTCGACAAAAGATAAGAGCTTTTTATAGCTTTTATGCACTAGCTCAGCTTCAAAAACTCGTCGCTAGCTAAGTAATCTGCATTGTTAATACCATATATAACAACATATTTTCAAAGTATAGGAAGTTTTGCCTCTCCAGATACTGATTAAGAGATGTGTAGGTCAGAAAAGGTTTAAGTTGTAAATGATCTATGTATCTATGTACATAACATGTATTACTAAGGTAAATTTGGAAAAGATCTGAGTACTAAAAGCCATATTATAAACATAAATCTTTTCTTATAACTTTAATCGACAAGTTGTACTATAAAACTAAACCATGAAAATATTCCAACCATCTCCTAAACTTGAGAATTGTTGGAATTATGCATTGTCAATTAGCCAACAGAAAATTTATCATAATGATCAACTTAAGCTTTTGCTAACAGTAGGACTAATTTTAAAAGAGAAAAAATGCAAGGAAAAATTATGAGAATATCAGTTGGTTTTTGCATCATTTTCATTTTCATTTTTACTATCACTAGTAGTATATATATGTGTATATTTTGCTCTATACTATATAATGAGAATATATTAATAGAGATCCTTTATGTATTTGTTTGTCTATTTCTTTTGATCATTATTTTTACTAGTAGATACTATACTGCTATATATAAACTATCATATTTAATGATATTCTTTTATTCTTATATATAAATATATATATATATGTATATATATACCCCTGCAGTAGTAGCAGTAGCAGCTAGCTGCATAAGTGCACACAGCAGAGATACTTGTAGGTCTACTGATCTACTGGATAAATTTTCAGTATGTCTTCAAGTATTAACTTGTTGAATATTGTTTTCAATTGGGTCAGTTTCTAAGTTGAAAAAAATTCTGACATGGGAAGACTATTCACATGATATGGCATTGGAATTTTCTCTTATGTGGTAACTTTTTTTACTACCACTTAATTGTTTATATTTCTAATGATAATATATTCATATTATTTATACTAATAAGATTACTAATGAATGAAAACATGAACAGGTCCCAATATATATAGCAGAGAGCATCTCCGTGGAGGTCTTACAACACTAAATCAGGTACAACAGAAGATTAATTTCATCTTAATTCTAAATACTAGATGAGAATATCATAGAAAGTTTTAATTCTTATATATGTTTGCTTGTTTGTTCTTCAGCTCATGATTGTTCTTGAATGATCACTTGCCTTTATCATAGGGACAACTATAAGTTGGAGATCATTAGCTCTAACTGGTAACTAGTGATTACAATTACATATTTTATTTCTTTTTCCTATATATCTATAAATGTGTATGTTATGTGATTGAACTGAATTTTTCAAAGAAACATACAAGAAAATGATATTTGACACTATTCATATACTGAAGTTACATCCTCTACGTTATATATGCACATGTTATGTAACTTCTAAAATGATTCTATCTCCTTATTTGATTATCTCTTTGGTGGTCTGATCTGATCATAACTGGTTTCTCTGCCAAAGCTAGCTAGCTCATGTTTAGAAATCATTTATATAAGAAAGAAAAAAAACCCATTCCCGGCAATTTTAACTACTTAAAAGTCCTACTCATTTAATAAGAAAAAGTTTTCAAATACCTATGTTTTCTAGTTTAGTTAAGCTTAAACATGAGAACTTTTGGTAATTAAAATATATCTGTTGTAATTGATTAATATACAATTCTAGCTATGGAAACACAAGAGTTTCCTCCCATAAGTATGTACTAATTCAGCTACATAAGCTGTAAAGCATTCTAATCTATACATACCCATGTAATTCTATGTGTATATATATATGAGCCATGCATACTAAGTAATGATGGCTCTATTGCCTAGCAATACAAGTTTTATTTCCCCTGTTTTGGAAATACTTTGCACATCTCATCAATCTTTAAACTTTCCTAGTTTTGGTATCTCTGTAATGACTAAAAGGAAAACAAAGGTCTTAAAAATTATCCCTCATGAAAATGGCTACTACTAGTTCTATAAAGCTATAATCAAAATCAAATCATGCATTGGCATGATGACACTACTAGAATCAGAGTCAAATTATACATTGGTATGATTTAAGTTATGAGACTCAAATATCAAGAGTGTTGGTGATCAAATTCAATGTTTACTATAAAAAAATAAAATAAAATGCTCAACCCAAATCTCCAAAATGATTTATCATTTCAAATAATTAGTTACCAATTATAACATTGATATTAACCAAAAGGGTATCCAAAATATGTGATTCCCTAAAATATCACAACAACTGTGAATAAAATTTTCCTTTCATTTTAAACACATCTCTCAGCAACCAAACTGTAGAAAGAAAGTTTTATGTTTAAAAGAAGCAACATATCAATTTGGTTGTGATTGACAACAATAAGTCATGATTTGAAAGAAAAAAAAATCTATCTACATCTTCGTTAACAAGACTCAAAGAAGACAAACAACAACAAAAATATAACCTAATTTAAATCAAACACAATGATCTAAGTTAAATTCTTATATATGTTTGCTTGTTTGTTCTTCAGCTCATGATTGTTCTTGGAGGATCACTTGCCTTTATCATAGGGACAACAATAAGTTGGAGATCATTAGCTCTAACTTGTAAATAGTTATTACAATCAGAGAAAGTAGCAGATACCTGGAAGCTATTCCTGAGTAGAGATCAGCAGGTTTGTCTCCTGCAACAAGATTTACTGCAGCTGCTCCCAACTAAAAAATGACAAATAAAAGACAACTTTTAGTTAATAGGAAAAAAATTTATAAGATGTATTTTTAGTGAGTACAGATTCCTTTGATGCATTATATTCAATATAATTTTTCGTACAAAAATAAAAAATAAAAAGAACATGCTGCAAATTAGGTAGACAAGAAGGATTCACAAATTCCAAGAAAATAGCCTTTATATTACAGCTTTTGCACTCTGCGTTTTTATTTAACTCGAATAAAAGAGATGTTGGGAACCTTGTCCCTTCCCAGGGCAGCATAATGTTGTAGCCCATTGCACGAACCATCCTAGCAAATTGAACAAGAGGAAAATGATTAATTTTTAGTTATTCTCTGTATAATAAAACCATTATTCACATGGTATTGAAATACAAATATTCTGGTTGCCTCTCAACTTTTTTAACAGCGACAAAAAAAAGAAAAATACTCATCTACTACTATAGTAACAATTATCAAGAGCTCATAATCTCTAGCACATATGAGCAGGAAGCTTTATGTTGCACATTGAAACAGAGGCCACAATCCCATATATCTTAATGTATTTTCACAGAAAAGCAAACCCCATAGCATATTATTGGCATAATGCAGAACAAACTCTATGCAACCCAAGTGCATAAAAAAACTCAATGCAACATATCAACGTCTCTACAAATTGTTCTATAGACTCCAATGGAACCAGAGAATATGAAGTACCTGCTTCTATTTCAGCAGAGATAAATAAAACAGGTACAATATTAATTAACTATCGACTAAACCTCTTCTTCTTCACTGTTGATGGCACTTATTCATGTATTCATGGAAAAATATTAAATTTTTCCTTCTCTTGAATTAAAGTACCATGTCACAAATAGTACTAGTTTGGGCCATGATAGATTAAGTATAGACATTAACCGTAAATTGCAAACAATAAGTGTTATCCCAAAATTTGAAAATGATGATGTGGCAATAAAATTGACATGTGGCATGGATTAATTGGGTGATCTAGCTTAGTAATAGCCCAGTGCATCAGTGAAGAGTTTGGACTGCTTGGGAGATGTCATAACCAAGCCAAATGCACCCGAGGGGAATACTTGGGCTGAGCTGTACTTGGCTCGGACTCTAGTCCGAGGAGAAGCCAAGTCATTGGCTTGGACCTTGGTTCGAGGAAAGGTCATAAAAGCTCCGATCGGACCTTAGTCCGAGGAGCCCCTAAATGCTTGGCTCGGACCTTAGTCTGAGGAGCTCCTAGGTGATTGGCTCAGACCATGTCCGAGGAGAGCCATGCATGTGTGCCATGAGGTTGCCTCGGACCCTAGTCCGAGGAGGAGCCCCCTAGATGCTTGGCTCGGATCTAGCCCGAGGAGAAGCCAAGTGCATGCCGAGCCATGAGGTTGCCTCGGACCCTAGTCCGAGGAGAGGCCACAACAGGTCCGATCGGACCCTAGTCCGAGGAGCCCCTAGATGCTTGGCTCGGATCCTAGTCCGAGGAGAAGCCAAGTGCATGCCTCGGATCCTAGTCTGAGGAGGGCCAGAAATATGTGGCTCAGACCTTAGTCCGAGGAGAGCCAAAGTGATTGCCTCGGACCTTAGTCCGAGGAGAGCCAATGAGGTTGGCTCGGACCTTGGTCCGAGGAGAGCTATGCAAGCATAATCTTGAGCTAAGGGAAAGCCTAGAGGAGTATGGACCGTATGCAGGTGTCCAACATGCATATGTCCGACTAGAAGACGATATTCATCAACAAAATAGGCTAGACTACGTCAAATTTCCAGAAACAACTTCAGCAAGAATCGGTCTGGGCACCGCGGGAATCTCTCATTCCTCACTCAAATTGAGGAATCTGTTGTATTTTAAATATTTTGTGTAATTTAAATATAATATAAATAATAGAATATCCCAATTCAAGAGGGATATGAGTTTAAAATCCCAAGCCTATAAATGGAGGGTGAATGGGATCAAAAGGGGACTTTTTGGCAATTTGAGAATGGGCCTGAGTTCTAGAGAGAGAAAGTGCATTTTTTCTTGAGAGAACCCCTTTTTGTACTCTTGAATATTTACACTGAAGAAACTCAGTTGACACTGGTTCATCTAATCTTGAGTGTAGATAAAATAATAAAATCTCTAATTGGATTAGGCTATTACTGACTGATCGGGGATGAACCACTACAAAATCTCTTGTGTTATTTACTTTTCTTGATTAAACTATATGTGTCGTTTACATTCTCTTGAAGGCTTGTCGTTATTGACGTTCTCACGTCGTTGGCTAAAAACACAGTCAACATTTTGGTGCTTTCATTGAGAGCCTGAAGAAAAGAACAAACAGTCCTTAAAGCAATATGGCGCCTAAGAACACCACTGCTGCTTCCAAGAAGACGAGCTCCTTTAAGGAGCATGCTAGATCGAAAGGTCCCAGCATTCAAGATCGTGAAACTGAGCCTAGAGTCGTGCTCGAGGATGTAGCTCCAGAAGTTAAGGAGCTCCAGGAGGCCATGAGCGCATTCCAGGAGGAGATGGCTCAGTTCAACACCAGGCAGGAGGCGTTTGCTGAGGAGATGGCTAGGCAGAATGCCGCATTCGAGCAGCAGAAATGGGAGATGGACGCTAGGAGTGAGGAGATCTGTCGACAGCAGGAGGAGGCTGACAGGCGACATCGCGAAGCTGCACTCGCTCTGGAGGCAGCTACGTAACTGACCCGAGCCAATGCTCAAGCTGCACCTGGGGTGGCAGCCACCCCAAAGGCAAGGACCACAGAAGCTAGTCGTAAGAAAACTGATAGACCAGGCAGGGGTGGTAATAACCCACCTGGTCATGAGGAGGATGGAGTCCGATCACACACTGCCTCGACTCAAAGGCGGAACTCCAAAACCCCCTCAAAGAGCCACCGATCAGAGACCTCCAGGTCAGGGAGTCATAAGTCAGGCAGTAAGAAAACACCTTCTGAGCAGGAGCACAATAGAGCTCCTCGTGGCAATGAAACTTCCCACTTCAAAGATGGACATGGACGTGATGAGGCTGACAGTCATCACACCAACCAGTCGAAGGAGAAGAATAATAACCAACGAGGAGGAGAGGATCGACCAGCTCAAACAGGAAAGCCACCACGGCATCCCAACCAGCGCAATGGCAAGGAACACGCTCCACCCAGCAGACCTTCCGAGAAGACTCGGAGTACGGTGTTCGATCGGTTGGGAAAGAACACTGCTCAGAAGGACCTGAGGGACGTCATTGATGATAGAAGGAGGACCGGCCCGGTCGAAGGGCAAGAGCCAATCCGTCCTACCAGTCGAGTAGAAATACTCGATGATGGTTTGCCGGATAGGAATGCCCGACCAGGTGGTCCCGAAAGTGAGTCCCCAGCAGTGGCCCCAGGCATCCAAGCCCAGCTTGATGCTTTGACAGCGGCAGTCCAGAATTTGTCAAAACAACCAGCTATTGATCCGGTAGACCACATGAGTGGTAGCCCCTTTTGTGCTCGAATTAGAGCAGCTCAACCACCAAAGAAATACAAAGCACCGGTACTGCTAGTTTATACAGAAAAGGCAGACCCGGTGAGACACGTTGGGAAGTTTGAAGATCAAATGGAGCTGCTCGGGGTGAGTGACGACTACCGCTGCAGAGTCTTCCCCACCACATTGTCAGACACTGCCCAGGAGTGGTACTGGAAATTCAAACCAGACTCCATCACCTCTTGGGAGAGCTTTAGGAAGGAGTTTTGCAGGCAGTTTAGTACTGTCCGAACCCCTCCTGTTTATGCCAACCACTTGGTGGATATTAGGCAGGGTAAAGATGAGACTCTCAAGAACTACATTCAAAGGTTCATGAGAGAAGCTAACTGAGCTACCGCGGTTGGAGATGAGGGGAAGATGGTGGCGATCTCTTCCGGTATTATCTATCGAAGTCCTTTGTGGGACAGCATCCATCGCCATCCAATTTCAACTTTACAACAGTTTTTAGACCGGGCGGACAAGTACATGAAGTTGGATGATGCTATTGAGAAGGGAGAGAATGGGTTGAATAAACCGAGTGGATCAGGTGATACCCCCAAGGATGGCGGAAATGATCAAGGTGGTGGTAAGAAACGTGGGAATAACGGGTCTGACCGCCGAAATGAGAAAAAGGCTAAGTCGGGATCAAACGACAAGCCAACGAAGTATGAACCTCGATTCACCAACTACACCACTCTTTCGGCAACCCGGGCGGAGATCTATCTAGCCAGTCATCAGGAGGTCCCTTACCGGAAACCCCCACCAATCAAGAAGGAGATGAGTAAGAGGGATATGAACAAGTTCTGTCGTTTCCATGGAGACTATGGTCACGACACGAATGAGTGTAATCACCTTAAAGATGAGATAAAGTTTCTCCTCCTGTCGGGGAAGCTAAAAAAGTACCGAGCAGAGAAGACCCAAGGAGAGGGGAGCAACAATAATCCTGGGTTCAAGCGGCAATGGTCCCCACCTTTGCAACCTGAACCTGTGGACTTCACATTAGATACTATATGTGGAGGACCACATCTTGCTGGAGATAGCAACAAGGCGAGGGAGAGGTATGCTCGCACCCTTCGTCATGAGTTGGGTGCGGCATCCACCTCCGAGGTTATGACGGTGGAGGAGCGACCACCAAAGAACCAAAGATATGAAAGTGAGTCCCTCACTTTCACTGAAGAAGATGCTAAACACGTGAGGTATCCTCACAATGACCCTCTTGTTGTGACAGTCCAAATAGCTAATATGAAGGTGAAAAGATGTCTGGTCGATACAGGAAGCTCCGTAAACATTATTTATAAGTCCTCCTTTGAGAAAATGAAGCTATCTATCAATGACTTGAAGCCATGCTCTCACCTCATTTATGGGTTTACTGGAGAAGGATTGTCACCAGCTGGGACAATCAAGTTACCAGTCACGACAGGGGAAGCCCCCAAGCATGAAACCGTGATGACTAAGTTTTTGATTGTTGACTGCCCGTCTGCCTACAATGTGGTTATTGGTCGACCACTACTCACCAACTTGCATGCAGTAGTTTCAATCTGGCACCTTTCCATGAAGTTCCCGACCAGTGCTGGCATAGGCTGTGTCCAAGGAGACCAAAGGGAGGCTAGGGAGTGCTATAATGCCTCGGTAGCCAAGGCGAAGAAAGGGTTCAAGGAGAACAACATGATTGTATGTGTTGAGAGAGAGGAGGTGGATGAGATGGATGTAGACCAGAGTCTTGCAGTAGTGAATGATGAAGAGATGTTAGAGGAGTGTGGCCAGGAGAGCACTCTTAGTTTGAAAGAGCAGAAGACCCCATCCGGTGATGAAGTCACCAAATAGGGCGTTGCCCAAAGCGAGGGAAGAGATTTTGATCCTCGCTTTGGGAATTATGAGAGTGATGTGGGATCGTCCGAGGAGTTAGAGGAGGTCCCTATAGATGAGAATGACCCGACGAGAGGGGTCAAGATTGGAAAGAAGTTAAAAGCTGAGGTGAGAGCACAGCTGATAGAATTCTTGTGAAGGAATCAAGATGTCTTCGCCTGGTCTCACAAGGATATGGTGGGTATCTCACCAACTGTGATCAGCCATGTGCTCAACATGGATGAAAGCTATCCAACAGTGCAGCAGAAGAGGAGGTTGCTTGACAAGGATCGAGAAAAGGCTCTTAAGGAGGAGGTATTGCGATTGAAGGAGAATGGGTTTATCAGAGAGGCATACTACCCTGCATGGGTTTCAAACCCAGTGTTGGTGCCCAAACCCAATGGAAAGTGGAGGACTTGTGTAGATTTTACTGATCTAAACAAAGCATGCCTGAAGGATTGCTTTCCTCTACCAAGAATAGACCAGTTGGTAGATGCAACCTCTGGTCATGAAACATTGTCCTTCATGGATACATATTCGGGGTACAACCAGATCAGCATGCATCGTCCTGATGAAGAGTATACCAGCTTCCGAACAGATATAGGGCTATACTACTATAGAGTCATGCCCTTCGGACTAAAGAATGCAGGGGCTACCTATCAGCGCTTGGTGAATGGTATGTTTCGTGACTTAATCGGCAAGAACATGGAGGTGTACGTAGACGATATGCTGGTGAAGTCAAAGGAAGCTGAAGGGCATGTGCGAGACTTAGAGGAGTGCTTCGCAATACTGAGGAAGTATAACATGAAGTTAAACCCCCTCAAGTGTTCATTTGGAGTGGGTTTTGGAAAATTCCTTGGGTTTATTGTAAACTCCTGAGGAATAGAAACAAACCCAGAGAAGATCAAGGCCCTTGTTGAAATGAAGTCTCCAGCTAGAATAAAGGATGTGCAAAGCTTGACTGGGCGGATTGCAGCTCTAAGCAGGTTCGTTTCGAAATCAACAGACAAGTGCGTCCCGTTTTCTAACTTGCTTAGAGGAGGCAAGAAGTTTGAGTGGACTGCAGAATGTGAACAAGCTTTCCAGGCCATAAAGGAGCATTTGGCCCAACCTCCTGTTCTTTCTAAGCCAGTTCATGGAGAAGACCTATTTCTGTACCTAGCAGTCACGGAGCACGCTGTTAGTGCTGCCTTAGTACGTGAGGAGGATAAAGTGCAGCACCCAGTATATTATGTTAGCAAGCGATTGATAGGAGCAGAGTCCCGGTATCCCGTGATCAAGAAGTTGTCTTATTGCTTGGTACTTGCATCACAAAAATTGCGGCCATACTTCCAAGCACACCCCATTAAGGTCCTTACTGACCAGCCTCTACGCTAAGTCTTATAGAAGCCGGAGTCGTCTGGTCGACTACTTAAATGGTCAGTTGAGCTAGGCCAGTTTGAAATCAAGTACCAACCGAGGACTGCTATTAAAGGCCAAGCTTTGGCAGATTTCATCGCTGAATGTACCGGAATCGCTGATGTTCCCGACCAGCAAGAGAGTGTAACTGGGCAGAAAGAAGAAATTCCTACTTGGCAACTTTTTGTTGATGGGTCGTCGAATGAGCATCATTCAGGAACTAGAATTATATTGGTCACACCAGAGAAGCACCAAATTCATTGTGCACTGAGATTTAGATTTAATGCTTCTATCAATGAAGTGGAGTATGAGGCCCTCGTAGCAAGCTTGCGACTGGCTAGAGATGTACGTGCCCGGTCGGTGGAAATAAATAGTGATTCCCAATTAGCGGTCTATCAAGTATTGGGAGAATATCAAGCAAAGGGCCTACGCATGGTGGCATACTTAAACAAGACCAAAGATCTACTAGCGCAGTTCGAGGAGTATACCATCAAGCTAGTACCACGGGAGCAGAACTCTAATGCAGATGCTCTAGCAAAGCTTGCTAGTGCAAAAGATGCCGAAACTCTGAATATAGTACCGGTAGAATATTTGGCGGAGCCGAGCATTGATAAACAAGAGGCCATGCCGATCATGATAGCCGACACTTGGATGACTCCCATCATTGCTTACCTTGAACAAGGGACCCTCCCAGTGGAACCTAATGAAGCAAGAAAGATTATGAGGCAAGCTGCTAGGTACACCATGGTGGATGGGGTGTTGTATAGGAGGGGGTATTCCTTACCTCTACTCAGGTGCATAACACCCGACCAGTCAAAGAGTTTATTAGCTGAGGTGCATGAAGGGTTTTGTGGAGATCATGCTGGGGGGAAAAGTCCATCTAAAAAGATCTTGGGCAAGGATTTTTCTGGCCTACCATGAACAAGGGCTCTATGGAATACGTGAGGAGGTGTGACAAATGCCAAAGATTTGCTAAAGTGCCTAGAGCGCCCCCAAATGTCTTGAAGCAAATGCAAAGTCCATGGCCTTTTGCAGTGTAGGGTATTGATCTGATCGGGAAGTTGCCCAAAGGAAAAGGAGGAGTACAGTTTGCAGTGGTCGCGGTAGATTATTTTACTAAGTGGACTGAGGCCGAACCATTAGCCACGATCACATCGAAGAAAGTATTGGACTTTGTGGTTAAGAACATAATATGTCGCTATGGTCTGCCTAAGAAGATAGTGTCTGACAATGGCACCCAATTTGACAGCGACATATTTACCGATTTTTGCACTCGGCATGGCATCACAAAAAGTTTCTCCTCAGTAGCCCATCCTCAAGCTAATGGGCAGGTTGAAGCGGTAAAGAAGACACTGAAGGACACTCTGAAAAAGCGCCTGGAGCAAGCTAAGGGTGCTTGGGCAGAAGAGTTACCAGAGGTCCTTTGGTCATACAGGACTATTGCTCGGACGGCAACTGGACATATACCATTTTCTTTGGCATATGTGTATCAGGCCATGTTACCTGTGGAGATAGACCCACCATCTCATAGAAGGACTATGTACAACCAAGAGGAGAATCATCAGTTGTTAGCAGAATCATTGGACTTCCTTGAGGAGAGAAGAGAGGAGGCAAACCTTAGAGTGGTCGCTCACCAGCAAAAAGTGGCGCGCTACTTCAATTCCAGAGTGCGAGATCGAAAGTTCCAGGTCGGAGATTTGGTCCTCAGAAAGGTGTTTGTAAGAGACCCGGCAGCTGGTGTGCTAGGACCAAACTGGGAAGGACCATATCAAGTTGAGTAAGTCTTGCCACCCGGCACCTACAAGCTTGCTCGGTTAAATGGAGAGCCGGTCAGGAACTATTGGAATGGCGAGTGTTTACCGAGTTTTTCGGAAACGAATATAAACAGAATAATAAAAAGATAAGAACTGTAGAAATGCTGAAATGTAACTAAACAAACAGTGTTTTTATGTGGTTCAGGCGTTAACAAGCCCTAGTCCACGAGTCGATGTTATTATACTTGGAAAAGGTTACAGTAAGATGGCTGGTGCACAAGAACTTCACACACTCACAGTGTTTCTCTCGGGTTCTCTTGAAGAAGATGAAGCTAGAGAGATTTTAGTAGAGTTTTTGCTATGTGATTTTTTGGTCGTCCCTCTTCTTGTAAAATGAAGGGGTCTTTATAGCTAGGGTTTCGGATTAGGGTTTTTCTCTACGTACATGAGTCTTAATTACACCAGCCATAAATAGGGGATACAATTACTGTAGTAGCATGGCTACAAGACTCTATGTGGGTATATTTACGTGAAAGTATGGGGAACACACAAAGTCAGCCGTCTTTTCCAAGTTGTCAGCGGAACAGTAGGCGAAAAGGTACCCTTAGGCGTGCTGGGATGTGTGCGGCTTTGACCTGACGGGCGTGTCAGGCGGGATCCTGTGTCAGACGGATATCATTCCAAATATGCCTTCTCCCGGACTCGACCGTTCGGTTTTGTTCTGTGCGAGGCACGGAACTGTTTCTGTGGAGACCACTCGAAGAGCCTCTCCTGGAAGGGGCCTCCCCGATGGGTATCCTTCGGGAGTCCGGGAGAGTCGACGAGTTTCCGTGTTGTGCTTGCTTGGAAGAGTAATCCGGATACTACACAGGAGAGGCGAAGCCTTTCTGTCCATCCGCGAGCTCTGGTCACCTACCGTGAAAGACATCGATAATTCTGCTTCCCCGAGGACATCAATCTAAACGCTATCCGGAAATCTGGATAACATTTACCCCCCAAGGTCACGGAGCTTTGAGAGATCTGGGAGCTTGTACAGTCCTCCGGGTATTTCGGTCTCTTAGATTAGGCGAGGGGCCACCTTCTGTGTTCCCGGAAGAGTTCCTTTTTCCCGCCTGAGTGTTAGTATGAAAAAGAAAGGGAATTTCTTCTGTTTGAACTCAAGTACTCAAATGCGGCAAGGACCACGTGTCATTCTGGGAATAGTTCTGCGACCAAGACGTGTGCGTGAGGCGACTGGTTGAGTATGCGTGCGTCAGTCATCTGAGTAATGATTTGACGGTTTTTAATGGTACTCCGGGCCCGAGGTGGTGTAATGATGGGAAATAAATACTTTATTCCCATCCGAGGAGTCATAAATAGGATCGTCGCATCATCTCCAGCCGTTGGATCCGATGCACACGGAATGGGAAGATCGGGACCGTCCATTTGAGGAATTCGAAACGACTTCTTCCCTGCTATAAAAACGAGGGAAAGGACCTTTCTTCCTCTTTACGCTTTCAAATTCTCTATCTTTCGGATTTTCAGATTTCTAAACCTTCGAACTCTCAGGTTTCCCAGCTTCCGTTCCTCCGAACTTGCCACTTCTTTTGGTAAGGATCTGGAAACTTTTTATTTTGATTTGGCAGTGGGTTTATTCGCCGAAGTTCCTGGTTTGAATCGTCGTTCGTCTTTGCAGCTTTTACTTCTCGCGATCGTGCTGGGCAGTGATCCAGTTACTCCTTCAACCTCCAACTACCCGAATATCAGTAAGTATTTCCACTTTGCTCTTTCCTCCCAGACCTTAGGTTGTTGGTAGTTGTTAGAGTAGAGGTTTCTGCCATTATCGCTTATGTGCATGCGTGAATAGGGCTTTGGTAGGCATGTGATTGATGTGAGTCGATAAGTAACCTTTTCTGCATGCTTTGGCGACTTGCGTTTGGAAAGTCGTCCCTTGTTTTGCTGTTTTAGGGCATAAGCATGAACGCCTTTAGGGTGTGTTTCTCTGGAAAAGCACTTCTTTTGGTGGGCTTAGGCTCGGAGTCTGAGTCTGGTTCCTTGCTGCCCTTCGGGTGGCATGGTGCCAATCCCTCGGTAAGCTCGGTGGGAGCCTCTCCAAGCAGTTTTCGGGGAGGGTCTCCCCGACGCCTTTGATACCACTAGGGTATGACAAGGGTGCTGACTGCTTAGAGTGTTTTCTTCTTTCTTTCTTTTGTCCAGTGACGAACATCTCAAAGGAACAACTCCTTGCTGTGGGGGAGGCTGATTCTGCCCAAGAGAAGGGCTCTCCTGTCGCTGGTGGAAAGGGGAAAGGAAAGGCGAAAGTGGTCGCGGCTAGCCCACCGTCCTCCAATAGTTCTATCTGGGAGATGGACCAAAAGCCGAACCTTTTCAGGAATTATGGCATGCTGGAGCTGTATTCCTCTGAGGCAGGCCTGAAGAACATCCCAGGTCTGATGTGGCACCGTCTGTCGGTGCTGGGCGAGTCAGCTAGCCAGAGTCACGAGGGCTTTGGTGCCTGGAGCTGGGCACACATAGTGTGTGGGGCGCACTTGCCCCTAAGGAGTTACTTCGCCAATTTCTGTGTGAAGGCGGGGATTGCCCCCTTCCAGTTGATTCCTCCCAGCTACAAGGTCCTAGCGAGGTGGTTCATCTTTTGCAAGTCCCGGAGACTGGAAGCTCCTACCCCGGAGGAGGTGCTGTACTTTTACGGGTTGAAGTCTCAGCCTATGAGGGGTCATTCAGACAAGGTGGGGTTTTACAGGCTAGAAAGGCACCCGGACGTGATGTGCCCCACTTGTCATACCGCGAGGGTTCCGGACCTCCGGGAATACTGGTTCCTGACGACTGGCTTCCCGCTGAAGAGGGTGCCAGCCCTATCTTTGGACTTCAAAATCCCTGGTAAGTGCTCCTTCCTCTTCTTTTCAACTTTGTTTCTTTGCGTTTGATTTGCCTTTTGGGAGGATCTCTAACGCTTGTATTTGATTTTTGCAGAAGTCGTTCCGCGAACACCTCGCTGCGCGGAGATGATAAGGAGGTCCAAGTTCTACGAAGGGCTTTCTGAGGAAGAGTTGAAAGTGGAGGGACTTGTGACCTCCGAATCGTTGAGGGAGTATGGGCTACTTGCCTCCTTCCAAAACATCGAGCCAGTGAGTGGCAGGGGGCAAACTCAGGTGTCAGCTGACATCCGGGAGCAGATTGCCCTGGAGCTGTCTAAGGTGATCACCCAAGCAGCTCGGGACGAAAATGCTTTATCTCCTAGTTGGGCGGAGAGGTTCCCCGTCCCCCAGCCGAAGGAAGAGGAGATCGAGGCTCGCCACGCCGCGGCTTACCCTAACGAAGGGGCTCCGGGGGCTAGTACCTCCGGGAGAGGTAAGACTAGTTTTCGACTGATCCACACCCCCAGCCTATCTGAGGTTTCCCGGACCTCTCAGATGGGGTTTGATCCCCGTTTCCTTAGGCTAGATCCGCGTAGGATACCCTTCGACAGGTATTGCGATAGGGTAGATGAGCTCCTCTGGTGTCTAAGTGACGGTAGTCTGCCAGAAGGTGTCATCATGGTTGACCCTTCTTCTCTCAGCATGTCATTCCAGGACTTCAAGGAGTACAGGAGCTTCCTGGAGCAGGAAGCGATGTTTTGTTTTGCTCGGGGAAGGCCATCCACGTTTCTCGTGCTGGCGGGCTTGTTTCTTGTTCCCTGCTGGCGGGCTTGCTTGTGCTTTTATGTTGTTGATTGTCTTGTCTTCCGCTTATCTTCTTTCTCATTGCTTGTTGGTTCGTTAACCTTGCTTTGAACGTTTCTTGCAGAATATCCAGAAGCCAAGATGCTGGGGAGGGTTACTTTACTCATTAAGAAGGCTGCCACCAGCCAAGACCCGTCCACGGGGAAAGGACGGAAGACCAAGGCCGGTAGGGGAGGTAAAGCTGCCTCCCCCAAGAAGGCAAGTGGCGAGGCGCAAGCGTCTCCGAGGGTAGAGAAGTCTCCTGCTGATGGGCCTTCCGATACTATGATGGTCTCGAGTAGCAGCAGCGACGGGGAAGGGCTTGTGTTCCCCGTGAGGACAACTGGGGTGAGCAAGCGTCCCGGAGAAGATGCTGAGGGCGCTAAGCACAAACGCCTTAGACACTCTTCTCCCGGTCGAAGGCAACAACAACAGCAACGACAGCAACCACAACTACAACAACAGCAGCAACAAGAACAAGAGAGACAATCACCAACGCCGCAGCAGCAGCAACAACAACATCCAAACCAGCAGCAGCAACAAGGGCAATTACTTCTGCTGCCGCAGCAGCAAAAGCTACAGACTGGGGCCTTAATACCCCGTCTGCCTCCTCCCCCAGCTCAAAGGGGGCCCACCCTTCCGGGGTCTCCTTCTTCTCAGACAACCAACCTTCCTCTGCCTGGCCTGAAGTTCCACTTCCCACGGAAGCCAACCAGTTTCCCCGCTGCCCTCCTGGAGGGTGTAAGACGGGCCGATAGTTTTTTGAAGAGGCGGTTAGAGGCGGAGAAGGCTGTTACTCAGGGAAGGGCAGATAACTTGTCTGCCGTGAAGAGAGCTGAGCTGGCCGAGGGGGTGAGATCTCTTCACCCGGCCGGAGCGGTTCTGGATGGTCCAGCCTAGGAGAAGAGGCTGGTGCCTAGGCTCGGACGTGCACTGGCGCCGTTCGGAGCTGAGATGATGGAGGACATGGCCATGAGCTTATGCGAGCTCAATTCTGAGAAATGGGCCATCAGTAGCAGCAAGGATCCGCTGTTGCTGACACACGCTGTGAAGCAGCAACTGTCCGGGGTAAGCCGTCAGTTGTTATTTTTTGGGATCACCTGTCTTTTGGTCCGGCTTTAGCTCATTCTGTTGTCTTTCCTTGCAGGCCTCTATGATCGCGGAACGCTCGTTCCGGGAGGTTGGTGCAGCTCTGGTTCAGCTGGAGGAGAGCCAACTGGCTCGCCAGGCCTTGGAGGTGGAGAAACAGAAACTGACCCAACAGGCCTTGGGGGTTTCGGAGAAGATTGATCAGGCCCGGCGCACGGCTGAAGAAGAGGCGGAGAAGAAATATCTTGCCAAATATCAAGAGTACCGGGCCAAGGCAGAGAATGAGTTTAGACAGCGGTTGGATGGGATGAAGGCCGAAAACTCCAAGCTCCGGGAAGAGCTGTCCCAAGCCAAGGTGGAGAAGGATACCCTGGAAGCTCTCTTGCAATCAAAAAATGATCTCCTCCTTAAGCGGCAAAAGGAATATTCCACTCTTCAGAGTAAGCTGCATGAGGAGGAGCAACTCCATAAGAGGAGCAGGGATCTCGTGTCTATGCTGCAGTTGGGGCTCGTCGAGAAGGATAAAGAGATCGGGGCCTTGCAATTCACTGCCAGGGGGCATGTGACCGAGAAGCAATCCGTGCTGAACCAAAATAGGGAGCAGCGCAAGGATAATGATTCTCTTAAGGGGGAGCGGGATGCCTCCAAGGCCGAAATGGAAAAATTGAGGGCTCAACTAACTGTCGCGGAGGCACAGCTGGCAACCTCCGAGGCGGAGCGCTTGAAGGAGAAGGAGGATGCTGAGGTGATACTGAACAGGACGATTAATATATCGCATGTGGTCCTCATGCATCAACTCTGGAAAGTGAACCCGGAGGTATTAGGCTATCTGGGAGATGATGCCGAAGCCATGAGGGAGAAGCTACTCGTGTGGGATCAGGGCCCAGAGGCGTACGTCCAAACTTACAACATTGACGAACGTGCTGGAGCCCCTGAGGTGGGAGATCCCGGAGAGGCGGGGACCTCTGAACCTTCTCATGACATAGTTCTGCCTTCCAATGAGCCGACTTCGCCAGCCTCAGTTGAAACCGATGCCCCCGAAGCTGCGGTCGTGGAAGCTGTAGTTACCCCCAATGCTTGAAGGGGTTTTATCTTTAATTATTTTTCATTTTGAGTTTTTCATTGCAGACCTTTTTTGCCATAATCATAGCATTCTCCTTTCTTTTCTGCCGAGTTCTTTATTTATCTTTGCGCTTAGGGTAGACATTTATACGGTAGAAACTGTTGTAGGGGCGTATGGGGTTTTGGTTCCAACGGCCAAAACCTATGCACTTCCCACTTGAAGCTTTAACGGATGATGTCTTTTCCCACGTATTTTCTAGGTTACGAAGGTTTCCTGGTTCCAACGGCCAGGCTCCTTTCACCGTATTTTAGCTTTCCTGAGGCAAATAGCCAATCCCGGGACTTGTAGTTATACTGTTCGCTGGGATTGCTAAGGTGAGTTGTTCCATTGTTTGGAACGGGAGTTCTTCTGGTGAGCGTCGCTAGACTTAAGGTTAGATATTTGCGAAGCAAAACTAACTGTTGTTGCGAACCTCATGGTGGCTGTCTTCAGGGACCTGGAGTGGAGCCCTGCGAGGCAAGGCTCATTGCTGTCGGGGAAATCGCCACGCCCACCAGGTGTGATCCTGGAGCAGGGGCTTTGCGAAGCAAGGCCGGCTGTGAGTGGGGGATCGAGCATGTCTGCTTCTGGAGCTGAAACTTGCAATGGCCATGGAGCTTGCCATGCATTATTTTGTGAGATCCGGAGTTGGAGCCTGCAAAGCAAGGCTTACAACGCTCGCGGATCTTGCCATCTATCGCCTTGCGAGACCCGGAGCTGGAGCTTGCGAAGCGAAGCTCTACAGCGCTCGCGGATTTTGCCATCTTTCGCCTCGCGGGACCCGGAGCTGGAGCTTGCGAAGCAAAGCTCTACAGCACTCGCGGGTCTGGCCATCTTTCGCCTTGCGGGACCCGGAGCTGGAGCTTGCGAAGCAAAGTTCTACAGCGCTCGCGGATCTTGCCATCTTTCGCCTTCCGAGACCCGGAGCTGGAGCTTGCGAAGCAAAGCTCTACAGCGATCGCGGAGAATTCTGCAACGGACTTGTCAGGGAGTTGGGGGTGTTTTGGCGTAGCTCTATGAACGTGCCTCAACCCCCAGTCCCGTCCATCGCTGGGCTACACAGGAGATAATTTTCATGATACATAATGGCAGGCATTTCCATGGCAATTTTCACATAAGCACATAATGCACATATGACACGTAATGCAAGCATGTTCATGGCAACAAACAAACCTAAGCTTAACAATTTAAACATTTCAAATAATTTAAAATTTTCAAACACAATGCTAGCACATAAGTGGTGTTCTGTGTACGTTTTGTTCAAGGGGCGTATGGCTATGCCTTAGCCATGTATACCCCCCAAGTGAGCGTGGGGTCCGGACGTCTCCGGACCGCGTGGTCACTTGTTAAAACGCAGCTTTGAACACAGGGATAAAAAGTGCAGTAAAAGCGGAGTGAATCTCTCCGTGTTTCATTAAATTAGCCTGCTGGGCGTGAGTTTTACAACAGGGAGGATTATTTCCACATTTTTCACTTTTGCTAATTTCACCAAGGACTTCCGACTGGATGGTCCGGGGCCTACTGGTAGTAACGGCGAAGGTGCTCCGCGTTCCAGGCGCGCGGGACTTTAGATCCGTCGAGTCTCTTTAAGTGATACGTCCCATGGCCCACTTTTTCTTGGACTTCGTAGGGGCCTTCCCAGTTGGGTCCAAGGACTCCTACTCCCGGATCCTGCGTAGCAGGAAATACTCTCCGTAGGACAAGATCCCCAACTTCGAATGTGCGGCTCTGGACTCTCGTGTTAAAGTGTCGGGCTATCTTGCCTTGGTACATTTTTAGTTGGACCTGCGACTGCTCCCGGAGCTCTTCGATCATGTCCAAGGACTCCTGGAGAAGGGCATGGTTCCGGGTAGGATCGTAGGTATCTTGCCTGTGAGAGGGGATCATAGTTTCTACTGGGATGACGGCCTCGCAACCGAAGGTCATGGAATAAGGCGTGTGCCCCGTCGAAGTTCTCTCTGTTGTGCGATAGGCCCAAAGTACTCGCGGAAGTTCTTCCGGCCAGTGAGCCTTGCAGGCTTGGAGTTTTTTCTTCAACGTGGTCTTTAATATTTTGTTTACAGCTTCCACTTGCCCATTAGCCTGGGGTCTGGCGACTGCGGAAAAGCTTTTGATAATTCCATGCGAAGCACAGAAGTTCGTGAAGTGTTCACTGTCAAACTGCTTTCCGTTGTCGGACACAATTTTTCGTGGAAGCCCAAAACGACACACTATATTCCTGATGACAAAATCCAGTGCTTTTTTAGATGTGACCGTGTTCATAGGTTCAGCTTCAGCCCATTTGGTGAAGTAGTCTACCGCGACTATGGCGTACTTCACTCCACCCTTTCCAGTTGGGAGGGAACCTACTAGGTCAATGCCCCAAACGGCGAACGGCCAGGGGCTGGTCATTAGGGTAATTTCTGTAGGCGGCGCTCGCGGAACCTTGGCGTACCTCTGGCACTGCTCACATTTCCTGACATAATCCACACAATCCTTCTTCATGGTGGGCCAGAAGTATCCTTGTCGAAGGATCTTTTTGGAGAGGCTCAGCCCGGAGGTATGATCGCCACAGAAGCCTCCGTGAATCTCATGTATGATGGTGCTGACTTCGATTCCGGCAACACACCTAAGGAAGGGTATGGACAACCCCCTGCGGTAAAGCTTTCCATCCATAACCACGTATCGGGGAGCTTGATATTGGAGCTTCCTTGCGTCAGCTTTATCAGTGGGGAGCTCTCCGGTGGTGAGAAATCTGAGGATGGGTCCTATCCAGGAGTGGGAATGGTCGATGATGGCGTTTATCCTTCGTGTCTCAATACTGGGGGCTTCTAAGTGCCCGATAGGGACTAAGCCATACTGTTCAATCTCCGGGTCCGTTGCAAGCTTGGCCAGCGTGTCCGCGAGTGAGTTCTGGTCCCGGGGGACCTGGCGGATTTGGTAGCCTTTGAAATGCTGCAGTAGGTCGCGGGAGAGAGACACGTAGGCAGCCATCCTTTCTCCTTTCGTCTGGTATTCCCCGGATATTTGGTTTACCACAAGTAGGGAGTCGCTGTATACTTCGATTTTTTGGGCTCCGACTTCTCTGGCCAGTCGTAATCCAGCTATCATGGCTTTGTGTTCTGCCTCGTTGTTGGATGCTGGGAACGCGAAGCGGATGGCGCTCTGGAGCTGGTGCCCTTGGGGAGATATTAGGATGACCCCTGCTCCAGCTCCTTTTTCATTTGAGGCTCCGTCTACATAGACCTTCCAGGTGGGAAGTTCCGGGACAGGATCTTCCGGGAGGTCATTCATTCCTGAGCATTCCACAATAAAGTTCGCGAGAGCTTGACCTTTTATGGAAACACGTGGTTGGTAGTGGACGTCGATCTGGCTCAGTTCCATGGCCCACTTAAGCAATTTGCCAGAAGACTCGGGCTTCTGCAGGACTTGTCGGAGAGGGTGGTTGGTGAGTACTTTGATGGTGTGCGCCTGGAAATATGGCCTCAGCTTCCGTGAAGCGATCAGCAAGCAGAGGGAGAGTTTCTCGATCATTGAATATCTGGACTCGGCGTCCAATAACCTCTTGCTTACGTAATACACAGGGAGCTGGATACGGCCATCTTCCCGGACGAGAGCGACACTCACTGCGTGCTCAGTCACAGCTAAGTATAAGAACAACGCCTCTCCTTCGACAGGTTTGGACAAAATGGGAGCTTGGGTTAAATGTTCTTTGAGGTGTTGGAAGGCTGCTTCGCATTCGGGGGTCCACTCGAACTTCTTGTTTCCTCGCAACACATTGAAGAAGGGGATACACTTGTCAGTGGCCTTGGATACGAAGCGGCTGAGAGCAGCTATCCTTCCGGTAACGCTCTGGACATCCTTATGCTTCCGGGGGGAAGGCATATCTATGAACGCCTTTATTTTCTCAGGGTTGGCTTCCACTCCGCGGGAGCTGACAATGAAACCGAGGAACTTCCCAGACGAGACCCCGAAAGTACATTTCTTTGGATTTAGTTTCATCCCGTACTTTCGGATCACGGCGAAAGCTTCCTCAAGGTCGTCACTGTGGTCCTCGGAGGTCTTGGACTTTACCAACATGTCGTCCACATACACCTCCATGTTCCTCCCCAGTTGGTCCTTGAACATTCTGTTTACCAGACGCTGGTACGTCGCCCCAGCATTCTTCAAACCGAAAGGCATAACCACGTAACAGTAGACACCCTTGTCCGTGAGGAAGCTGGTGTGTTCCTGGTCCGCGACATGCATCTTGATCTGGTTGTATCCGGAGTACGCATCCATGAAGGATAAGAGTTCGTACCCGGAAGTAGCGTCTACCATCTGATCGATTCGCGGAAGAGGGAAACAATCTTTTGGGCAGGCCTTGTTTAGGTCCGTGAAGTCAATGCACATTCTCCAGGACCCATCGGGTTTCGGGACCAGAACTGGGTTGGACAACCACACGGGATAGTGCGACTCCTGGAGAAAGCCTATGGACATCAATTTGTCCACTTCAGCTTTGACGGCTTCGGCTCTCACTGGGTCCAGCGGCCTCCTCTTTTGGCGAATTAGAGTTGCAGATGGGTTTATGTTGAGTGCGTGGCACGCAACATTGGGATTAATCCCCGTCATATCAGCGTGGCACCATGCCAGGATGTCCTGATTATCCTTCACAGTGGCCACGATCTTATCTCGAATGGCCGACGGCAGGTTTTTCCCCACCTGAATGACTTTGGTGGGTTCTCCCGGGTTGAGGATCACCTCTTCGACTTCCTCCATCGGCTCTATTGCTTTCTTGATTCCCACTCTTGGGTCGAGTTCGTCAAAGTATGCCTCCTGAGCACCCCCAGTTTCTGGTAATTCTTCCGCCAAAGGAATGGCAGCAAACGTCTCTCGAACCGTGTAGACGGATCGGACGGAGACGTTATAACAGCTCCGTGCACTTCTTTGGTCTCCTCGGAGGGTGCCAATACGCCCATCGTCGCATGGAAACTTCAAACATAAGTGGCGTATCGAGGTTATGGCCCCACAATCGATCAGGACCGGTCGGCCTAAGATGGCATTATACGCCGTGGGGCAGTCGACCACCACGAATGTGCTATGCTTGAAGGCACAAGCGTCGCTTTCTCCTCTAAGGGTGATTGGAAGTTGAATTTTGCCTAATGGCATGAGTGCGTCCCCATTGAACCCTTGAAGCTGGATGGGGCATGGGGCCAGGTCTGCCTCGGTCAATCCGATCGCGTGGAAAGCCGCTTTGAAGAGGATGTTTACGGAGCTTCCGTTATTGACCAAGATCCGCGAGACCTTCTTATTGGCAATCTGAGCTTCCACCATGAGGGGATCGTTGTGGGGGAAGTGCACATGTCGAGCATCGTCCTCCGTGAAGGTGATGGGAAGATCCATCATTCGGGGACGTTGAGCAGGTGATTGAACCAAGGCGCACATCTCCTCGGCGTGTTCTAACTCCCTCAAGTACCTCTTCTGGGAGTTGCGGGTGCTTCCGGCAAGGTGCGGTCCTCCGGAAATGGTGGCTACGTGTCCATCAACGGGTGGCGGAGCAAGGCTGGGTGGATATGGGTTGCCCGGTCCTGGAGCCAACAAGGCAATGGGCGCCGGAGCGGGTGGAGCAGGAAGCGCCGGGTACTGAGACCCGGGAGCTTGGGGGTGACCGGCTCCAGGAGCGCTAGCGGCCCCCCTCTGTCCTGGGGAATATGCAGCTCCGTGAACTACCCCCTGTCCGGGATAGATAATGGGTATCCTCACCCACTGACCGAGGTGTCCCGCTCTTGCCAGGGACTCGATCTCATCCTTCAGCTGAAGGCACTCATTCGTGGTGTGCCCCACGTCTCCGTGGAACTCACACCTCTTATTGGAGTCTCGCGGACGCCTTCCTCCGTGAGACACTTTCGGGGGCTTCCTGTAGTTGACCATATTACAGGTCGCCCGATAGACATTCTCTCGCGAGTCTATCAAACTGGTATATTCCGTGAACTTGGGCTCATAGTCCTTCCGGGGTTTCTTTGAATGGTCTCCCCGGTTGGAATTTCTTCCGCTTCGTTTGCTCCGCGATTGGCTCAAATTTCATTCTGGGGCTTCCGCTTGCGGCTGCGGCATGCCAGGAGCGATACTACATCCGGTTTGTACTGCTCCGTACCCAGAGAAATGGGTTTGACTCGGCGTCTGAGCAGACGCGGAAGGCCCATACACACTTGGAGTGAATCGGGCTCCTGGAAGCGTGAGGGCTGGTGCGGGAGCTTACGAAGCAAAGCTCGGCGCAGTCACGGAAGGCGTTGGAGCCGGGGGAACTCCAAAGGCCTGCTGGTAGGCATCCTCAAGGTTGATGATTCCCTGAGCTTTTGACATGAATTCGGACAGCGTTTCTGCCCGCATCCTTTGCATTTCCCCCCATAGCAGGGAGCCGACAGTAAGGCCCGATTGAAGGGCGATCAGCTTCATGTCATCGCTGACCTTGGTTTTTGCAGCAGCTTCCATCATTCTCTGAATGAAGGCTTCGAGGTTCTCAGTGGGTTGCTGCTTGATGTTGGTTAAGAAACCAACCTCCATGTCGTGGTCGCGGGCAGCAATAAACTGCCTCCTAAACGCGGACTGTAGCTCCTTCCAACTGTGGATCGATCCGGGAGCTAATCTTTTCCACCAGTCCTCCACGGACTTGGTAAGGGTGAGTGAGAAGCACATGCATTTGGCGTTCTCACTGACACGCGCCACTTGCATCATTTTATTGTATTTAGCTAGGTGGGTACGCGGGTCTGTCCTCCCATCATATAATTCTATGTGAGGCATTTTGAAGTTATCCGGGAGGGACGTTTCCACGATCCTCCGAATACATGGTTCCGGGTCTTCATCCTCAGAGTCTGACAGGGCCCCGCTTTGCTTCCGGACCAGCTTGGTCAAGGCCGCAATCTGCTCCTCGAGCCTCTTCGTATCACTCTCCGGGAGGTCACGTCCCCGGAGCTTGTCATTAATATGATTTCGGAGGTCATCTCCGCGAGGCCGGGCCTTTTCTCCTTTGGCCTTTTCATACTTGGCCTCCAACCTTCTTCTTAGGTCCACCGTGGACCAGCTATCCTCGGAGTGCGAGTTCGCAGCCCGACCGTCCTGGTTGACGGAATCACTGGGGCGGTTGTTCCTTCCCCTAGGCCTGGGTGCCTTAGCATCGGGCCCTTTAGGCACAGAGTGCCCCCTTGGGGTTGAAGGACGTCTGGGCTTAGGAGCGCCAGAGACCTTCTGCGCGCGGGGGGGGCAGTCGGCCTGGTGATTCACGCCTTTAGGAGGTGCAGGGGCGTCAGCGCGCACAGGCTCTCCAACTTTTTCTTTGCCCTTGTTAGGGGCGGCTTTGGATGGTCCAGCAGCGGCTGGATCCGGCATGGGGGCATCAGCACCACCTAAAACAGAGGCATCCTCGTCCGAGTCGCCTAGGTCTCCGAACTTACTTTGGAGGCGCTCCATCATGCGTTGCATTCTTTCAGAGACGCGCTCCTGCTCAGCAAGCTTGGCCTTGGTGGCCACCAGTTCTTCGGCTACTTGGACCAGTTCTGGGTCCTTCTCATAGTAGCAGCCGTCCTTGTAATAACCGTCTTGGACATACTCTTCTTTGTCTTCTAAGTATGTTGTATCTTCGGTACTGACCCGATCCTGGCGGGATGTCGGGTCTTCACCTTGGTAGTCCAAGGGTTCGCTTTGCACCACATCTTCCATCACGGTATCGGGGTTGACCGTAGCATTTTTGTCAACAGCGAATTTTCTCGTAGTCACCATCTCTTTAGCACGAAGTGAATACAAAAAACGTACACAGAAAAAGAGCTGACTAACAACTTCCTACAGCTCTCAATGAAAGCACCAAAATGTTTACCGAGTTTTTCGGAAACGAATATAAACAGAATAATAAAAAGATAAGAACTGTAGAAATGCTGAAATGTAACTAAACAAACAGTGTTTTTACGTGGTTCAGGCGTTAACAAGCCCTAGTCCACGAGTCGATGTTATTATACTTGGAAAAGGTTACAGTAAGATGGCTGGTGCACAAGAACTTCACACACTCACAGTGTTTCTCTCGGGTTCTCTTGAAGAAGATGAAGCTAGAGAGATTTTAGTAGAGTTTTTGCTATGTGATTTTTTGGTCGTCCCTCTTCTTGTAAAATGAAGGGGTCTTTATAGCTAGGGTTTCGGATTAGGGTTTTTCTCTACGTACATGAGTCTTAATTACACCAGCCATAAATAGGGGATACAATTACTGTAGTAGCATGGCTACAAGACTCTATGTGGGTATATTTACGTGAAAGTATGGGGAACACACAAAGTCAGCCGTCTTTTCCAAGTTGTCAGCGGAACAGTAGGCGAAAAGGTACCCTTAGGCGTGCTGGGATGTGTGCGGCTTTGACCTGACGGGCGTGTCAGGCGGGATCCTGTGTCAGACGGATATCATTCCAAATATGCCTTCTCCCGGACTCGACCGTTCGGTTTTGTTCTGTGCGAGGCACGGAACTGTTTCCGCGGAGACCACTCGAAGAGCCTCTCCTGGAAGGGGCCTCCCCGAGGGGTATCCTTCGGGAGTCCGGGAGAGTCAACGAGTTTCCGTGTTGTGCTTGCTTGGAAGAGTAATCCGAATACTACACAGGAGAGGCGAAGCCTTTCTGTCCATCCGCGAGCTCTGGTCACCTACCGTGAAAGACATCGATAATTCTGCTTCCCCGAGGACATCAATCTAAACGCTATCCGGAAATCTGGATAACAACGAGCACTTGAGAAAATATTATCAATAAATACTGCTTGCAGAGTAGTAGCTTTGTATCTAGTGCTTAACTTGTTATATAAGTTTTTTGTTTGTGAACTGGTTATTTGCTACCTAGTCACATTATTTTGAACAATGTTATTTTTTTTGGAACTCGTTGTTAGACACGTTTTGTCACTTATTATTACGAGTAATAAAAGAGACCATGCGCAGCGTGGTCGAATCTTGCTACAAATTTTGCATATGTGTTGATTATTCTTGCTTGGCAGTGTTCAACTGTCATTATGATTTGAACAAAACAGGTCTTCTAAAAACTAAGTGTAACTATATACCGGACAGTGTTCAACTGGTCGGTATCATGAGATGAATGACCAACGTTTAAATAATGTTTTTGTAGTAGTCAACTACTGAAATATGTTTGTATATTTTATGTGTTTCACGAGTAGTAACTACTCGGACAAATTCGGTCAAGTAGCAAGTGATCAAGGATTTTTCAACCCTCAATCACTTGGGGGGCACATAGGGTATACTGGTTTGTACTTCAACACAGGCAATAAGAGCACGAGCAAATATATATGTTTTTGGGCTGACTTGTAAGTTTGGAAGTCTAAAAAGTCCATTAAGCTAACTTGTTTAACAAAGCTTAAGTAACTTAGAATTTTTAAAATTTTAAGTTAGAAACAGATATTCGTGTAATAATAAAAGTTATGCTCATAAAAAGTTAGAGCAATAAGAGCATGAGGAAGTATATTTAGTATGGACTTATGAAATGTTTAGAATTTCTAAGTTAGAAAACTAAATACTCATGTGAAATTTAAGGCATCTAGGAACTTTACTACTCACAATAAAGACTTAAAAGTTTAGAGTTAGTCAAAAAAGAAAAAGTAAAGTACTAAGTGTCAAAATGCTCAATCACACGAGCAAAAGTTTACAAAATAAAACAAACTATATAAAAACTAGTAAGACTACAACTAGTCATGCAGGTGTGCTCTAGCAAGATGGGGAGTCACTGGCGTGCTTCTCTGGTGGGTTGGTCAACCCCCTCCTCGGCCTCAGCTGCTCCTCTTGCTCGGAATGATAATGTAGAGGAGGCTGGAGTAGGGCCAGGAGGATTGGTAGCTTCCTCAGCAGCCCTTGCTTCACATCTAGCAAGCTCCTCTGCCTGAACCTCCTTGGTGAAAAAATTGAGCTTGAGAGGTTTATTCAACTTCCAGACCTGATAAAAGCAGTCGAAGCTAGCCTCCTCAAAGCGAATTAAATCAAACTCCTTCTCTTGTTTCAACTCTTCATTCTCGCTGATTAATCCCTCATTCTCACGAGCTAACTCCTTATTCTCAAGGGTCAGCTTCTCCAGTTGAGCACTCAAGGACTGGTTGGTTTGAGCTTGCTGCTGATTCTCATCAGATAGTCTCCTAAGAGACTCATCCCATTCAGCCACGGTCTTCTCCGCCTGCTTCAACTTGGATTTGGAGTCTTTTTCCGAGGCAGTTAGAGTCTCTACTTTAGCTTGGGCCTCCACCAGTTGATCATTCAGCACCATGATCAACTCCTTATAATCGACCGACCGTTGCTGGGCGTGGTAGATGGTCATGAGGTCTACATGAAAAACAAAAAGTTACTACAAAGCAATAACGTAAGTAATAATCTATCTTATGGTGGGGTACTTACGTGTGTCAGCTGAGCAATCCCTCTATCTAGGACCGCATCGACACTAAGCCGAGGAAGAGATTCAAAGCTTTGAATCGTTGATGCATCGCGGAGGGTCTGATCAGCTGACCCCCTGAGCTTGGTATCAGCAACCCGGAGTGCCTCCCTCGGGCCAGGCGGGCCTGGAGGAGTTAGGCTCGCTGATGAAGGGAGTGACGAAGGAGCTAACGGTGGGAGTGTGGTCGACCCCTCAGGTTGTCTCCCTCGGCTGGGCGGCACTACCTTCGGAATCTTCCTCAGGGGCATGGAGCCACTTCCATCGCCAACTTTCCTCTTTGGAGTAGAAGCAATGCACTGCCTGAACATATCTGGATCTGCAAAAGAGGAAAACACAAAGTTGTTAGAGATATAAACATAATAAAATGTAGATGAGTATATTACTACTACAATTTTGTTAGTCTCGAATCACCAAGTTATTAAACATATTCCTATGATCACTAGACATGTGTTACCTGCGTTGAGAATCTGATCGATAAACTCATCCTCGTCGTCCAAGGATGAGCTGAGTTCTCTCTCAACCTGGATAGCCTTTCCTTTCCCGGACCGAGCGGGAATGGCAGATCTGCACTAAGGCTTAGGCTCCCTAATGACAAGGTCACCAGGTCTACGAGAGAGTGGAGAAGGTCCAGGAGAAAGTTGGTCAGTCACTAGCTCCGTGCCCGCATTGGACTGATCAGTTGTGTTGTTCTCCCCGTTGGTACTTTCCACCGCCATATCTTGGTCACATGGTACCAGGCCCACCATCTGAAGGAGGTCCACAGTGACCAATTTTTTCACATCTTTCTCCGCAGGGCTCATGTTAGCCAACTTCTCTGCTCAATCAAACATCCCTTCAGTAGGCAAGGGTCGCTCGAATGGACCCGCACGTGTAAAGGCCAAGTTATTGGCCTTAATGTCTGATGTAAGGAAATATTCTTTGTGATACTTCCCGGGGTTCGATTTGTGAGAGATACCACTAAGGTATGTAGTCCCCTTTTGCTTGTGGTAGAGGTGGAAGAAGCCCGTGTTGTTGTGGCTGGGATTGGTCCTGAGGTCAAATAAGTAGTGCACCTCGTGAGGGGTGGGCTCGTCCCAACCATGCAGGAAGTAGAGAATGTATAATGCAGACAATGCCTGGATCCCATTTGGTGCAATCTGGAATGGGGAGACATTGAAGTAATCCGCTACAGACCGGAAATAGGTGTGTAGCGGAAGTGTCGCTCCGGCGTGCACATGGTGCCTCGACCAGGCGCAGTATGCTCCACCAGGCCTATTGGCTCTCTGATGAGGGCCCGGGCATATCACATTCGCCTCGCTCAAACCCAAAGCCTCGATGTGTTTGTGGAACAACGCGGGATTAAGCTTTGATGCTTCGACAATGAACCAGGAAGGTTCTTCTTCTCCCCCCTTCCGTGGCCTTTGAACAGCCGAGTCCTGGATCACGGTGGCAAACTTCTGAGAAGGAGATCCTGAAGGAGTTGCAGTGCGGCATCACTGCGTTTCACCACCTTTTGCACCGCTCTACGGGCAACTTGTGGATCTTGTTCCTGGGGAAGTCTGTTAGATTTCTTCACCCTCATCTTCGACTGAGAAGCTTGTTGAAGAAACTGTTCCTCGTGGAGGAGATACAAAGCTGAGTGAGGAAGGATCTGCTTGAAGTGGCGAAGGCGGTCTTCTGGAGTACAACTGGTAGACGATTTTGATGAGGAATCGCTGTTTAGAGGAGTTTCGATTGACTGCGGGACGGATATATCGGAGTCTGTGTGGTTGTCACCTCCCCTATAATCAGAGCGATTCATCTACAAAAATAAATAAAAAATGGGGAGGTGAGTAACCATACAGAGAAAATTCAACAAGAATAAAATTTATTTTTTACGCCTAGAAAAATTTATCTAAGTGGTAAAAATATAGCACACATGGGAAAAAATAATCTTAGTGCCCAAGAGTGCTTAAAGGTGCCTAAAAAGTACTTGAAGTATTTAAGGTCACTAAAATTTATATGAATGGAAAATTTTGAGGTTGTCCAAAGAGGCTAGATTCCCTATGTGTGCGTGTGTGCATGCCAAGGGGCTGTGATTGTTTAAGAGAAATTGAAGAAGGCCGAAGCCAAGGGGTGTAAATGTGGTTCGATCGAACCACATTCTTGATCCGAGGAAAGGGTCGTGCCCAGTGCATCCGCCCGGATGCTTAGACACCCTAACGCGCACGTCCGAAGAGGAGTTCATTCGAGCAGCCACTACTTGGAACCGAAGGAATTAGCCTTCGTGAGAGCCCAGTGCCAAGCAGCCCCCAAGAGTCCCGATCGGACATGGCGCGCCCGAGGAGATGCACACCCCACGGTCCAAGCGAGTGAGGTCCAAGTGTCCGAACGCCTAGCACGCCTTGCACATCCGAGGAGCCTAGCCACCAGCAGCCCAACATGTCCGATCGGACATGGGCATCCAAGAAGGGTAAATGTGGTCCGATCGGACCACAACCTTGCCCAGAAAATTCAGTGGCCGATCGGCCACTTTCCTTAATCTACCCATTTTTCATACCCCAAGTTTAACGATAAAACCCAAACCGTATGAGTAAAGCCCTAGATTCCCTATCATAAACACACTTCTTCCTCCACACATACAAAAACAAGATCAAAACATAGAAGTGGAAAGGTTTTTTCATGTTCTAGAAAATTTCTATGCTTTCAAAAACCCCAAAAACCCATACTCATGATTTATGTCAAATTAACTTATTTTTCTTTAAATTCCTATGAAATTGAGGGAAATGTTGGGTTACCCATAACACAAACATCATCAAAACAGCCACTCAACACATTATACAAGCATTCATATGATATTCATGAACAAACTCAAAAAAAAAAAAAAACTATCAATGGGTTTCGGCCATGGCATGGATTTTCATGGAGATTTTTGAAAAATAATAAGCATGGAGAAGAAGACTTACTCAAGGTTGAAGGACCTTTGGCTTGCTTGGAGATGGCTTGAAGAAATGGAGAACTTCCCTTGAAGTCCTTGAAGATTCGGCCAAAGAAGAGAGAAACCTTGGGGTTTCGGCCAATAGAGAAGAAAGAAGAAGAGAGGTTTTTAAAGTGTGATTTTCTTGTGTGAAGAAAAGTGTGTAAAAGTGGGGTTATTTAAAGGGAAAAAAGTGGGGTTTATTGCTTATTTTTGGACCCTTGGCATTCTGGGGCTATTTTTTCTCCCCACGATCATGGACAGTTTTTGCAGTGATCGTGGCCAATAAGTTGTGGTCTACTGCATGAAAAGAAGATGAACAGTTATTATTTTTTAATGCCGTCGACTGGAGAAAAAGTTTATTATGTGAATGTATCATATAATAAACTTGGGGGGCAAATGTTATCCCAAAATTTGAAAATGATGATGTGGCAATAAAATTGACATGTGGCATGGATTAGTTAGGTGATCTGGCTTAGTAATAGCCCAGTGCATCAGTGAAGAGTTTGGACTGCTTGGGAGATGTCATAACCAAGCCAAATGCACCCGAGGGGAATACTTGGGCTGAGGTGTGCTTTGCTCGGACTCTAGTCCGAGGAGAAGCCAAGTCATTGGCTTGGACCTTGGTTCGAGGAAAGGTCATAAAAGCTCCGATTGGACCTTAGTCTGAGGAGCCCCTAAATGCTTGGCTCAGACCTCAGTCCGAGGAGCTCCTAGGTGATTGGCTTGGACCATGTCTGAGGAGAGCCCTAGGTGATTGGCTCGGACCATGTCCGAGGAGAGCCATGCATGTGTGCCATGAGGTTGCCTCGGACCCTAGTCCGAGGAGGAGCCCCCTAGATGCTTGGCTCAGATCAAGTCCGAGGAGAAGCCAAGTGCATGCCGAGCCATGAGGTTGCCTCGAACCCTAGTCCGAGGAGAGGCCGCAACAGGTCCGATCGGACCCTAGTCCGAGGAGCCCCATAGATGCTTGGCTTGGATCCTAGTCCGAGGAGAAGCCAAGTGCATGCCTCGGATCCTAGTTCGAGGAGGGCCAGAAATATGTGGCTCGGACCTTAGTCTGAGGAGAGCCAAAGTGATTGCCTCGGACCTTAGTCCAAGGAGAGTCAATGAGGATGGCTCGGACCTAGGTCCGAGGAGAGCTATGCAAGCATAATCTTGAGCTAAGGGAAAGCCTAGAGGAGTATGGACCATATGGAGGTGTCCAGTATGCATATGTCCGACCAGAAGACAATATTCATCAACAAAATAGGCTAGACTACGTCAAATTTCCAGAAACAACTTCAGCAAGAATCGGTCTGGGCACCGCGGGAATCTCTCATTCCTCACTCAAATTGAGGAATCTGTTGTATTTTAAATATTTTGTGTAATTTAAATATAATATAAATAATAGAATATCCCGATTCAAGAGGGATATGAGTTTAAAATCCCAAGCCTATAAATGGAGGGTGAATGGGATCAAAAGGGGACTTTTTGGCAATTTGAGAATGGGTCTGAGTTCTAGAGAGAGAAAGTACGTTTTTTCTCGAGAGAACCCCTTTTTGTACTCTTGAATATTTACACTGAAGAAACTCAGTTGACACTGGTTCATCCGATCTTGAGTGTAGATAAAATAATAAAATCTCTAAGTGGATTAGGCTATTACCGACTGATCGGGGCTGAACCACTACAAAATCTCTTGTGTTATTTACTTTTCTTGATTAAACTGTCTGTGTCGTTTACATTCTCTTGAAGGCTTGTTGTTATTGACGTTCTCACGTCGTTGGCTAAAAACACAGTCAACAATAAGGAATGAAAAAAATACTTGGTGGACAAGCATATGTGAAAGAGTAGTCTCTTGAGAGGGGCTTCTCAATATTGAAAAAAAGGAAAATGCTCTCATTGATACTCAGACATCTCAGTCTAAACATATGTGTGTATTTTTGTACCACTCCCATGTTCAAAAGTAAGAAACAGTTTACTTTTTCCATGTGAAATATATATGTTCTGAACAGTAAAATAAAATCTGAATTTTCTGTATATATTCTTGCTAACCTGGGTTCCCATTCTGAACTTATACGACTCTTATCTGTCCAAGCTCTCATGGTGGTTGTGCTTAAGTATTCTGCAACCAAGAAAAGGTTCCTAATTTGTATTAGTGCTTTATTAAATTCCAATAAACTGATAAAATAACTATCTTTATTCAGATCACTAGTAAAAGAAAAATAAACAAGATTTAAGCATTGTGAGCCAAAACTACAAATTGTCAACACACCTGATGAATTGGGGTACATCAAGCTTGTGCAAATTGGGCAATCAACTTGTGAATAAACTCCAGTTTTCCCACCAAAAATAGGAGTTTTCTTTGCAACTCTGCTACATCATTATCTGGAATTGTATTTAGTGGAGCTCAATACACATAAAGCCTATTAAAACAAGTGATGAAAACCATGAAAGTTATAGAAACATTGGCATTAATTAAATGTGATGAATATCTTGATTTTGGAGATGGAAAGCAAGATGCAGGTTTCAAAAGTAAAAAAAATCAACAAACTTGAAGAGCAAATACCTCACTCAATGAAACTACAGAGTATAAATTGTTCATTAGTTCATAGCATTGAGAAATGGTCATAAACTCAGATTTGTTCTTACAATCGATGGCCCTTTATAACTTTATTTATCATAGATCTATGGCTCAAACCAAAAGTAAATGGAATGTTCAGAAATCTCAGCCAATATATAAATATATATACAAAATTTGAGTTCTATAGCAAATGGAAAGTTCAGAAATCTCAGCCAATTTTCTATCATCATCCAAAAACAGAAAACTCAGAACTAAGACAAAAACATAGGCAAATGCTAATTCTATATTATATACAAAATTTGAGTTCTAAAGGAAAAGAGTAAAGAAGCTTATTTACTTACTTGAAATGAACAAAAAGTTCTAAGCTTTCTTCTTCAACTTTTGGGGCCAAGGCTAAGCTTGGGTGCCAGCCATGGACTTCATCTGAATGTGATTATGGTCAAGTGGAGTAGCAGTGGCCAAGGCCTCATATGAACCCAATCTCCTAACCCCAACGTTGCTCGAAACTAGAGCATAAGTCACCATGAGTATCACAAAAACAACAAGTGAAAGAGAAAGAGATATGGATTGAGGAGCTACACATTGTATGCCTTCAAAAAGAATAATAAATAAACCAAAACCTGTTTTTGCCAAACTTGGCTTTTCAAGAATGTTATTTTTTTTATGCATTTTTGTGGTCAAAACAAAACGTTGAGAATGGTCAAAAAATTGAACTGGACAAGCATCAAGAGTGATATAATTGCTATGATTATTATTATTATTTGTTCAGATCTTCATCAGTTGGCTTTAGGATCCAACAACTAATATATGATTTTCAATAGTTCTATTAAATTGAAAATCAAAAGAACAAAAAAAAAAGCCTATTAGATTGAACTAGACAGTTTATAACAATTAACATGAACTAGAACTCAGACCCAGAACAGAATGATATATATATATATATTATAGAAGAAAAGAAAATGAAAAATACCCAATGATCAACGCCAGCCATAGATGACTTGAGTGTAAGTACTTTTGATCCACCTGAAGCTTTTTCAAAAAGAACCTTTCATCTTTCCCTCAATGTCGTAAGCCTTATACCATTTAGGAAAACACAAATTTACAAACAAAAACCCCATTCCTCATTAACAAGACGTGAGTTTTAAGCGAAATAAAATCGTCAATAAACTTACAGAAACGAATGGTTTATGAAATCTAAAATATAAATTACACTAAGTAAAATGAAGCAGCTACTTGATGAAATTTCTGTAATGATTTGCAGAAATTTCAAGCAAGCAATTCAAATATACCTGAACAAAAACTAGCTTAGAGAGGTGGGACTTTCCTTCAGCTACTCTTTGATACCCTAAAATTCAAATTCAAATAAAAAAAATTACATGAGAACCAAAGTCGGGTCTAACGAGGTAGAACAAAAGAGATTAAATCAGACAGTAAATTGAAATGAAAATTGAATTGAATCGAAATAGGAGATGAAACTCACTAGATTCAACGACCATGCGGTAGGAGAAATCAGAACTGTCCGTTCTAGTAGGCCTTCCATATGTGGATTTTCTCTGCTGCATCTTTTCTTCTTCTTTTTCTCGGCTATGGACAAAGGGCTTTAGCTTAAAAAACTTGCAAAATTTTGGACAGATCCCTAAATTATTATTATTATTATTATTATTATTATTAAGAAAGTTTAAATTACTTCACTATGATCATATAACATAGTTCAAGGAAATGAGTGATAGCGATGAATCACAAACAAAATGTCGTAAGGAAAATGAAAAGAACCTTTCATCTTCTCCTCAACGGCATAAGCTGTTAGGAGTGTGTCCTAAAATCATTTAAAGACATTTGTTTTTTTAATGAATAAATAAATACAATAGTTTATTATTATTGTTATATTTAGATTGTTAAATTATTGTTTGAATAATTTTGAAAATATCAGAAAAATTCCATATTCATTATTGAGGATGTGATCTTGTATTTGTACGAGAGAATTAAGATCACATGAATGAATAAAAATAGTCAACAACAACAAATTAAAGTTATGGAATTCTTTAATTGGAGTTGTAAGTACGGTTTACTTAGTATCATAATGATACAAATAATCTAGATTTGGATTATTGATGTGGAAAGACATCTCGGTAAAGGTGCTTTATATAATATGATTATATATGACATGGACCGATATGAATTAGAGTCTTTATCCAAAAACCATTTAACAATAAAGACTTGTAATTCATATCATAACTGATGATTATTTATAGATCAACCTAAATCCTGAGTGTTCATGAACTCCTGTTCATGTTTATTAAATCTATTGATCCATTCGTTAAGGTCTCTTCAAAGAATGAGGCTAATGACTTTTTTTTTGGAGATTTAATATCATGGATGGCTGGGAACATGTATCAACAATACAGAATCTAATCTTTCCTAACGGATCGTATATTAGTTCCCTTAAGAGTTAATTCTGGAACTGAATGATTTTGAGCTCAAATCTATATTTAGATTATAGATTAATTATTCACTAGTGAATTAATGGTACTTAAGGAATAAGAAGTAAATTAGAAAGGTTAAATGGTAATTCTTCCATTCTAATTTATGAACTAATTAATTAGAGGGTTGAACTATTGTAAGATGGTTATATCAATTGACGACTTAAGAAAAAGGTTTCTGTAAAAGTATATCTATAACATAAAGAGTGCAATTCTGAATTTATAGTGGAGTAATATCAGAATTAATAAATTAACTATTATAATTATTTAGTTTCAATTTATTGGAGCTTAATGTTATAGGTCCATGGTCCCCGAAATGGCTCAAACAATCACTGTCAAAGGCAAATACAAAAAATGGTCAAAAAGGACTTATGTGATAAGTAAAATATTTTTCTATGTATCAAACATAATTATTGTTTAATTATGTGTAATTAATTAATTTTGAATTAATTTAATTTTTTTGGATTTTTGGTATTTAAATAATAATAAAAATTGGGAAAAATCACATGCCATCACAGGCATGTGGTACACGTGTGGCACAGTGCACAGGCACTGTGCTACACGCATAAGAGAGTTTACTTAGTCTCTTGATTCCACAATTTTAGTTATTTAAATATTAAATAAATAATGAGATATTTTAATATGATTAAAATATTATTATTTAAACAAAAATCTGATAACTGATCAGGTATTTTGAATTTGTTTAAAATAACAAATATTTTAATATATTGGATATCAGTTTTTCACAGAACGTAACTTTTCAGGGATAGAAAAATATCTAGGAATCTCTCTCAGAGAAAGAGAATAGTGACAAAAACTAGAGTCATTGTTCTTCGCAAAACCTGGGTCCAAACTTTATCAGATCTCATGTGTTGAGAACATCTGATAAAAAGTTATTGCCTATTATTTGTATAGCGAGCCCACACTCGTTCTTTGTGTGCCTGAGAACATTTTGGAAGATCTTGGTGTGAGATCTCGAGGATTTAGCCATACGAAAAGATAGCAGCAAGGAAGGACCTGAGGTAATTTTTCTGTTCATGTCCTTGATTCAATATATGTATGCATGTGAAGAAGTAGATCTAGAAATCTTATGGGATTAATCTAACAATTTGATTGTTGTTCCACTGCGTATAATCTCTGATTTTATCAATAAAAACCAACATAAGCTTGGTGGTGGCCCGCGACTTGAAGTCGCACTGGGTCGAAGGCACGCAGAGGTGGGCTCGCACCTGGGGTCACTTGGTTCGGGGGTTGGGTTCACAGGTGCCTGAGATTTGGAGCTTGGCTCGGAGAAAAACGGTTGTGAGGATGGTGGTTAGGTGGTCAGAGATGAGGATGATGGTGGTTACGGGAGTGCAGCTAGGGCGAAGGGAAGAGAGAGACGAGAAGGAGAAGGGGAAAAAAGGTATCGGGTGGGCTGGTTTTTTTAATATTTTATTTCTATTACTTTACCACTTTTCATCTAGTATATATTATAATACATTTTCCAAAGACTTATAATTATGTGTTGTGGAAAGTAGTTTTTGGTGTAGTGCTTTCCCCTTACTTGCACCGCATAACACCCGTGATCCAAGGGTCAGCAAAAAAACTTAAACATGCTCATAAGCAGTGAATAACATATTATAGAATTATAATAAGCATGTCTAGCAGTAATAACCTTACTCATGCATGCATTCTATTCAATAATGACTACAATGTATATTAGGGCTCGTTGCCCTAAATAATTGACTAATAAGTCATACTGGGGCCCAGTGCCCTAGGATATGGGACCATGGAGTCACCCCGGGGCCCATTACCCTATCCTCTATATAACCAGCCTTAGAGCTGGCCCAGCGTACTTGGCGCTTTATTTTTCCAACGACCATTGGGTCGAACAAGTGTATGTCACGCTCCTGATTCGGCCTAACCATAACAACCAGCGCTCAATGCGCCATTGCCGCCCTTGAATTATAAGTCAATGCTTTTCAATCAGATAATGCAAATAAGCACACACCATTTAACAATTATCCAGATATAGAGTATTTAAGCATGCTTAATCAAACAATCACAGGCATAATCATAATCATGCACATTTATAGGGGCATGAGCCCTAATTATAACTATATCTAACAACCGAGCCAAGACCTAATCATATACATCACATATTGCGTATAATTTTCTTACCTCTGGTCCAAGCAACGGATAGATAAAACGACCCTTGAGAATGATCCTGCCCCGAGCCCTAGCAGTAACCTAGTCACAACCCACAAATAACATTCTCATTACCATTCGATTCAATAATTGAACCCCAGGACTAATCCCGTGCTCTCGAGACCTCCAATTCCCCCACACGGGTGGTGAAATCGTCCCCCGATCCCCTGGGCCTATGCCTTAAAATTGAAAAACTAAGGCCCCTGAAAAATGGTCTGGCATTGGGGCACAGCCTAAGAGGCACCGTAGCACCCAGCCAGAGCCTCTTGCCCTAGACCACCCCAGCGTCGTGGCTCGAAAGAACAGTGTCGTGGAGCCCTTGGGCGAACTCAGAAAATTTGGGTTTTTCCACCATTTTCTCTGAACACAAAACCCTACAAACTCACCACAACTCCATACCGAAACAGAAACTATACCCCCACAAACATTTCCAAGCATCCTAAACAACTTATACACCCCCAAAATAAAACCAAATCTTTAAGCCAAATCAAAACCCAACCATTAGTTTAAGACTTTTCTAAAACTTAAACCACAACAAGAATCCACCAAAAAACCAGAGCAAAACCTTACCTCAATGAAGAATCATGACCCTAAGATGCCTCTTACTCCAATCCCAGCTTCAACTCCCTTAAATTCCAAGCTTTCCTCCTTAAAAAAAATCAAACACCCCAAAGCTTCAAGAGATAGAGAGAGGAACGAGAGAGAGGGTGAGAGAGCTGAGAGTGTTTCCTAGTGTTTTCCCCCTTGTTCTGAGAAGTTCCAAGTGACTAAGTCACTCAAACTTGGTTAAAGACCAAGCTACCCCTTGCTAAACCCTTACTCAACAAACGTCCCCAAGGGAAAATCTATCTTTTGCCACTTTTTCCCACTAATCATAATTAACGCCTCATAATTCCCGCTACCTCCAATATCCTTGAATAATCACAAAATAATTTCCCATTACCCGATAAATCCCAGTAATGTGTTAAATTACCAAAATAACCCTAGGCTCACCTCGAGCCGGGTGCCGAATAACTCAAATATATCCATATAATAATGTGTTCTCAATCATATAACACATATATATATATATATTCAAATATGCTCTCAACGGGCCAAATTACAAAAATGCCCTTCTAATAAGAAATGGGCCCACATGCATGCTTAATACACCTAAACATGCAAATACAATCATATTATAATATAACTCACATAATTCATATAATCATGCATATGATTACATTATAATGCACTAAAATCAATTATTGCCCTCCTGGCCCCCTAATCAAGGCACTAAGCCTTATTACGGAAATTGGGAAGTTACAAATACTTTTCCTTTGATGTATTTGTACACACATGCTTCGTCGCCATTCTGTTCGATGCCATATGTTTTAATTGTTTCATCAAAGGTGATATTCCAAGATCTAGATGCTTGCTTTAATCCATAAATGGATTTCAATAGCTTACACACCTTTTGATCTTCCCCATTTTTGATGAACCCTTTTGGTTGTACCATAAAAATAGTTTCATCAAAATATCCATTCAAAAAAGTTGCCTTGACGTCCATTTGCCATATCTCATAGTCATAGGTGGCAGCTATGCATAAGAGGATGCGAATGGATTTAAGAATGGCCACAGGAGAGAAAATGTTTATTCAAAATCAACACCTCTCTGAGTGTAGCCTTTGGCTACTAACCTTGCTTTGACAGTCTCAACTTTCCCATCTACACCTCTTTTCTTCTTGTATATCCATTCGCACCCAATGGGCTTGACATCTTCAAGTGGATCTACAAGTTCCCAGATAGAATTGGAATACATAGAATCCATTTCTTGGTTCATGGCTCTTGCCATTTCTCTTTTTCAGAATCATCCATTGCCTTTTTAAAGGTTAATGGACCATCCTTCTATGTATTAGAAACAAGGATGTATGCCTCATGTTCGTAGCAAATAGGTTGTCTTACAATACTTCCACTACAACGTTGCACCGGGGTATCTTTTCCAGGAATAGTGATTTCCTCGGTTTGTTGTTTGTCATTTAATGAAAATGAGGGTGATGGAATCTTATCAGCTATGAGTTCCTCCAAAACTACTTTGCTCTGAGGTTTATTGTAACACCCTACTAATTAGGGTCCGTTACCACGTGTGTTTAAATTAGTGTGGGACTTGCAAAAGGAGTCATTTGGAATAAAACATGTGATTAAGCCACTAACGGTTCAGGTATTAAAATCTTGGTCAAGGAATAAACATTTCCATTAAAATAAAACTTTAGTCTTTACATGGGATCCCAAAATACAAGTTTTAATTTTTTTTACAACTCAGGGATTACAAAATACGCCGACCTAAGCGTCAAAACAGAGTCCAACCCTAGTTCCTCTATGACACCTCAATTGTGGCGGTCAAGCAGACTACGTATGTACACATCGCCCCTAACAGCCTCCAACTCATGGCTGGCCAAGCTTCTCCTTACCTTTACCTGGACCACAAAGCACCCATGAGCCAAAAGACTAAGCAAGAAAACATATTAACAAATTCAGATAGTCAAAAACATATAACAACATGTTTATAAGTAATAACTGAAACCAAGCATACACATTTTACAAGTAAGTGACCATAGAGTCACACAAGTACGTGTCTCACTCCCATTTATTGAAGTGTCATCCGAGCCAGTCAAGCGCATAAAGCACTCCCAGGGTGGCCTAGCCATAACGGCCTGCGCTCAGCGCGCATAGTGCCAACTGTTAGGAAAATTAGATTTGCCTCAATGGAAATGGTAAGATAATACAACTCTATGCAATAATATTAAAAATAAATATAGATTGATTCAATAAGGTTACAACTCTATAACTGAAAATTACAAATAAACAAAGAAAAGGAAGAAGATGATGAAGAAGAAGAGAATAGTGAGAATATAACTCTAAGCAAAAGATTACAAGTAAAATAAAGTGTTTGGACCAAAAGAAAAGATTACAACTCTTAAACAAAATATACAAGTAAATAGAACAAGAGAATAAGAAGAAAAACAATAGAATCAAATGAAGAACAGAAACACAAGAAAACTCTCACTTACACAACCTAAGTGAAGAGGGTTGGGGATCACCAACTTGAACAAGGTATAAAACCTTTGTCCAAAAGCTTATTTCCCCTAACTCAAGCACTAAGGGATCTCTCTCGGATATTGGAAATGCTTTCTGGAATTATCAAGCCTCAAGGTGTTTCTAGCCAAGTGCTCTAATGGATAGAAATGTTGTGTCTTTCAAGTGAGCTATAGGCTCCTATTTATAGAGTTTAGAGACACCCTTTGAATTTCAAATTCCACCAACCCCCATGGTTGTTACCAATGTTTAATTTGATTAATATGGAATTAAAAATGAGATTTGGGAGTTATTTGGGTTTTTTGAGCTGTTCAACAAAGATTGAAAAAACTTAAAAATTGGTCAGTTTTTGGCATGTGGCCGTGGCCAGAGACATTAGTGGTCGCGACCACTGACCATTTTCAGCACAAAATTTTGTGTTATTTTTCCAAATGGTTCCAAACCCTCCCAAATGATTTTGTAACCCCCAAAACACATTATTGGGGTTAAAATCATATCTCTAACAGCCATTTCTCAAATGGCTTTATGAAATTCATCTCAATATTGTGTAACACCAAATTTACACAATAAAGGGTAATATTTGGAAGTAACAAATTTGTAACACCAAATATGTGACATTATTTGGATATGTCTCATATATCTAAATATTGTAACTCTCTATTATATGTTACAATATGTGACACTCTTTGTCACATTTATTTAATCTAAAACATTATATTATAATATAATATAATATTGCATTATATTATAAAATAATATAACATTCCCCCACTAGATTAAATAGTTATCTATTGTAACACTTATTTAATCAATCATTATATTTAAAAATATAAGATATCCCCCACTTGATTAAATAATAAATCTCTCTTATAGGAGTCGTTGCATTAGTGCATAAAGCAAAGTGTTTTTCAACTTGAACTTTACTATAGTGTAATTATCACAAAATTTGTCGAAAATTTGGTGGCACTAGGCATTCAACCATATTTTCATGATAACAAATCGGTGATAACACACACACCTTTGCGATGTTCACTTGAGACCCCTATGTCTCGCTTTGCACCGTTAATGGTCATGTGCACTTTCCATTCATGGACTTTCTTGAGAATACTCCCAATTCTCATGAGAGGCAGCACCACCCCTAGATCCATATAGATAGAATTCTTATAGTATTTTGTTACCAAAAATACTTGTCTTCACAAGACTGAATTCTATTAAAAAACCTTTCGGTTTTAACCGTCAACTTGGTAACACACAAGTACTCAATATCTCAGATGGGACTTGTTTTGAGTACATTTAATATTCACTTGATTGACTTGTTGTTACCTATTGAACCTAACACTAGTTGAATAACTAGTGTTTTGATAGGTTACCATCAATCGTGAATCTCTTTAGGGAGTTTAAGTCCCATCCCTCGAGATGATGCAGCCACTAAATCCTTCGTTAGTGGCTTAGTGAAAGGATCCGCCAGATTTTCACTTGTTCTCACATAGGATATTGAGATGACTCCTCTTTGAATCAATTATCTTACATATCCATGTCTTAGACTAATATTTCTATACTTCCCATTATACACTCCGCTCTATGCTCTAGCCAATGTCGCTTGGCTATCACAATGTATCGATATAGTAGATACATTCTCTTTGATTAGGGGAATCTTTATCAACAGATCCCTTAACCATTCGGCCTATTTTCCGGTAGCAGCTAGAGCTATGAACTCTGCTTCCATAGTGGAATGAGATATACAGGTTTGTTTCTTGGAACCCCAAGAAATTGCACCTCCACCAAGTGTAAATACCCAACCAGTTGTGGACAAGTTGTCCCCAAGATTGGTTATCCAACTTGCATCTGTATATCCTTCTAAAATTGAAGGAAATTTGGAGTAGAGAAAGGTTAGTCCTTTGGTTTTCTTGAGATAACCTAGGACTCTTCCAATTTCCTTCCAGTGATCCACACTTGGATTACTTATAAACCTACTAAGTTTACTTACCGCAAATGCTATATCAGGTCTAGTACATTGGGCGGCGTACATAAGACTCCTTATAGCACTTGCGTACTCCAATTGAGCGACCTCTTCCTTCATTCTTCTCTAGTTTTACACTATGGCCGAATGGAGTATTGACTTCTTTAACCTTGAGATGGTTAAATTCATTCAATACTTTCTCAATATAGTGGGCTTGACCCAACGCAAAACCCCCCACTATGCTTCTTCACTTTGATACCAAGTATGGTGTTTACTTCTCCAAGATCTTTCATTTTGAAGGTTGGTGATAGAAACCTCTTCGTTTCTTCTATCCCTTTCATGCTGTCACTTAGAATAAGCATGTCATCCACATATAGGCAAACAATGATCACATATCCTTTACAAGTTTTGGAATACAAACACTTGTCTCCATTGTTATGTCTAAACCCATTTGACATGATGGCTTGATCGAATCTCTCATGCCATTGCTTAGGAGCTTGTTTCAATCCATATAAGGATTTTACAAGTCTACATACTTTATGTTCGTATCTTGGTAGGACAAACCCTTTGGGTTGTTCCATATAGACCTCCTCATTGAGGTCACCATTAAGGAATGCCATTTTGACATCCATTTGATGAACATACAAGTTGTGTATAGAAGCTAAAGCGAACAAAATTCTTATAGAAGTTGTTCTTGCAACAGGCGCATAAGTATCGAAATAATCGATACCCACTTTTTGCCTAAACCCTTTAGCTACTAATCTAGCTTAAAAGGTTTCGATAGTGCCATCAGTGTGGTATTTTCTCCTAAATATCCACTTACACCCAATTGGCTTAGACCCGGTGGGAGGTCTACCAATTCCCAAGTGTTATTGGAAAGAATGGAATCCATCTCATCATTGATGGCTTCTTTCCAAAATGCACTATCTCTCGATTGCATAGCTTCTCTATAAGTCTTAGGATCATCCTCAACGAGAAGTACAATAGGAATTTTCCTAATGACTTCCTCTCTATTTCCTTCTACCATGTATAACAAAATTCGTTGAGAATCTATCTCATCCACTACTAGACTTTTATGATTTTTAAGCCTTTGACTTCTTCTAGGTTCAAAGGGTTGCTTTACATCATTTTAAGGGTTCTCTTCTTGAGAATCAACTTTGGATGTAGAAGCTTGAGAATTGTTCTCATACAACAAATTCTCCTTTAGAGATGTTGAAGCTTGAGAATTGTTGTCACATAACATATTCTCAAAAAATTCAACTTCTCTTGATTCAATCACAATATTAGACTCTAAGTCTAATAGCCTATAAGCTTTACTATTGTTGGCATAACCAAAAAAAGCACACTTTATGACTCTTGAACCTAACTTTGTTCTACTAGGTTCGTTTTTCTTGCAATATGCAAGACACCCCCACATTTTGAAGTACCCTATGTTGGGTTTTCTTCCTTTCCATAACTCATATGGAGATATCTCATTTTTCTTCATCGGTATTCGATTAAGAATGTGACAAGCTGTTAAAAGTGCTTCACCTCATAAGTTGAAGTTCAACCTAGAAAACACCAACATAGAATTTATCATCTCTAGATAAGTCCTATTTTTCCTTTCGGCAACACCATTGTGTTGTGGTGTATAAGGTGCAGTGCACTCATGAATTATACCATTTTCTTCACAAAATGTATTGAATTCGTTAGAGAAGTATTCTCCTCCTCTATCACTTCTTAGAACCTTAATCTTTTTATTTAGTTGATTTTCAACTTCTAATTTATACAATTTAAAAGCATCAAAAGTTTCATCTTTATGCTTTAAAAGAAACACATAGGTATATCTACTAAAATTATCTATAAAAGTAAGAAAAACCTTTTACCACCTCTAGTTAAAACACCATTTAATTCACAAAGATCACTATGGATTAAATCTAGTAAATTAGATGATTTTTCTACACTAGGAAATGGTTTCTTAATCATTTTTCCCTTAACACATGTTTCACATTTACCATAGTTTTTAATATTGCATGCAATCATACCACATTTTACTACTCTTTTCATGGTTGAAAAGACTATATGCGATAATCTAAGATGCCATAAAAATAAAGAATCATACTCAACAATATAGGCAGAATTAGCATTTTATTGATAACATTGAAAGTTACATCATTGGTGCACAATTTAACCATACCCTCACAAGAGTACCCCTCTCCCAAAAATACATTTGATTTTGTAAGTATAAGTTTACCGGACTCAAAAACGGCTTTAATTCTGGGCTTGCCAAGCAAATCACCACTTACCAAGTTTCTACTCATTTTGGGAACATAAAGTACATTCACTAATGTAACTTTCTTGCTGGAGGTGACAAAGACTTCAATGGCACCTTTACCAAGTACCTTGGATTTGCCCTCATTGCCCATTTGAATCTCATGGTTGCCCTTTGACTCTTCAAAGGTCGTGAACAATGATTTGTCATAGGTGACATGGACGGTGGCACATGTATCATACCACCACCCTTTCACCTTGCCTTGGACCGCATTCACCTCACTAAGGGTAGCAACTATGTTTTCCTCTTGAGTTGCATTCACCTTAGGTCCTTGCTGATCTTTTCTATGCCTACACTCTCTAGCATAGTCACCCTTTTTCCCATACACAAAGCAAGGACCTTTCTCGCCCTTAAACTTGTTTGGGTTGGTTTTTGGACCCAAAGGTTTCTCGATACCCTTTTTCTCTTTGTTTTTGAGATGTTTTGGTTGTGACACCGCATTTGCTTTGGAAGTCTCTCCATTAGAACCCTCCACAAGTTTATCTCTACATATCGATTCCTCTTCGATTGGAATATGCTTTTGGATTTCCTCCAAATAATAATCCTCATTTTTATGAAGGATTCTTTTCCTATGGCTCTTCCAAGTTGGTGGTAATTTAGCCACTATAGCACCAACTTCAAAGGCCTCAGGAAGCTCAATATTTGAAACTTTCAGTTTGTTAACAATTATTTGTAATTCATGAATTTGAGGAAGAATAGCTTTATCACCAAAAAATTTGAAATCAAAGTATTGAGATATCAAAAAAAATTTGGTACCTTCCTCTTCCGCCTTGAACTTTTTCTCAAGTGCATCCCATATCTCCTTGGCCTATTTGGTCTCGGTGTAGAGGTCATAGAGCCTATCGGATAGGGCATTGAGGATATGACCCCTACAAATGAGTTTGTCCTCCTCCCTCTTCTTTATTTTCTCCACCTCCTCGGGAGTGTCCTTATCGGATGGAGTTGGGAGAGGTTCTAGAGTGGATTCTAGGATGTAGGCGATTTTGAGAGTGGTCAAAAGGAATCTCACCTTGTCTTGCCAACTAGTGAAATTGGACCCATCAAACCTATCCAACCTCTCTAGTTCTTGATTCATGATTTTGATGGTCTCAACTTCCATTGAAACAAACAAAGGGTAAGCTTTTGAATGTTAGGAAAATTAGATTTGCCTCAATGGAAATGGTAAGATAATACAACCCTATGCAATAATATTACAAATAAATATAGATTGATTCAATTAGGTTACAACTCTATAACTGAATATTACAAATAAACAAAGAAAAGGAAGAAGATGATGAAGAAGAAGAGAATAGTGAGAATATAACTCTAAGCAAAAGATTACAAGTAAAATAAAGTGTTTGGACCAAAAGAAAAGATTAAAACTCTTAAACAAAATATACATGTAAATAGAACAAGAGAATAAGAAGAAAAACAATAGAATAAAATGAAGAACATAAACAGAAGAAAACTCCCACTTACACAACCTAAGTGAAGAGGGTTAGGGGTCACCAACTTGAACAAGGTATAAAACCTTTGTCCAAAAGCTTATTTCCCCTAACTCAAGCACTAAGGGATCTCTCTCAGATATTGGAAATGCTTTCTGGAATTATCAAGCCTCAAGGTGTTTCTAGCCAAGTGCTCTAATGGATAGAAATGTTGTGTCTTTCAAGTGAGCTATAGGCTCCTATTTATAGAGTTTAGAGACACCCTTTGAATTTCAAATTCCACCAACCCCCATGGTTGTTACCAATGTTTAATTGGATTAATATGGAATTAAAAATGAGATTTGGGAGTTATTTGGGTTTTTTGAGCCGTTCGACAAAGATTGAAAAAACTGAAAAATTGGTCAGTTTTTGGCATGTGGCCGCGGCCGGAGACATTAGTGGCCGCAGCCATTGACCATTTTCAGCACAAAATTTTGTGCTATTTTTCCAAACGGTTCCAAACCCTCCCAAATGATTTTGTAACCCCCAAAACACATTATTGGGGTTAAAATCATATCTCTAACAGCCATTTCTCAAATGGCTTTATGAGATTCATCTCAATATTGTGTAACACCAAATTTACACAATAAAGGGTAATATTTGGAAGTTACACATTTGTAACACCAAATATGTTACATTATTTGGATATGTCTCATATATCTAAATATTGAAACTCTCTATTATATGTTACAATATGTGACACTCTTTGTCACATTTATTTAATCTAAAACATTATATTATAATATAATATAATATTACATTATATTATAAAATAATATAACACCAACCACGGAGTATAAGACGAGCCTTGTAAACCCTCGACTCATAAGTCAAGCCTTGTAAACCGTTGACTTATAAGGCGATCCTTTTAAACCCTTGGTTTATAAGCTGAGCGTTGTAAACCCTCGACTCATTAGTCAAGCCTTGTAAACCCTCTACTTATAAGGCGAGCCTTTAAAACCCTTGGCTTATACCCTCGACTAGTAGGTCGAGCTTTTTCTTAGGTGTTATAGACAGCTCCTGACTTAGAAGCTGAGCCTCCCAGTCGAGAAAAGACATATATATAATACATTAAACATACACAGATACAACGCATTACAATGTACTTACACAAGTATACACATGCATGCTTATAATCATGCTCATTAGCTGGGCCCGAGCCCTATTCATGTTTCTCACACATCGGATGCAGTATTCTTACCTCGATCCTCGTGCGAATAGTGGAATGACACCAAGCACTAATCCTGACCCGAGCCTAGTAGAAACCCTAGTCACAACACCAACATATGTTCATCGGGACTTAACCCTAGAACCCGAGTTCCAAACCACACTCTAACTCTTAAGACCATGGTTACCAGTTAACGGGGCGCTAAAAATGTCCCCTGAGCCCCCAAGTGGGGTCCCAAATCAGATTCCCCGAGCCCCCCATGCCTAGCCCTAAAAATCAACAAACTGGCATTTCAGGGCCCTTAGCGCGGTCGCGCCCAAAGAAATCTTGGGGCTTCTGGGCCATTGGCACAGTAGCGCCTACCCCTGGCATGGTCGTGCCCCTCAACTCGAGCTCCCAATTGAAACCAAATTCTGCCCTTTCTCGGACAATAGCGTGACCGCGCTAGGTTGTCACACTAGGTCATAAGAAACTCAAAAACGGCCCAGAACACAAGTGTTCTTCCCCAAATTTGTATCCCGGCAATTTCCACAAATCTAGACACTGATTTCGACCAACCAAGATGTTTTTAACAGAGTTCCAGCCATAAAAACTCAATACTAAGCCTAGGGAACAAAACTAACTACTAAAACTACCACAAACACCCATAGACACTTAACTAGGAATCAAATACCATAAAAAACACCATTTGAATATCAAAATAGAGGAATCTCACCTCTGAATTTCGATTTTCCTGGGGTAGATGATGACCCTAGTTGCCCTTAGACCCAATCCTCAGCTGCTTTCTTACAAGAATCCTCTTCAATTTCACCAAATTTGCTTCCAAGTTTGATCTTTAACTAGAACTCCTTCAAAGCTTCCAAATGAACACACCAAGGGAGAAAGAGAAGGCATTCACGTGAGTTAGCCTAAGTGCCCAACTACTGGCCTATTGGTAACCCAAGTGGTCAATTGACCACTATGCCCCTTGCCCATTTTTAATGGTTACCCTCAAGGGCACTTTAGTCTTTTGGTATAATTCCCGCTAATCTCAAATTATCTCATATAACACCAAATAATATAACAATACAATAATCATCATTTAATTCCCTTTACATTATAATTCTCAGTAATTTGCCAAATTACCAAAACACCCCCAAGCTCACCCCGAGTCGGGTATTTTACCTCGTTGTGACTTTTCCGCTAACTAGCTCCTTAGGATTGCCTCGTGCCGAGTAACTCAAATATATCCACATAATAATGTGGTCGCAATCATATATCACACATATTTATAATTATACCCTCAATGGGTCAAAATTACAAAAATGCCCTTCTAATAAGAAACAGGCCCGCATGCGTATTTAATACACTTAAACATGCAAGTGTAATCATATAATAATATAATTCACATAATAACATGATCATAACACATAAGTAGTGAATTATTGCCTCTCGGCCCCCTAATCAAAGCACTAAGGCATATTAGGGAAATTTGGGCATTATAATTATCCCCTCCTTATAAGAATTTCGTCCTTGAAATTTTACCTGAACAGTTCAAGATACTGTCCCCCATGGTTGACTCCAATTCCCAAGTCGCGTCCTCAACCTTGTTGTTCCTCCATAATACCTTAATTAGAGGTATGATTTTATTCCTCAGGACCTTGTCCTTCCTGTCTAATATCTGGACTGTCTGCTCCTCATAAGATAAGTTTGTCTCCAGCTCCAGATCTTCATAACTCAATACACGAGCCTCATCAGATACATACTTCTGCAACATCGAAATATGGAACACATTGTGCATGCCCGACAATGCCGGAGTAAGCCCATCTATAGGCCATCTGACCGATCCTCTCCAGGATCTCAAAAGGCTGTACAAACCTAGGGCTCAGCTTGCCCTTCTTCCCAAAGCTCCTCACCCCCTTCAGAGGTAAGAATCGAAGGAAGACATAGCCTCCAACTTGGAACTCCACGTTCCTGCGCTTCGGATCTGAGTAGCTTTTCTGTTTACTCTATCCTCCAATATCTGGATAGTTCTCTCAGACTGACCATCGGTTTGAGGATTATAAGTTGTATTGAACTTCACCTGTGTGCCCATCGCCTTCTGCAAACTTCCCCAAAACTTGGAGGAAAATGTGGGGTCTCGATCTGGCACGATCGACCTTAGAGCTCCATGAAGACGTACTATCTCTCTCACATAGAAATATGCATACTAGTCAACTATGTATGTCGTCCTCACTGGTAGAAACTGAGCTGACTTGGTGTATCTGTCTACAATAACCCACACCGAATTGTGTTGACCCACCGTCCTGGGCAATCCTACCACAAAATCCATTGTGATGTTCAACCTTGGATATCCAAGGGTCGTAGTAGCCCCGCTGGTCTCTGATGTTCAGCCTTGACCTATTGACATGTCAGACACTTGGCCAAATACTTGGTTAAGTCCCTCTTCATCCCCGACCACCAATAAAGTTCTCAGGTCCTGATACATCTTCATGGTGACAGGATGCAAAGAGTACGAGGTAGTATGAGATTCATCCAGAATCTCTCGTCTGATAAAAGTATCCATCGGAACACAAATCTGCCCTTTATACCTCAGTAAACCCATATATGATATTGTATAGTCCCTAGCTACTCATGCTAGGACGTTCCCTCTAATCATCATCAGTTGTGGCTCTTTTAACTTACTCTCCTTTATCCTTTCTAGAAGAGTAGATTTCAAGGTAATGTTGGCCAACTAGCCCACTACTAACTCTATCCCTGCTCTGTTCATATCCTCTGCCAACTCCTTGGATATCTGCCTCGAACTGTACAATTGTCTCGGACCTTTCCGACTTAGGGCATCTGCCACCACGTGGGCTTTTCCTGGATTATAAAAGATGTCATAATCATAGTCCTTCACTAGTTCCAACCAATGCCTCTGCCTCATATTTAAATCCTTCTATGTAAAGAAGTACTGAAGGTGCTTGTTGTTAGTGAATATCTCACACTTCTCTCCGTAAAGGTAATGCCCCCATACCTATAATGCAAAGACCACTGCTGCTAACTCCAAATCATAAGTAGGATACCTCTGTTCATAATCCTTTAACTGGCGTGATGCATAAGCAATCACCTTCCCTGCCTGCATAAGGACACAACCTAACCCTTGCCTTAAGGCATCATAATAAACCATGAACTCCTCTTAATCTGTCCGAAGACTCAAGACTGGAGTGGTAATCAATGTCGCTTCAGTTCCTAGAAGTTGTTCTCGCATCTATCTGACCACGTAAACTTCTAGCTCTTTCGTGTCAACTATGTCAGTGGGGTAGCTATTATTGAGAACCCTTCCACGAACCTCCGGTAATAGCCTGCCAATCCAAGCAAGCTTCTAATCTCAGAGGCATTCCTTGGCCTTTTCCAATCTTTAACAGCCTCAATCTTAGTTGGGTCTACCTTGATTCCATCTCTACTAGCAATATGACCCAAGAAAGACACATGAGGTAACCAGAACTCACACTGCTTGAACTTTGCAAAAAATCTATGCTCTTTCAGCCTCTATAGGACCAACTTGAGAAGTTGATCGTGCTCCTCCTTTGACTACAAATAAACTAAGATATCATCGACAAAGACGATCACAAACTGATCCAGATAGTCCTTAAAAACCTTGTTCATAAGATCCATAAAGGTTGTCAAGGCATTAGTCAAACCAAATGACATGACGAGGAATTCGTAGTGCCCATATCTGGTATGGAAGGCTATTTTTTGTATGTCTTCCTCCTTGATCCTCAACTGGTGATAACTAGATCGAAGATATACCTTTGAAAATACCATTTTACCCTGCAACTGATCAAATTTGTCATCTATCCTTGGTAGAGGATACCTGTTCTTAATGGTCAACTTATTCAATTCCTTGTATAGTCTATGCACATCCTTAGGGAATCGTCCTTCTTCTTCACAAATAGGACTGGCGCACCCCATGGCGAGAAACTCGGTCTAATAAAACCCAATTATAACAACTCATGTAAGTGTACCTTTAGTTCTCTCAACTCTACTAGGGTCATTCTGTAAGGTGCCCTAGACACTAGCTCTATCTGAGGTGCCAGTTCAATATCAAATTCTATCTCTCTGTGTGGCGGCAACCCTAGTGTTGACGATGAGAACTCGTCAACGAAGTTAAGTTAGAAAAATCAAAGTGTGGTGCTTATGAATGAAGAACTTCAAAAATCTAAACAGAAACTTAGAAAATAGTTGTAGAAGAAAAATGGGGAAAATAACATCTATTTCTCTTTTGTGTCCAGCTATAGTGTTTTTTCGAACCCCTTTCCATGTGGAAGTGGAGTTCCTTTTATAATGGGCTCTAATGGCCCCTAATACATTGTGGTCCAGGGGACCAGATGGTACACAAGTACACTATCAGTAGAGTGGTCTCAGGGGTAGTGGTGTTGGCTCCAGTACATGGTCAGATGCTGTGGGGATATTTCCACTACTTATTTGGTACAAGTGTCAGAGGAATGGCACCAGGCGTAGTGGTGCTGGTGGTGGTGTCGACTCTGACATCTGGTTAGAAGCATACAGGCCATGTCCCCTCTCCTAGTACTCCCACTACTTGTCTGGCATGAGTATTTGGATCAGACATACGGGGTCTTAAAGGTCGTACCCCATATGAGCTCTGTACTTGTACGATCTTTTTGAATTGTACTTGTTCCTTTTACCTCTAAACGTTGGAGTTTCCACAGGTCCTCATAGGATACACCATCTTGAGATTCTAGGCATGAGACCACTTGGGCAGCCACCGGCACGCGAGGTGCTGGCCTTGGCATGGCGCGAGGCCATTTGGGAAGCCACGGGCGCACAAGGCGCTGGCCTGGGCATGGTGCAAGGCCACCTGGGCAGCCACGGGCGCGCGAGGCGCTGTCCTGGGCGAGGTATGAGGCATAGGATTGGGGTCCTGTGCGGCACACCTGATAGGCTTTCATTCAGCAAGGTTTATCAATACACACCTAGGGGTGTGGGCATATGTATGTACTTAAGCATTTATGGGACCTTAGCACGTGCTTTGGACCTTTTATAAGCGTGGAGTTTTGAGCATCCACACTTGCCTCCCAGTCTAGGAGAGTACCTTTAGGCGCTCTGATAGACTTTTCGGTATGGTGTCGTGAAAGCACAAGTGGTGTTAGTGGTGATCCTTGTGATTTCTTGAGATTGATCATGAGCCTATCATCTTGCTTCGTTGATCTCAATCTAGATGCCAAGCTCCCTTCTTGGCCACTGATCAGTCATTAGGTTCGATGGTTAAGATGAGCCTGTGGCTCCTATAAATAAGCCTTCACATCTAGCATATTATTTACACTCCATCTCCTTAGCTTAGTGGTTTTGAGATCCTTGCTCCTTTCAAGAGGTAAGGGGTTCAATCCCCCACAACCTTACTTTTGCTATCTTCCCCCCCCCCCCCCCCTCCTTTGTTTTTGTATGTAAGTTCATTTCTTGTATGTCTATATTCATGCATGTATTTGAGGACAAAAACACCTTTTCCCTTTATTTTTGCAGACGCGTACTTTCGACCACTTGCCTTTATTTGACCGTGACGGTGCTTTTGGCCCTCGACCTCCTTTTGACCACAACAACTCCCAATTTTACTTGCTTGAGGTATACTTTCTTTCTCCCTTATGTTTATGAGGCCCAAATTAGTACCACTCGGGATGGGGTACTTTGGCATGAGCTCGTCGTGAGTTAACCCAATTGCATGTCCTCATTTATACCCCGTAGTTGGTTATTTAGAGCACTTGAGCCTAGAGGTTTTGAGCCCATTCCTTTGTGTTTTGTAGCAATCCTCTCATTTATTCGTGAACCCATTTTGCTTTCGGGACGAGGTCTCATGGCATGTGAAGGTCCATTCGACGCTCCTCCGGGGGTCGAGTTTGTTGACTTGTCTTCAGACTCGGAGTCCCCCATGGACAATCCTCACCATGACTACGACACCTTAAGGTAGGCCCGCATTCGTCATCTTGAGCACATGGCTGAACTCAGGCATAAAATCTGGGTGGTAGAGAGCGAAATAGACTCAGTTTTGAGGGGAGACGGAGTACCTTTCCCCTTCGACCTTAACGACGATGTAGCGAACCTTAGGGTGACCCTTTTAGACTTGTAGATGGAGTTGGAGTTTATGGAGGGAAATCTCCCCCCTGAGCCTCCTACCCCATTTTCCCCTAACAACCGTCATAGGGTCATCCCCTCTTCTCCTTAACCCTTATTCTCAATCTACCCTTGCTTAGCGCTTCCACACTCAGTGCCTCGGTGGAAGACCCTTGCTAGGAAGAAAAAATGGAGGGTAAAGTGCCTTGTTTCCACCTCACCTTTTTCTTTTGGTTTTCCAGATATGCCGAAGAGAGCACGATGACAGGTGACCGCTGAGGATCAAGACACTGACCCCCTGTTGGCATCCACCCTAGTGTCCCATGTGTCTGAAAATAAATTGTTGGAGATAATGGGGAACTACCGTGTTGGCCCGGAATACAAATTATACGTTCCTTCGAACAAGTGTTGGGCCGATCACCCAAATTTGGGTTACGTGGCCATGAGCAAGCATATCTTGAAAGCGGGTGGCACAATCCCATTACACCTATTTTTCATCATGGTTCTCAACTATTTTGACCTTGCACCGCTCCAGTTGGTGCCCAATAGCTGGCTGACCTTGAGTTACCTCTTTATTGCATATATGGAGTGCCTCACGCGTGCTCCCACAACCCAAGAGGTGCACTTCATGTACAACCTCATGCCCTCTCCTAAATCCAAAGGCTTTTATTTTATGCAAAAAGCCAATACTTCGGTCTCCTTGATAGAGGGCTCTGTATCCAACCCAAGGTCTTGGAAGAAGGACTTCTTCTTTGTGAAGGGTCCCATTTCTGTTCGTGAGCACTTTCGCTTAGCTCCTAGTAAGTACTTCAAGTTTTTTTTTTTTGGAACTTACTGTTTTGGAAGTTATCGGGTCAGAGGCAGATGCAGTGGATAAATTTCTCGAGGCCGATCCTGCCAAAAAAAGGGTTGTACACCTCTTCACCGTGACCAAACTCAACTTTCACAAGCTGTCCCCAGTTTCGGAGCCCATGTTGTTGTGGACTATTTCTGGAACAAAGAAGAAGAAGGTCGTTTTGGCTGATCCTCACTCGGATAGGGGTGAGGCTGAGTGTGTGCCAGAGGGGGTCTCCCCAGGACATAGGCAACCCCACCGGCGATTTTTGTCTCCCAGGAAGTGCCCTCATTTAGCCCCTATAGACCATGACATGGCCTCCCACTCCCAGGACCAACAGGCCATGCCGAGGGGTTTCGTCTATCCCTATTCTGAGGACTTCGATACTTTCCCTCAGGCTTCCCTTGATCCTGGTCCATCAGGGGCTCATTTTTCCGATCTTCCTGAGCCCCCTCCTGATCCATCGGGGGCTCATTTTTTTTATTTTCCTGTGCCCCCCCTCCTTCGACGAGCGGGTCATCTGTCCCTACCCAGCCAAGTGCCCTTGGCTTGGAAGGGACACCCAAGGTGGGCCACATGGCGAACTCTTATGGGCGACGGTATGTCCAGGTTTCGACGAATCTTCCTGAGGCTGACCAGAGTGGTCTTGGGAATTTTTCCATGTCGGAGTTCGGGGAGACTCTTGCGTGTTCCGCCGCTTGGGTGAGTTCATGCATCTTACGTCCACCTTATCCCTTTTCTCTCTCTTTTTTTTTTTGTTGCTTATCATTGTTATCGTTATTTTTCTTGTGCAGACCTATACAGTGGCTCAGCGATTTGCCGAATCAGTTCAAGACCTCTCCACGTCCAACGCTGAGAGGGACCGTCTTACGGTCCAGGTCCAGGGGCTCGAGAGGGAACTTGCTGAAACCAAGCTTAAGCTAGAGAAGGCCCTGGCAAAGGCCTCTTCCTCATCAAAAAAGAAGAAGATGACGATTTACAAGGCCACGATGCTGTAGGAGGTCACTTGCTTAGAGACCGAACTTGAGGGTGCAAAGGCTACCATCGTAGCATTGCAAGGGAGGGTCGCTTCCTTAGAGGCGGACAAGGTGGATATTGAGTATAGATCCATAGAGCGCGCCCTCTACGGAGTATGGAGGCAGAATCCTAAATTCGATTTCTCCTCCTTTGGTGAGCACTTCGTTGCCTGTGCGGCTGAGTGGAATGCCTATGGCAGGAGGCCTTAAGATTACCATTCTGCGATTTTTTCCATTTAGTCCAATGTGGTTGTATGCTTATTTGAGCCCTATTTTGCTTGTAATTTCTCCGAGCCCTGTTATATTATCAAAACTCTTTTTTTTATATATATATATACATATGTGATCATTCATCTTTATTCCTCTGTGTTCGAGGTCCTTTTGAGCCCGCACAATGGGGTTCGATAGGTTCTCTTTTTTATTTATCAGGCTTGAGGTCCTTTGGAGCCCATGCGAAGGGGTTCAATAGTTCCCTCTTTGGTGCCTCTTGATTGTTCCTATAAGGATATATTGACCCCTTGGGTTCTAGTTATTCTTTTATATATTTTTGCGTGTGCTTATTATTTCTTGCGAGAAGCGTCCTTCTCGTCATTATTCATAGTACTATTTTTGCAAGGGTCTCTTTTAGGACCCTTTTTGGCTAGACGGCTTGGTGGCCGCTCTAGGATTATCGGAGGGTGCTTCCCCTGAGGCACTTCCTCTTATGGAAGCATTTACTCTTATTTAGATGCTTTTCTTGTAGGACCTTTTGGCCTTCTTGATGTTTATAAGGGTAGCTAATCCTTGTGAACTCAAGCGATACCTTACAAGGTCTCCTTCTTGATTTATAAGGGGTTTTTCCTTTTTTTTTTATATACATATATATATGAGGGTCTTGTTCAGGATCCTGAGATAAGGGGTCCTTTTAGGGTCCTCCTAATAAGGGGGTCCTTTTAGGATCCTCCTGATAGGGGGTCCTTTTAGGATCCCTCTGATATAAGGGGTCCTTTTAGGATCCTTTTGATATCAGGGGTCCTTTTAGGATCCTTTTGATATAAGGGTCCTTTTAGGATCCTCTTCTTTGCTGTATATTTTGCCTCATGTCCTACCCCCCCAAGTTCTTGGTGAAATTTATTTCGGCAGGCACTTTGGTGGATGCTATAGAGAAGAAAAATAACATGTGAAGTTGTGAACAGTTTCATTCATAGCATGTGGGTTACAATGACATATATGAAAGGGTTACATCTAATTGGGAGGTCACCCGGGTAGCCTCTTTGATTCCTACCTACTAAGTTAACATAACAGGGAACAAACTAAATATAGGTCTTCTTTGCATTGGGTGCAGAAGTCTCACTACTAGTATTTCTTGAGGTGTTCTGCATTCCATGCTTGAGGTATGATGGTGATATCCATGCGGGCCAGTTTATAGGTGTTTGGTGGTATGCATTGAGCGACTTGGTAAGGTCCTTCCCAGTTCGCCCCTAGTACCCCCGCCCCCGGGTTTCGCATGTTGGGGAGTACTTTTCTTAGTACCAAGTCTCATACCATGAACAATCTCTTTCGCACCCTTGAGTTGTAGTACCTCGCTGCTCGTTGTTGATATGTGGCTAGCCTCAGTTGTGCCATTTCTCTCTTGGCTTCCAACAGGTCAAAATTTCTAACCAATGCTGTGATATTAGCCTGATCATCATATGCTTGCGTGCGGATGGAGTTAATCTTCATTTCTATCGGGAGGACAGCCTCACAGCCATAGGCTAAAGCGAAAGGTGTCTCCCCAGTGCTGGAACGAGGGGTGGTCTTGTAGGCCCAGAGTACATTGGGGAGTTCCTCGACCCAGGCCCCTTTCAACTTTTCCAACTTTGTTTTCAAGTTCCTTTTTTGGATCTTGTTGATGGTCTCTACTTGTCCATATGCTTGTGGGTGTACTACTGCAGAGAAACTCCTCTTGATTCCTTTTTCCTTGCAGTATTCCTCAAATATTCCTCCTTCAAACTACGTTCCATTGTCGGAGATAATCTTGTAGGGTACTCCAAATCTGCAAACGATATACTTGTTGACAGAGGTGGTGATTTGCTTAGCCGTTATGTTGACTAAAGTCTCTACTTCTACCCACTTAGTGAAACAATCGACTGCAACCACTGCGTATTTAGCTCCTCCTCTCCCTGTTGGCAATTCTCTAATCAAGTCAATTCCCCACACAGCGAAGGGCCACGGACTTCTCATGTTCACCAACTTATTTGGTGACTGTTGGGGATAATTTGCATGTCTCTAGCACTTGTCACACCTTCTCGTGAAGTCGCTCGCATCCTTCTCCATGGTAGGCCAATAATACCCCTGGCGGATGGCCTTTTTTGCCGGGGACTGCCCCCCAACATGATTTCCACATTCCCCTTCGTGTATCTCTTATAAAAAATTTAAAGCCTCTCCCTTATCCATGGATCGCAGGAGCGAGGTAGAGAAGCCTCTCTTATATAAGGCTCCATCTACTAGGGTGTACTGAGCGGCTTTGTAAGTCAGTTTACGGGCATCTTTTCTGTCCAAAGGCAAGGTCCCGTCTTATAAGTACCTCATGATGGGTGCAAACCATGACTCCTTAGTGCTATTGACCATGTTGGTCCTTTCTTCTGCTATGCTTGGCTTGGGGAGGTATTCGACCAGGATGGACTCAAGCGTGTCTTCATCTCGTGTGGAGGCGAGTTTCGTGAGTGCATCGGAATTTGTGTTCTGCTCCCTTGGGATCTGTTCTATGGTGTATTTTTTGAACTGATTCAAATACCCCTTCACCTTGGCGAGATATGCAGACATTTTTGGACCTCTAGCTTTGTAACGCCCTGGATAGCCAAGACCGTTACACTGTGTGTTTATAAAGTGCCAGACTTGCTAATCAAGTCATTTAAATAAAATCGTGATATTGAAACTATAAAGGAACTAGGGTTAAAAGCGTTTTGGTCTCAAAAGCCACATTTTCATTAAAAAGTATCATCTGTTACATGGGATCCCAAAAATACTAAGTTTAAAGACCGTTTACAAAAGTCTCAAGGTTTATGTACAACAATCGGCCAAACTAAGGCAAAACAAGCAGTTAGGTGATCCCTGTCCTGGTCCACTCCTCGATCGTGGTGATCGAACAACTGGCTATGTACATTTCACCTCGGAGCTCTCCACCTCAGGCTTGGTCCAGCTTGCCCTTGCCTTTACCTGCACCACGTAGCACCCGTGAGCCAAGGCCCAACAAGAAAACACAACAGCAACAGAGCATGAACAATTAAGAGACAAGTCGATATCTCACATTGCATCGCATAAATTCAGATATATCATCAGTCAGTATAATCAAGTATTCCACATACTAGACATATCAATTCATAACATACACAATTCACAAACGATAACCAGGGCTAGCGCCCTCAGGCTGCTCCCTCCGTTATCCCGTTGTTCTTGGCTCCCAGTGGCCAATTCGCGCCCTGTGCGCTAAAATCATGTACGGTACTCTTAGACCGCTTTTACATGTCCCATGGTGTGATACCAACATTGACTCGATATAACTTTCGAGAGCACTTAGTCCCATCACAACCATACAACCGGGTGCAATTTTCTTACCTTTCAATTCACTAGTTTCCAATGCCACGAAGCCACGACCACGGTCCTCTACCCCGAGCCTCTCCAAAGACCTAGTCACAATACAAATGAAACATCCTTTGTCACTAACCAATCCCAAAACTACTTCCCGGAACCAATCCCACACTCTCGGAATCCCCCAAATCCCTAAAACAATGCCCCGAAGACATCCCCCGAACCCCCGGAGCAAAGGCTCAAAATTGCAAAATCCCATGCTCTGAAATTGGCCTAGCGCCGCGGCGCCCAACAAGTCAGAGAACTTGCTCTGCCCAGAATCAACCTTGCGCCGCGCCACGCAAGAACAGCGCCGCAGCGCTCCTTCGCAAGCCCAGAAATCTGGGCTTTTCCCCTGCGTTTTTCCCGAACCCAAATCATTCCAAATCACCCCAAACTCCTACCTAAGCCCCAAAACCAACTCAAAACCCCAAATAGATCATACCACAACCTATAAACATCATAATCTAACTCAATTACACAACTATTCTCAGAATTCACACTTAAGTTTCAGATTCAAACACTTAAACCAAAACTTGAGAGAAGTACAAACCAGACCTCTAAATCCTTAAATCATAACAGCTACGAGATTGCAAATATGTTTAATACCCTTACCTCAATCAAAAATTCAACTTGAGCTTCCTCCAATCCAAGCTTTGAACTGAATTTCTCCTTGACAAACCAGCTGAATTTTCATGCAAAACAAGCCACTAACTTGCTTCAATTCATTCTTATCCTCCAAAAACCAAACTTTGAAACTTAAACAAATCATAGATAGACCCTTACCTCTGAGTAATCTTGGCCTAGGCTTGGCTTAATTGCCATGAATCATCAAAATTCTCTTCTCAGGTCTCCCAATTTCAGCTTCCCTCTTCTTCTCTTTTCCTCTAGATTTTCAGCATAAATCAACTTCCTAAGTGTTATACGTGACTAACTTTTCCTCTCAGCTGAAGCTCATCTATTCACTGCCAAAAGACCACTTTAACCCTCCTCAAATATCCCCTTTCTAACTAAACCTCAAGGGCACACTTGTCCTTTTACTAACATTACAATTCTACCACTTTCCAGCAAAACCTGTTCCTCTCTATGGTTACTAACAATTACACAAGTTACCAAATCACCAGTTACCATTATCTAACTTTCTAGGACCGTCTCGGCACGTGCATCACATTGACACCACCACACCCACGCGGTACAAATCACATAGCATAATTATCACATAACATAATACACATAGTCATATAACGTGCTTTAAATCATAATCATGCATCTTAATCATTAAAACCACACATAATTCCCATTATGCCCTCCAGACACACTAATCAAGGCCCTTAAGCCTAATTAGTGACTTTGGGTCGTTACAACTATCCCCTCCTAATGAGAATTTCGTCCTCGAAATTTTACCTGAACAACTCGGGATACTGATCCCGCATTGCTGTCTCAAGCTCCCAGGTCGCCTCCTCGACCTTACTATTTCTCCACAGCACTGTAACCAGAGGAATCGTCTTATTCCGCAACACCTTATCTTTCCAGTCCAAGATCTGAACTGGTTGCTCTTCATAAGACAAATCTGCCTGTAACTCCAGATCCTTGTGCCTCAGCACATGAGTCACATCTGAAACATACTTCCGGAGCATGGAGACATGGAACACATCATGAACTCCAGACAACGATGGCGGCAAAGCTAACCTGTAAACCACCTGACCAATCCTTTCCAGGATCTCAAATGGTCCAATGAATCTAGGGCTTATCTTGCCCTTCTTACCGAACCTCCTTACCCCTCGCAGAGGTGAAACTCGAAGAAAGACATGGTCCCCAACCTGAAACTCCACGTCCCTACGCTTAGGATCAATGTAGCTCTTCTTCCTACTCTGAGACGCGAGCATCCTAGCCCGGATCTTCTTTATGGCCTCACTTGTTTTATGTACCATATCCGGCCCCAAATACCTTCTCTCACCCAACTCGTCCCAATGAATGGGTGATCTACACTTTCTCCCATATAACATCTCATAGGGAGCCACTCCAATTGCTGACTGATAACTATTGTTGTACGAGAATTCAATCAACGGAAGGTACTTACTCCATGAACCCTCAAAATCAATCACACAAGCTCTGAGCATATCCTCCAACACCTGGACCGTCCTCTCAGACTGTCCATCAGTCTGAGGATGAAAGGCTGTACTGAACTTCAACTGAGTTCCCAAAGCTTTCTGTAAACTACCCCAAAACTTGGAAGCGAAGATAGGATCCCGGTCTAACACTATAGACTTAGGAACCCCATGGAGACGTACGATCTCCCTCACATACAGCTCAGCATACTGATCCACAGTATATGTCGACCTCACTAGAAGGAAATGGGCTGACTTGGTGTATCTATCCACTATCACCCACACCGAGTCATAAAGTCCTACTGTCCTGGGTAAACCTCCTACAAAATCCATAGTAATGTCCTCCCATTTCCATTCAGGAATACCCAATGGCTGAAGCAACCCTGCTGGTCGCTGATGTTCAACCTTCACCTGCTGACAGGTCAAACATCTGGCAACGTACTCAACCACATCCCTCTTCATCCCGGGCCACCAATACAAAGTCCGTAGATCCTGATACATCTTCGTGGTACCCGAATGAAGTGAGTACGGCGTCGTATGAGACTCATCTAGTATCTCTCGTCTGATCCCCTCATCAGCTGGAACACAAATCCGTCCCTAATACCGAAGAAACCAACCTCAGAAACAGAATAGTCCTTAGCTACTCCCGCTAAGACATCCTCTCTAACCCTCTGTAACTGAGTGTCTACTAACTTTCCCTCTCTGATCCGCTCTAGCAGGGTCAACTGTAGAGTAATATTAGCCAACCGGTCTACCACCAACTCTATCCCTGCTCTAACCATCTCATCAGCCAACTCCCTCGAGATCTGAACAGCACTATACAACTGACCTGGACCTCTGCGGCTCAATGCATCAGCCACCACATTGGCTTTCCCTGGATGGTAAAGAATATCACAATCGTAATCCTTTACCAGCTCCAGCCAACGCCTCTGTCTCATATTCAGGTCCTTCTGTGTAAAGAAATACTTCAGGCTCTTATGATCAGTATATACCTCACACTTCTCCCCATATAGATAATGCCACCAAATCTTCAAGGCAAAAACCACTGCTGCCAACTCCAGGTCATGAGTAGGATACTGCTGCTCATATTCTTTCAACTGCCATGACGCATAAGCTATAACCTTCTCATTCTGCATCAACACACAGCCTAAGCCCAACCTCGATGCATCGCAATAAACAACAAACTTCCCTTCCCCCGAAGGCAGACTCAACACTGGCGCTGTAATAAGTCGTTGCTTCAACTCTTGAAAACTGTCTTCACACTTGTCTGACCAGATAAACTTCAGATTCTTTCTTGTCAATTCTGTCATGGGTGCTGCTATCTTCGAGAAACCCTCTACAAACCGCCTGTAGTACCCTACTAATCCCAGAAAACTCCGCACCTCCGAGGCGTTCCTTGGTCTCGGCCAATCTCTAACTGCCTCTATCTTAGACGAATCCACCTTAATACCATCTACACCTACAATGTGCCCAAGGAATGTCACTTCAGGTAACCAGAACTCGCACTTCTTAAACTTGGCGTACAACTGATGCTCCCTCAACCTCTGAAGAACCTGCCAAAGATGAAACTCATGCTCTGTCTCTGAACTGGAATACACTAAGATATCGTCGATGAAGACTATAACAAACTGATCTAGAAAATCCTTGAACACCCTGTTCATTAAGTCCATAAAGGCTACTGGGGCATTGGTCAAACCAAAAGACATGACCAAGAACTCATAATGCCCATATCACGTCCGGAAGGCCGTCTTAGGTTTGTCCTCATCCTTGATCCTCAGCTGGTGATAACCAGATCGAAGATCAATCTTTGAGAACACCGTCTTACCCTGCAGCTGATCGAACAAGTCATCAATCCTTGGTAGGGGATACTTATTCTTAATAGTTAACTTTTTCAATTCTCGATAGTCAATACACATCCTCAGTGTCCCGTCCTTTTTCTTAACAAACAAAACTGGAGCACCCCATGGCGAGTAGCTAGGTCTGCTAAACCCCAAATCCAAAAGCTCCTGCAGCTGTATCTTTAACTCTTTCAGTTCCGCCGGTGCCATCCTATATGGTGCCCTCGACACTGGCTCTGTCCCTGGTACCAACTCAATAACAAACTCAATCTCTCTACGCGGTGGCAACCCAGGCAAATCCTCAGGAAACACATCCAAGAACTCACAAACCAATCTGGTGTCCTTCGGTCCAACTGGTGAAACTTTGGTGGTATCCACCACACTAGCCAAGAAGCCTATACATCCACCCTGTAATAGATCTCTGGCCCTCAATGCAGATATCCTGGGTACGCAGGGTCCATGCACCGCTCTCACAAAAACAAAGGGATCCTCGCCCTCTGGCTCAAAAGTTACCATCTTCTTCCTATAGTCAATGGTAGCTCCATATCTAACCAGCCAATCCATACCTAGAATCATATCAAAGTCCCCCATACTCAACTCAATCAAGTCTACTAATAACTCCCTACCATCAACTAACACTAGCAGTGCTCTAACCCACCTCCTAGATACTACCAACTCTCCTGTAGGCAATATAGTCCCAAACCCTGAAGCACTATACTCACTAGGCCTACACAATCTATCAATCACCCTATCAGATACAAATGAATGCGTAGCACCAAAATCAATCAAAACAGTAAAGGGAGTGCCAGCACTAGAAAGCTGACCTGTCACTACTGAGGGACTAGCCTCGGCCTCCGCCTGCGTCAGGGTGAACACTCGAGCTGGGGTCAAGCTGTCCACCTTTCCTGTCTCCCCCTTCTTCACCGTCAGGAAATCCTTCCTGAGGTGTCCCACCACCCCACAAACATAACAGGCCTTAGCCCGACACTCGCCCGGATGGCTTCTCCTGCACCTCGTGCACTCTGGATAAGTCCTCCACGAATCACCGCCTCCCTGACGGCCACCCTGAGTACCCCGACCTCTCCTATCAGGACCAGGAGCAGCCGATGCATCAGGAGTCTTTCTCTTCAAATCACTGGAGCCTCCGCCCCTACTAGAACCAGAATATGGAGGCACCGCCCTGCGACCCTCCCTTCTTGTTGCACTATCCCTCCATATCCTATTCTCCGCTTCCTCAGCGGTCAGAGCCCTCTCCACAGCCTGGGCATAAGTAGTCACTCCAGGAACTGTCGTAATTCTTACATCTCGGGCTATCATAACATTCAGTCCTCTGACAAATCTGTCCTGCGTAGCTGCATCAGTAGGCACAAGGTCTGGTGCGAACTTCGCAAGTCTATCAAATTTCAAGGCATATTCTGTAACTGTCATACTGCCCTGAACCAGCCCCACGAACTCATTCACTTTCGCTGCCCTGATGGCAACGTTATAATACTTTTGATTGAACAAATCCTTAAACCCTTCCCAAGTCAATGTGGCAACCTCTCTAGTCTGTGATGCCACCTCCCACCATATTCGGGCATCATCCCTCAACATATAGGTGGCACAGTCCACCCTGTCATGTCCTTCCACTCTCATAAAATCAAGAATGGTAGTGATCAAAGTCATCCACTGTTCAGCTTTCAGTGGATCAGGTCCACCCTCAAAGATCGGGGGCTGTTGCTTCCTGAACCGCTCATACAACGGTTCCATTTTGTTCCCAACATCAACTGGCTATACCACAGGTACTATTGCCGATGGCACAACAGGGGCAACACTCCCAGATGGAGCCTGCTGCAGAATTCGGATCTGTTCGTCTTGGCTCTGAAGCCTAGCTTGCATTTCTGCCATTAACTGCTGCCAGTTTTCAGGGACTGGCAGAGGGGTCGGGCCCTGGTCATCATCTCTAGCCCCTGACCTACCGGCTAGTCGTGTGGATTTCCTTGAACGCATAACTATTCAAGTCAATCTGCAATCAACGACTCGGCAATCAGCCTAAGATGACAGGGTAATAATCTTTCCATAATCCATCACTGAAACTCCACTCATTCACAAGCAATCAAAGTATAGCAATTTATCCAGATATTCATCCACATGCATAGCAATGCTAATAAGCAGGCCTCAATAACATCATGCAATAGTCAAGGGCCAGGCCCTATCAGTATCTCATGTTCCCTATTCACCAAACAGATATCTACAATCATATCTCACTCAAATCATTTAAACACATAATCATGCATACACAGTTACCAAACCCTGAGTTGAGCTTGTCTCCCGCAGCGAATGTACATACCCAGCCAATCTTCGGGACCCATAAACCTAGGACGCTTTGATACCAAGTTGTAACGCCCTGGATAGCCAAGACCGTTACACTGTGTGTTTATAAAGTGCCAGACTTGCTAATCAAGTCATTTAAATAAAATCGTGATATTGAAACTATAAAGGAACTAGGGTTAAAAGCGTTTTGGTCTCAAAAGCCACATTTTCATTAAAAAGTATCATCTGTTACATGGGATCCCAAAAATACTAAGTTTAAAGACCGTTTACAAAAGTCTCAAGGTTTATGTACAACGATCGGCCATACTAAGGCAAAACAAGCAGTTAGGTGATCCCTGTCCTGGTCCACTCCTCGATCGTGGTGATCGAACAGCTGGCTATGTACATTTCACCTCAGAGCTCTCCACCTCAGGCTTGGTCCAGCTTGCCCTTGCCTTTACCTGCACCACGTAGGACCCGTGAGCCAAGGCCCAGTAAGAAAACACAACAGCAACAGAGCATGAACAATTAACAGACAAGTCGATATCTCACATTGCATCGCATAAATTCAGATATATCATCAGTCAGTATAATCAAGTATTCCACATACTAGACATATCAATTCATAACATACACAATTCACAAACGATAACCAAGGCTAGCGCCCTCAGGCTGCTCCCTCCGTTATCCCGTTGTTCTTGGCTCCCAGTGGCCAATTCGCGCCCTGTGCGCTAAAATCATGTACGATACTCTTAGACCGCTTTTACATGTCCCATGGCGTGATACCAACATTGACTCGATATAACTTTCGAGAGCACTTAGTCCCATCACACCCATACAACCAGGTGCAGTTTTCTTACCTTTCAATTCACTAGTTTCCGATGCCACGAAGCCACGAGCACGGTCCTCTACCCCGAACCTCTTCAAGGACCTAGTCACAACACAAATGAAACATCCTTTGTCACTAACCCATCCCAAAACTACTTCCCAGAACCAATCCCACACTCTTGGAATCCCCCAAATCCCTAAAACAATGCCCCAAAGACATCCCCCGAACCCCCGGAGCAAAGGCTCAAAATTGCAAAATCCCATGCTCTGAAATTGGCCTAGCGCCGCAGCGCAGCCCTGTAGGGCCGCGGCGCCCAGCAAGTTTGAGCCGCGGCGCCCAACAAGTCAGAGAACTTGCTCTGCCCAGAATCAACCTTGCGCCGCGGCGCTCCTTCGCGAGCCCAGAAATCTAGGTTTTTCCCCTACGTTTTTCCCGAACCCAAATCATTCCAAATCACCCCAAACTCCTACCTAAGCCCCAAAACCAACTCAAAACCCCAAATAGATCATACCACAACCTATAAACATCATAATCTAACTCAATTACACAACTATTCTCATAATTCACACTTAAGTTTCAGATTCAAACACTTAAACCAAAACTTGAGAGAAGTACAAACCAGACCTCTAAATCCTTAAATCATAACAGCTACGAGATTGCAAATATGTTTAATACCCTTACTTAAATCAGAAATTCCACTTGAGCTTCCTCCAATCCAAGCTTTGAACTGAATTTCTCCTTGACAAACCAACTGAATTTTCATGCAAAACAAGCCATTAACTTGCTTCAATTCATGCTTATCCTCCAAAAACCAAACTTTGAAACTTAAACAAATCATAGATAGACCCTTACCTCTGAGTAATCTTGGCCTAGGCTTGGCTTAATTGCCTTGAATCATCAAAATTCTCTTCTTAGGTCTCCCAACTTCAGCTTCCCTCTTCTTCTCTTTTCCTCTAGATTTTCAGCATAAATCAACTTCCTAAGTGTTATACGTGACTAACTTTTCCTCTCAGCTGAAGCTCATCTATTCACTGCCAAAAGACCACTTTAACCCTCCTCAAATATCACCTTTCTAACTAAACCTCAAGGGCACACTTGTCCTTTTACTAACATTACAATTCTACCACTTTCCAGCAAAACCTGTTAGTCTCTATGGTTACTAACAGTTACACAAGTTACCAAATCACTAGTTACCATTATCTAACTTTCTAGGACCGTCCCACACCCACGCGGTACAAATCACATAGCATAATTATCACATAACATAATACACATAGTCATATAACGTGCTTTAAATCATAATCATGCATCTTAATCATTAAAACCACACATAATTCCCATTATGCCCTCCAGGCACACTAATCAAGGCCCTTAAGCCTAATTAGTGAATTTGGGTCGTTACAAGCTTGGTATTCACCCTTCACCTGAAACACTACCAGTTGTGAGTCAAAAGACATGCAAATGGGTTACCTTTAACTCCCTAGCTAGTCGTAGGCCGGCCAACAGTGCCTCGTATTCTGCCTCATTGTCGGAAGCTTCAAATCCAAATCTCAAGGCACAATACATCTTGTGCCCCTCAGGTCCCGTCATTACTATGCCAGCGCCAGCTCCTCCTTCATTAGATTCCCCGTCTACATGGAGGCTCCATTCTTCAGGGTGCTTTTTCTCTTCATGCGCCGGTTCATTCTCTTCTATTTCTCCCTCCTCATGGGGTCGGTGTGCATACTCAACTATAAAGTCTGCAAGTACCTGCCCGTTGATTGACGTCCTTGGGGTGTAAGTGATGTCGAATTGACTCAATTCAATTGACCATTTTAACAGCCTTGCCAAAGTCTCCGGCTTGTGCAAGACTTGACGCAGAGGGGTGTTTGTGAGCACCTCAATAGCATGAGCATGAAAATAGGGCCTCAACTTTCGAGAAGCCACTATCAAGGCATATGCTAACTTCTCTATTTCTGGGTACCGGGCTTCTGCGTCTATTAACAGTTTTCTCACATAGTACACGGGCTGCTGATGCTTCTTTTCTCCTTTGACCAAGGCGGTGCTTATAGCATGCTCTGATACATCTGGATACAAATACAACTTCTCCCTTTTTTCTGGCTTGGCCAAAAAGGGTGGTTTTCCAAGGTGTTCCTTTAGCTTGGTGAAGGCATCCTGGCATTCATCATCCCAAGCAAACTTTTTGTTCCCTTTTAGGATGTTGAAGAAAGGGAGGCATTTGTCAGTAGACCTGGAGATGAACCTATTGAGGGTTGCTACTCTCCCCGTTAAGCACTACACCTCCTTCTTTCTTCGTGGTGGGCTCATTTCCAGTAATGCCTTGATTTTTTTCAGGGTTAGCCTTTTCACCTCGGGAATTCACCATAAAACCCAAGAACTTTCCTGGCGAAACTCTGAAGGTGCACTTAAGAGGGTTTAGCTTCATTCTAAACTGTCGAAGGGTGTCGAACATTTCTATGAGATCATTGGTGAGCTCTCCCGCCTTCTTTTTCTTTACCAGCATATCGTCCATGTATACTTCCATATTCCTTCCTATTTGATTTGCAAACATTTTGTTCACCAGCCTTTGATAAGTAGTGCCTGCATTTTTTAAACCAAAAGGCATCACTTTGTAGCAATACAGCCCCTTGTCTATTATGAACGAAGTGTGCTCTTCATCAGCCGTGTTCATGGGTATTTGGTTGTACCCGGAATATGCATCCATGAAGCTAAGTAGCTTGTGCCCCGATGTGGCGTCTACTAACTGGTCTATCTTAGGAAGCAGGAAGCTGTCCTTAGGGCAGGCCTTATTGAGGTTATTAAAGTCCACACAAGTCCTCCACTTTCCGTTGGGCTTCGGGACTAGCACTAGGTTTGATACCCATAGTGGGTAAAATGCCTCTTCGATAAACCCATTTGCCTTTAACTTGTCAACCTCCTCTTTTAGGGCTGCATATCTCTCTGGGTCCAACGATCTCCTTTTCTGCCTCACAGGCCTTGCGTTTGGGTCGATGTTCAGGTGGTGGCACATTACCACTGGGCCTATCCCTACCATGTCTTCGTGACTCCAGGCGAATACATCGAGGTTGGCTTTCAAGAATTCTACTAGCTTCTCCTTCACGTCACCCATAAGGTTTTTCCCTACCTTTAACTTTCTCAATGGCTCATTCATGACCATGACTTCTTCCAACTCTTCAACCAGTTTGGCTCTAGGTTCCTTTGCGACTCATGGGTCTAACTCGTTTGGGTTCGCACCTTCATTCACAACCATTGCCATAGGCACCGATGGCTTTGTGGCCGTGCGAAGGGATGTGTTATAGCATTCCCTCACTTCCTTCTGTTCTCCTTTCATGCATGTTATTCTCCCGAGAGTTGGGAATTTCAGAGCTAAGTGGTACACACAAGTTATTGCCTTCAATTCTCTTAGGGAAGGTCTCCCCAATACCACATTGAAGGCTGAGGCGCAATCTACCACAATAAAGTTTTCCATTATGGTGGTTTGCCTAGGCTGTTCTCCCATAGTGAGGGTTAACTCGATCACCCCTAGGGGCTATATTGAATTTATTATAAATCCATACAAGGTGGTACTGCAAGGCTTTAGGTCCCGGATGTTTAGTCCCATCTTCTCCAAAGTCGGGCCATATAAGATGTCCATAGAGCTTCGTTATCCACTAAGACCCGAAGCACCCTCATGTTTGCAAGCTGGATAGTCAACACTATGGGGTCATTATGGGGGAAATGTACACCCCGGGCGTCTTCCTCAGTGAAGGTTATTGAGACATTTTCACCCTTAAAACACTTTGGGGGGCGTTGCTCCAAGCTTAAGATGCACGGTGGTGGACTTTGTCTGGCCTCCCTGGCATATTTATCTCGCCCCTTCCTTGATTCACCTCCGAATCCTGGCCCTCCAAAAATGGTCCTGACCTCTCCTTGTATTTCTGGGGCAACCTCTTGTGCCCACGGTGAGGATGCTCCTTCTTCCGGCCTTTGGCTCTCCTTACGGACATATCTACCCAAATTTCCTCTGCGTATAAGCTCCTCAATTTCTACCTTTAAATGGTTGCATTCCGCGGTGGTGTGGCTGATATCTTTGTGATACTGGCAATATTTGCTGGGGTCTCTTTTGGACTGGTCGTTTTTCATTGGCGGGGGCCTTATGAAAGGGACCTGGTTTTCATTCATGACGAAAATATGTTCTCTAGCATGGGTGAGGTCAGTATAAAAGGTGTAGGGTCCCTACCTGCGCTCATCAGTGCGCTGGAGTTTCGAGGCCGATCATCCTTGGTTCGTGCATAGGCCCTCTTCTTCTTTGCACGGCTTTGGCTTCCCAGATTGAGGGTTTTGGTGGGGATTGGCCTTTTCCAGCCTTAAGGCTCTCATGACCATCTTCTACGCGAATCTATTTCTGTGCCCACTCGTAGAAGTCGTTCAAATCTGTGACCTCCCTCTTGAGCATAACTCCGGCTATGATGGCCATTTTTAACTCTCTACGAGTCAAACTCCCTACTTTGGCCACCTCCATATTGAACCTGTGAATGTAGCTCTTTAGACTCTCATTTTCTCCTTTCTTTACGTTAGCAAGGCTGGTGCCAGACATCGTGTAGTCCCGCACAGCGTGGTGTTGCTAGAGAAATTCATCAGAAAATTACTGCCAAGATATGATGGACCCTGGTCTAAGTCTTTTGAACCATTTGTATGCAGGTCCTTTCAATGTGACAGCGAAGCAATGGCATCTGGCCCCGCTACTAATCCCCATTAACTTCATCAGGTCGTTACATGCATCCAGATGGTATTTAGGATCTATGCTTCCTTCATATGGGGTCATATGGGGCTCTTTGAAGTTGGCTGGGAGCCGGATGGCTTGGATCTCCTTGATGAAGGGCGACTCATGGTCGACCTCGTCCTCAATGGCTTGTCCTCCAGAGGTGGTGATGATTTTGCTCCGTAGGCTCCTCATTTCTGTGTCTAAGTCTTGTCTCCTCTTGTTCAAGGAGTCCCTCAGCGTGGATGGGTTAGGATCTCCCTTTCCTTTGCCTTCCCAAGGCGCCATAGGAGGCGTGGTCCTTTTACCTGCCCTCTTTTTGTTGAGTTCCTCTCGTAAATCTGAGGTTGTTCTCCTTGAGGTGACTTCGACATCATTACAAGGGCCAGCGTTGGTCTTCGACTTTGGCCTCTAGGGCTGCTTCGGTGATCCAGGACATTCGTGCTGCTTCGTCCAGGGGGTGTTAGTGGTGGAGAGTCGAGTCCTTCCGTCGTCTACTGGGACGGTGGTTTCTGCCCCCTCTTGACCTCTCTCTTTTTGCTTAGGGAGTGTTATGTTTGATCTCCCTTGCAACAGGCCATTTAACACCTCTTGCATGTTTTCCAGGGTGGTTTCTAGCCTTTGATTCTTACGGTGTAGTTCACGTATCTCGTCATCGTAGAATCGAGATCTAGAACTCGAGCTCACGGAGTGGACCCGAGGGTGCTTGTCAGGTCTGTGCGCCGATGGGCCTGGATCCTGCTGGCTGGAGTTGGCACCTGCGATGGCCTTGGAGGTAGGAACTCACTAGCATCCCTTGCTGGGGTAGCCAATGACCTTGGACAATTCTCCTCAGGTGGGACTGTCAGGGATGAGGCTTCCCTTTGATCTCTGTGAACCTCAGGCTCCTTTGGGGCCTCCACGTTTGTGGGTGGAGGAGGATCCTTCATAGAGGCTTTTAGCTGATCTCCATCGACGTGGACCTCCACCTCTCGTGGATCTCTCAATTGTTTCAAACGTCGTGGCATCTCTTTCCTATTGAAATCGACGGAAGAACAGTGGCTTGACACTTATTCTTCCCACAGACGGGGCCAAACTGTTGACGGTGAGAACTCGTCAACGAAGTTAAGTTAGAAAAATCAAAGTGTGGTGCTTATGAATGAAGAACTTCATAAATCTATACAGAAACTTAGAAAATAGTTGCAGAAGAAAAATGGGGAAAAGAACTTCTATTTCTCTTTTGTGTCTAGCTACAGTGTTTTTTCCAACCCCCTTCCATGTGGAAGTGGGGTTACTTTTAAAGTGGGCTCTAATGGCCCCTGATACATTGTGGTCCAGGGGACCAGATGGTACACAAGTACACTGTCAGGAGAGTGGTCTCAGGGGTAGTGGTGTTGGCTCCAGTACATGGTCAGATTCTGTAGGGATGTCTCCACTACTTATTTGGTACAAGTGTCAGAGGAATGGCATCAGGCGTAGTGGTGCTGGTGCTGGTGTCGACTCTGACATCTGGTTAGAAGCATACAGGCCATGTCCCCTCTCCTAGTACTCCCACTACTTGTCTGGCATGAGTATTTGGATCAGACATAGGGGCTTTTAAAGGTCGTACCCCGTATGAGCTCCATACTTGTACGATCTTTTTGAATTGCACTTGTTCCTTTTACATCTAAACGTTGGAGTTTCTGCAGGTCCTCATAGGATACATCATCTTGAGGTGCCAAGTGTGTGGCAACTTGGGCAGCCATGGGCACGCAAGGCGCTGGCTTGGGCGTGGCGCAAGGCCACTTGGGCAGCCACGGGCGCGCAAGGCGCTGGCCTGGGCGAGGCACGAGGCCATTTGGGCAGCCACAGGCGCGCGAGGCGCTGGACTGGGCATGGCGCGAGGCCTCTTGGACAGCCATGGGCGCGCGAGGCGCTGGCCTGGGTGTGGCACGAGGCAACTTGGGCAGCCACGGACGCGCGAGGCGCTAGCTTGGGCGAGGTACGAGGCACGGGATGGGGGTCCTGTGCGACACACCTGCTGGGGTTTCATTCGGCAGGTTTATCAAACACACCTAGGGGCATGGTCATAGGTATGTACTTAAGCATTTATAGGACCTTAGCACGTGCTTTGGACCTTTTATAAGCGCGGAGTTTTGAGCATCCGCACCTGGTAAATCCTCTGGAAACATATCTAGGAATTCATAGGTTAACCTAGTCTCTTCTGGTGCCACTGGCACAACCTGAGTTGTATCCACCATGCTGAGCAGGAATTCTATGCAACCTCCTCACAATAGGTCTCTAGCCCTCAATGCTAAAATCATAGGTACTCTGGATCCATGCACAGTGCCAACAAATATAAAGGGGTCCTCACCCTCAGGCTCAAAGGTTACCATTTTCTTTTTACATTCAATGGTTACCCCATATTTAGTTAACCAGTCCATCCCCAAAATCATATCAAAGTCGGTCATAACCAATTCTATCAAGTCAACTGGAAAATCTCTACCATCCACTGTCACTGGCAGTGATCTGACCCATTTCCTGGAAACTACTAACTCCCTAGTGGCTAATAAAGTCACAAACCCCAGAGCATAGTAATCACATGGTCTACACAGTCTATCAATAATCCGACTAGAAACATAAGAGTTTGTAGCACCAGAGTCAATCAGTAAAGTATAAGAAATGTCAACACTAGAAAGTTGGCGTGTGACCACTAAGGATCTAGCCTCAGCCTCAGCCTCAGCCTTAGCCTGCGTCAGTGCAAACACTCGAGCTGGAATCGAGCTATCCACCTTTTTCAATTCCTCTTTCTTCATCCTTGGGCAGTCTTTCTTGAGGTTCCCCACAATCCCACATAAAAAATAGGCTTTTGCCTGAGACTCCCAAGATGACGTCTTCTGCATCTGGCGCACTCTGGATATGTCCTCCAGTTCTCATTTCTACCCTAGCGGCCAATCTGTACACCTCGTGGCCTCCTATCAGGGTCGGAAGCCAAGACAGTATCTGAGTCTTCGTTTTTTGGTCACTAGGGCCTCCGCCCCTACCTGATCATGTAAAGGGAGGTCTCGTCCTCCTAATATCCCTTATGGCTGCATTCTCGCACCAGATCTTTGTCTCAGCACCCTCTGCAATGAGGGCTTTCTCTACTACCTGAGCATTTTTCATCACTCCTGGTACTGTTGTAATTCTAACATCCTGAGCTATCGTAGGCTGTATCCCCTTAAGGAATCTTTCCTTCCTTGTCCCATCGGTGGGCACCAAGTCTGCAACGAACTTGGCTAATCTATCAAACTTCAGGGCGTATTCTATCACTGACATACTCCCTTGCAGCAGTCTACTGAATTCCTCAACTTTTGCAACTCTAATTGCCTCATTGTAATATTTTCATTAAACATAGTTCTAAACTCTTCCCAATTCATTGTGGTTACATCCCTAGTCTGGGACACCACCTCCCACCAGATTCAGGCATCCTCCCGAAACATGTACGTGGCACAAGCCACTCTCTCATTGCCCACTACCCTATTAAAGTCTAGGATGGATGTAATCATGCCCATCAACTGCTATGGCTTGAGTGGATCTGTGCTACCCTTAAAAAACAAAGGGTGTTGTTTCCTGAACAGTTCATATACCAACTCCCAACGGTTCTCTATCTCTGTCTGCTACCGTACAGCCGGTACTGCAACAGTAGGTGGGGCCTCTAACGCAATGTTCCCTGCCGAAACCTACTGTTGCCTCAACTGGTGAATCTCTTCCTCCTACCTTTGTAGCCTAGCTTGCATATCAACAAGCATTTGTTGCCAGTTTTCAGGAGCTAGCGGAGGGTTCTAACCCTGGTCATTACTTCCAACCTAATTCTCAGCGCCGACTGGCTCATTAGATTATTCTGGAAGCATACTTCCAAGTCTATCTGCAATCAATGGCTCGGCTTATTAGGAAGTAATAACAATATTCCATGTTAATCCACGGTTCAAAATCGATGAAATAAGCATTCACATGCATCGACAATGCTAATAAGCATCCCAGTAATTTACACATATATAGTCATGCTAATAAACACGGTAGTTCACATTCAATAGTGATCTTGATAAGCATGTCGATTCATGTTCATACTCAAACAAGGTGCTAATAAGCACATTCTTATCATTCATAAGTATTAACAACGCTAATAAGCACGTTCCTAGCATTCATATACATAACATAATGCTTTTAATCATTTCTAACATTCAAGAGCAATAACGATGCTAATAAGCATTTTCTGGCACGCATAAACAAATAGCGATGCTAATAAAAATTCCTTTTAACATTTAACAATGCTAATAATCATCTCCCGACATACATGCACATATAGCAACACTAATGAGCGTTTCTAATATTTAAGAGCAATAATGACGCTTATAAGCTATCCTATAGCATTTACAAGCCACTATTGTGCTAATAAGCACATCTTTAACATGCATACAGTAGTTAAAGGCCAGGCCCTATCAGAATAGCTCATGCTTTCTGTTTAAACAAGAAGGTAAGGCATATATATTTCATTTAAGCAATTGCACACATAACTATATTAATAGTTATCAAACCTTTAGTCGAGCTTGTCTTTAACAATGAGTGTACATTCCTAGTCCATCATCAGGAACCCATAAACCTTGGCAACTTTGATACCAAGTTGTAATGCCTTTCTAATTAGGTTTTGTTACTACGTGTGTTTAAATTAATGCGGGACTCACTAAATAAATCATTTGGACTAAAACATGTGATTAAGCCACTAAGGGTTCAGGTATTAAAAATCTTTGTCAAGGAATAAACATTTCCATTAAAAGAAAACCTTAGTCTTCACATGGGATCCAAAAATACAAGTTTAAAAATTGTTTACAACTCAGGGATTACAAAATACGCTGACCTAAGCGGCAAAACAGGGTCCAACCCTAGTTCCCTTGCAACACCTCGGTCATGGCAGTCGAGCAGACTGCATATGTACACATCGCCCATAACACTCTCCAACTCATGGCTTACCAAGCTTCTCCTTAACCTTACCTGCACCACAAACCATCCGTGAGCCAAAAGACTCAATAAGAAAACATATTCAGATAGTTAACAACATATAATAGCATGCTTAACAGTAATAATTGAAACCAAGCATACACATTGTACAAGTAAGTGACCATAGATTCAGACAAGTGCGCGTGGCACTCCAATTTTTTTAAGTGGCATCTGAGCCAGTCAAGCACATAATGCACTCCCAGGGTGGCCTAGCCATAAGGGCCCCCACTCAAAGCGCATAATGTCGACCACGGCTTATAAGCTGAGCCTTGTATACCCTAGACTCATAAGTCGAGCTTTGTAAACCCTTAACACATAAGGCGAGCCTTTTAAACCCTCAGCTTATAAGCCAAGCCTTGTAAACCCTCAACTTATAAGTCGAGCCTTGTAAACCATTAACTTATAAGGTGAGCCTTTTAAACCCTCGGCTTATAAGTCATGCCCTTTTAACCAAATATACCCTCGACTAGCAGGCTGAGCTTTTGGTTAGGTGCAATAGACAGACTCCTGACTTATAAGTCGAGCCTCCCAGTCAGGAACAGACATACATATAATACATTCATCATACACAGATACAACACATTACAATGTACTTACACAGGTATACACATTCATAATTATAATCATGCTCATTAGTTGGGCCCGAGCCTTAATCATGTTTCTCACGTGCTCATTAGTTGGGCCCAAGCCCTAATCATGTTTCTCACGCATTGGGTCCAGTTTTCTTACCCCAATCCTCGTGCAAATAGTTGAATGACCCCGAGCTCTAATCCTGACCCGAGCATGGTGGAAACCCTAGTCATAACACCAACATATGTTCATCAAGACTTAACTCTAGAACCCTAGTTCCAAACCGAACTCAAACTCTTAAGACCATGGTTCCCAGTTAACGGACGCTAAAAATGTCCCTCCAGCCCCCAAGCGGGCTCCCAAGCCAGATTCCCCGATCCCTCGGGCCTAGCCCTAAAAATAAGCAAACTAGCATTTCAGGGCCCTAAGCACGGTCGCGCCTACACTGGTCGCAGTCGCGCCCACAGAAAATTTGTGGCTTCTGGGCCATTGTTGCATTCACACCAACCCCTGGTCCAGTCGTGTCCCTCAACTTGAGCCCCCAATTGAAACCCAACTCCACCCTTTCTAGGACACTAGTGTTGGCTAGGTCACCAAAAACTCAAAAACGGCCCAAAACACAAGTGTTCTTCCCCAAATTTGCATCCCTGCAATTTCTACAAATCTAGACCCTGATTTTGACCAACCCAAATGTTTTTAACAGAGTTCCAGCCATAAAACACACAATACTAAGCCTTGGCAACAAAACCAACTACTCAAACTACCACAAACACCCATAGACACTTATTTAGGAATGAAAAACCATAAAAACTCAAGAACACCATTTGAATATCAAAACAGAGGAATCTCACCTCTGAATTTCAAATTTCCTGGTGTAGATGGTGACCCTAGTAGCCCCTAGACCCAATCCCCAGCTGCTATCTCACAAGAATCCTCTTCAATTTCACCAAATTTGCTCCCAAGTTTGATCTTTAACTAGAACTCCTACAAAGCTTCCAAATGAACACGCCAAGGGAAAAAGAGAAGGCATACACATGAGTGAGCCTAAGTGCCCAGCTGCTGGTCTATTGGTAACCCAAGTGGTCAAATGACTACTATGCCTCTTTCCCTTTTTTACCTTAATGGCTACCTTCAAGGGCACTTTAGTCTTTTGACATAATTCTCGCTCATCTCAAATTATCTCATATAGTCCCAAATAATCTAACAATCCAATAATCATCATTTAATTCCCTTTACTCTATAATTCTCGGTAATTTTCCAAATTACCAAAACACCCCCAAGCTCACCCCGAGCTGAGTATTTTACCCTGTTGTGACTTTTCTGCTAACTAGCTCCCTAGGATCGCCTTGTGCTGGGTAACTCAAATATATCTACATAATAATGTGGTCGCAATCATATATCACACATATTTATAATTATACCCTCAATGGTCAAAATTATGAAAATGCCATTTTAATAAGAAATGGGGCGAATGCATATTTAATATACTTAAACATGCAAGCATAATCATATCATAATTTAATTCACATAATAACATGCTCATAACACATAAGAACTCAATTCATTCAATTATTGTCTCCCGACCCCCAAATCCAGGCACTAAGTCGTATTAGGGAAACTTGGGCGTTATATTTATAGTTATTCTTATTGTCCTGTTCAAGGAAGGTCGCATTTGTTGAAAGAAATACATTTTGGTCCTTGGGACTATCGAAGTAACTGCCTCCTATTTCTGGAGCAGAGCCCACAAAAATGCACACTTCACACCTTAATTCAAGTTTCCCTGATTTAAATCAAAGAACATGAGCAGGACAACCCGAAATGCGAAAATGGTGAAAACTAGGTTTGTTTCCATTACACAGATTCAATGGTCTTTTTCCTATGGTCTTAGATGGGACTACATTCAAAATTTAAGTCACCGTTTGAAGTTCATATCCCCAGAATGAGTGTAACGTCCTCCTAATCTAGGACCGTTACATTGTTTACCTTAAATTGTGTCAGACTTGCTAATCCATTCATTTGGCTTAAAACGTGTAACTATGGTTAATGTCAAGGGTTAGGGTTAAAAATTTTGGTCAAAGGAACTGTTGACTTTTATTTAAAAAGTTTCATACATTAGTGGGATCCCAAAATATTACAACCAAATTCTTAAAAACATGTATGTATATGAAAAATACATCCAGTCGACCTAAGCGACAAAAATAGGGCTACAACCCTAGTTCCTTTGAGATATCCTCGGACGTGGTGGTTGAGCAGCCACATATGTACACGCCACCACCGAAGCTCTCCAACTCATGGTTGGTCAAGCTTTCTCTTCCCCTTACCTGCACCACAAAGCACTCGTGAGCTAAGGCTCAGCAAGAAAACTATACATGTGCATAGACAAAACAATACAAATTCCCATATACTTATCATTCATGTCCAGCAGTAATAACCTACACATATAGTCATTTAGTTACAAACAAATGGTCATTGGACCAATTTAGGGCTGTTGCTCTGAACAGTTAACCATATAGCCTACCCTAAGCCTATGCCCTAGTTGTGTGACCATAGAGTCACCTGGGGCCCTCGCCCTTAGCTCTGAGTAACTAGCCATAAAGCTAGCCCAACACCTTTGGTTTTCCAATGACCATAGAGTCGGCCAACGTAATATTACGTTGCTGATTTAGGCCTAAGCCTTTCGACCAGTGCACAGCACGCTTTTTCCTTCCTTGACTAATAAGTCAAGCCCTGATCCAGGTATTCAAATTTCAAAACAGAAACAGATATGAATAGGCATATCCTAACAAAACGAGCACGCATGTATGTTAATCACATAACACCATCAAGTAACCGTACTCATAATACTAATCATACCTACTTAACGGAGCCTCAGGCCCTAACCAGGGAATCCATGCAAAAACATGAAACACTTAAGCAGGTATATAATATTCAAGTAAGATCAATCAACATGTGAAACAATAGCTTAAACATAAACGTTCTTAGGAGCCCAAGCCCTAATCATAATTATTGATAACATTCGGGTCAAGGCCTGATCACATATAACACGTATTGGGTGCAGTTTTCTTACCTTAGGTCTGATATAGCAGAAAAAAGGACGACCCTCGAGCACGATCCCAGTTCCGAGCCCCTAGCGATAACCATAGCTTTGAATGAAGATCCCTAACCACAAGTTATCCAAATCCCAATCCCAAGCCTTCAATTCTTTGGTTTCTATCCAAAATCCTTCTTAATTCTTCAAAGACTAGCTTAATCAAGCTTTAGAAAGGAAGAGAGACACACAGAGAGAGAGAGAGAGTGAGTCGGCTAGTGGTACACTTCTGAGTGTTTGTTTTTGTTTCCTAAGGCTTAAGTTTCACTTAAGCTAATCCCGAGGCTCGGGGTACCAAAAACGTCCCCAAGGGCAAAATGGTCACACCCTCTAGTATTCCCTCCTAAACTCACTAACTCCAAATATGTCCCCAATTATTTATTCCCATTACTCGATAACCTAATTTAATGCCAAATACCCAAAATACCCATTGACTCACCCCGAGTCAGGTATTGGGTCTCGCTGTGATTTTCTCGCTAAATTGCTCCCTAGGGTCGTCTCGTGCCGAGTAACTCAAATAAACCCACATAATATTGTGGTCTCACACATATATCACAAATATGCACATATATACAAGTATGCCCATAACAGGCCAAATTATGAAAGTTTCCCTTCTAATATGAAACAGGCCTACATGCATATTTAATACCCCTAAACATGCACAACTAGTTATATTATCACATAACTCACATAATCACAATCAGATAAACATATAATTCCATATATTTCCATCCCGGCCCCCTAATCAAGGCCCTAAGCCGTATTAGGTAATTTTGGGACGTTACAATGAGAGAGGAAGTGAAGAGTAGCTTAACATATATCTGACCATGTCTAACAATGTCTTGTTTCTTCTTTTAGAAATATCATTTTGTTGTGCTGTTCCTGGTGCTGTGAGTTGGGATAGAATACCATGCTCCAGAAAGGAATCTTTGAATTCTAAATCTAAATATTCTCCACCTCGATCAGATTGAAGTGTTTTAAGAGTTTGACCTAATTGCTTCTCAGTCTCAACTTTGAATTCTTGAAACTTACCAAAGGTTTCAGATTTCCTAAGCAATAAGTAAGTACGATCATATATTGAGTAATCATCAATAAAAGTGACGAAGTACTCATACCCACCTTGTTCTTGTACATTGATTGGACCACAGACATCGTTGTGTACAAGCTCCAAAGGTTCTTTAGCTCTATTGCCTTTTGTTGAGAAAGGATGTTTGGTCATTTTGCCTACTAGACAAGATTCACAACCCGAAAGAGTTATAGTATCTAGTATGATAGTTATAACCCGGAAGAGTTATAGCTAATAGTATCTAGTAGTAGTTATAGTATGATAGTTACTGTGGATTTTGGTTCAAGCCGGGACTTAGTTGAACACTCGTAGCAACGCTTATAGATTTTATAAGTTTAACCTATAGTTTAAGAATATTAATTATAACATAAGGTTTGATTAATATAGCTGATTATAAAGATGTCATTTATTATACTATAAGGTTTAGATAGAATTAATAAGATCATGACACTTGTCGTGTGCATGTTCATTTAAGGATTTAATTATAGTTTAAATAAAATAAAGTTCAAGAAAACTCTAGAATCTTCCAAGACCGTTAAGAGCATGACATTTGTCACAATCATGTTTATTTGAGTATTTAAGTATTTTAAGTGGATAATTCAAAAATTGAAGTTTCTAGAAGCTCTAGCCTCTTCTAGAACTTGCTGGAATCTTGTATTACTCAGTCAAACCTGATTAAAAAACTCAAATTATGCTGAAAAAGAGCAATTACGCGTTTAATATATTCACGTATGCTGATATATCGGAGCATAGGATCTGATATATTCACGTATGCTGATATATCCTAGCCTCTGAACGTTTTGACCGAGTCTTCAGCACTTACTGAACGAATATTCAAATATTTTTCAATTAATACTCATTATTTTATTCTAGCTAAAAGAAGATAGTTCACTCCTTGAACTCTATAAATAGGACCTAGTACCCAGCCATTTTTCTCATTCTTCAAACTGTGTTCAGAGCCTTCAAGCTGCTAGGGTTGCTATAGAGTGATAAACACTTGGGTTGGGATAAAAGCTTTATCATCTTAAGCTTTATAAATGCTTGGGAAGTGAGATAAATAGTGTGTTTTCAATATCAAGGTGTAGTTCGGTGCTAGTATATTCAAAGGTATTCCTAATCTTAAGTTCATTTTTGTATGGTTCCTTAGTTTCCTTTAGTTTTCTTTACTTAAATCCTAACTCATTGTTTCCATTCTTAGTTAGGTATTTAAGTTCTTTGAACTTAAGGTTTCTTTTCTGTAAGTTTCTTCTTGGTTGTTTAGTTCATTTCCTTATCATCTCTTTCTTTAGAAATAATCACATTCTTATTGTTGGTTTTAGGAGTGTTCCAAATCCCGTCCTTGTTCTCATAAAACCCAGTATTGGTAAGGAAAATAGGATAAATCTTGTATGGTTTTATGTTTTGATATGTTTATGTTATATGTATGATATGTTTTTAGTTGTTTTAGTATATGAATTGTTTAGATAGCAATCACATAATTTGTTTAGATAACAAATATATAACTTGTTTAGATAACAAGTCCCAATAATTATTCCTTGGGCATATGATTGTTTAGATAATGAGCCCCATAAATTTATATGACTTGTTTAGATAACTAAGCCCCGTAAATTTATGGGCATATGATTGCTTAGCTGGCAAGCCCCAAGAAATATGATGGCCATTATAATGCATGTTTTTGTAGTCTTATGTTATATGTGCTAGTAGATTTTCCTTGCTGGGCATTAGGCTCATTCATTTATTTTTATGTATGCAGGAAAATAGTTATGGTGGCAGAAGGATTCTTGGTAGCTTGCTTTGTGTATTAAGGATGAAGGAGGGATTCGATGGACTGCGTGACCGATTCGAGGACGTTATTTTAGTCTCTCTAAATTATGTTTTTATATATTTTCCTCATTTAGTTTTGTAAACAATTTCCTTTAGTTTAAAGTTATGTTTTATTTTAAAAGAATGGGATCCCATACCCCGCATTTATGTATTTCAATATTTACTTTGGAGTTTTCAATAAAGTTGTGAATATTTCTTATGTATGTTTTCTTCAAAAATAGTAGCTAAGTCTAGTAGTTTCAATGGTCCAAGGTCTTAGAATTAGTTGGGTCATTACAATATGTCTATAAACCTTCCTTAGGGGGACGGAAACAAAGCCGCCTCGATGCCCTATTCATATCTCACGGTGTTGTACTAATAATGGAGACCATAGGTCACATTAAGATGTTCACCTTCTCCTACTTACTATTTTAGAAAAAATGTGAATCAATTAATTCAAAATTAATTACTAGTTTATTAATAACCTATGAATGAAATTAATTACAAAATACATAAAATTATAAAAGAGCATGTTTCTACAATTAGTGTGATCTAAATAATTACCCATTACATTCATCTAACTTTAGTAAAAAAAAAATTAAATAAAGTGGTTATCTTAAAGGCCTATAAAAACTATTGCCTTTATTATGGTGTGATTTACCAAGCTTTAACTCATTTAATACTTAGTAGTTTACATGCAATTGATTTCTCCAAAACAATTCACATAAACAATTAGGACAATCCTAAATAATCATGTTTCTAAAAGATGCATGATTAATGAAAATTGTGTGGGGTTTCATGAATGGCATGTAATTGACTAATGCATGATCATGTTATCAATCAAACATTAATAAACATTTATTTAAATAATTACAATAAATAAACAATAATGATTAACTGAGTACTATTGAGCATTTCTAAATTTACATCCTTTGAAAAAATAGAAATAAAATTTCAAAAATAGCCTATGACTTGTTTTCAAGACTCCAAGAATGTTTCTCCTCTCTTTTAGGCTTTCTTGCAAATCTTTAGGAATTTGTTAGGCCCACCTAATTAATTAGAAACTAACTTTCCAATTAATTCATTTAATTAAAACTAACTTTTAATTAAATAATTATTTTTGTCATCTTTTTAATTTGGTTAAATTTAAATAATTAAATAATCAAATTCAAATAATTATTTAAACTTAAGACAAAATCTTAATCAACTAAAATATATTTTATTTTTCTAATAAAAATAAAATAAAATAATTAAACTTTTAAAATAAAATAATTTAAAAATTAATTAAATGAAAAATTAATAACACAAAAATAGGATCTAGATTTTGGCACCAAGATTGATGCCCTAGACCACTAGGGACGGCGACACATGGAGCCTCAACGACTCGGGATGGTGGATGACGCATGCAGCAAGGGTGCACACAACAGGGGCTCGGGCAGGCAAGGGGCAGCGGGACTGGTGCGTGGTGCAAGTACGCAAGACAGGGGCTCGGGCAGATAGGGGCGCATGCAACTGGTGGCTGCCTAGGCTCGCGGGACTGTGCGCGAGTGCACAGGCGTAGGGATGTCGGCTGGTGTGCGGGCGATGCGCACGGCTGGTTGGGGAGGGCTCGGGCCGCTGGCTTGGCTGGTGGCTCAGGTCCTCATTTTCTCTTGTGTGAAAATTTTCTTAAAATTACATAATTAAAAAAAAAATTACAAAAAAACAACGTATGCCCTTTATGGCTTACACAAGATCAAGAAACTCAAATTCCTAACCCTATAGCACCGTATAATTAACGATCCATCATTCAACCATACATTCAAAAAAACATATGTATCAATTCAATATACATATCAACATACATATAACAAATGCCAGGATCCCACACAGAATTTAATATATATATGTAGACTACTCTGGCACCAATTGTTGGTATTAAAAGAGCAAATCAGAGATATGCAATGGGGAATGTGCCCTTTTTACAATAATTAGTAATACTAGCCAAGATCATACACACACACACACACACACACATATATATATATTAAATCACATTCAATCGGATTAGAGATTACCTCATGTAGCCTATCAATAGAGTATAAGTCCAATTTTGTCGCTTAGGTTGACTATTTTTGTAACCTTGCTTGTAATTATGTTTTGTTTAAAAATCTCTTTGGGATTCCTTGTAAACGTTTATAGTTTTAAATGAAAAGTTTATACCATTTGACCAAAAAAATTAGTACCTAAACATTTACTTAATTTTAATTACACTTTTGAGTCCAAATGGCGTGCTTAACGGGTCAAGCACTATTTTAAACACACGGTATAACGATCTTGGATTAGTAGGGCATTACACTTATATTATTGTACGCCCTGATTTTCCCTCGGGCTGATTAACGAGCTGAGATACGGCCTAATCATGACTACCACGTGGACATCCCCAAGACCGGAGCTGCCATCGTAAGGTCCTACCTCCTTAGCTCGAGGCAACCTAAGGGTTCGCCAAGATTGCTTAAGGACTGGGTCTGGACTCTGAAGGCCGCAGGTCGAGGGAAGCATGCAGCTCGTGGTGCGAGCTGGAGTTGGAGGTTGTGACCTTTTATGAAGTCAATCACACAAGATAAACGTGCATATATCAGACATCACGTGTCTGATATACCCCTGACTTCTCGGACACGCAGCAGGAACGTGCGTATTCAGACACCCACGATTGGGTTGGGCCGTGCGGCCCATTATCCCCTTACCTATTGATTTGACCACACTAATGTGTCAGGTTTAGGAATTAATCATGAATGTCACAGAGTTGACATGATAGGTAAGAAGGTCACGAGATGACCTTCTTACCAACTCCCAGGTGCCCTCTCCTATAAATATGAAGACCTTGGGAATTAATAGAGGTTGGATTCTAGATTGTAAGAAATACCATGTAATCAAATATCCAGTATATAGCAATAATACTGACTAGTGGAGTAGAAGGATTTTAACCTTTGAACCACTTAGAAAACGTATTTTGAGTCACCATTTCATTTCTAAGATCATTTATCTATTTCGGTTCAACCTAAGCACTAATTCCTTTCTCTCCTTTTCTTAATTACTTGTTGGCGAAGAACCGCGTCAACAGTTTGGTGCTTTCATTGAGAGCAAGTTCGATTAGTGCTGTTGCAATCCAACTATGGTGACTACCCGATCCAGACACGGTAACGAGACGGAACAACATGATGGGCAGGAGGCTCGTCATACTGCCATCCCTGGTGAACAAATTCCTGAAGTCCAACAGCGGCCCGGCAAGCAGCCGGCGGTCCAAGATGATACTGGAAGTTCGGCGCCCCGGCCACCTAATCCGAACCCATGTTATTACACTGCGGTGGAGATGGAGAATGCTCAACTGAGGAGCCAGCTAGCAATAGCTAACCAGCAGATCAAGGATGTGCTGGCCCGGCTACCCCCTCCACAACCGACGTTAACATCGGAGAGAGGCAAGGCGAGGCTCCCAAGTCTCGCCGGGGTAGTCGGTCTAGGCATAGCCACTCGAACAGACTTCCGACAGCTAACTCCACTCCCTCGTCGCACCGTCGAGAGGCAAACTTCGAAGGAATGCCTAGGGCCGAACAACAACAGTACAGCCGTTCGGTCAGAAAATCGACTCCTAGCTCCCAACCAGCCTCGAGCGCGCCCAGGAAAGCTCAGGGAAATTCCAGAAGGAGGTCCGGGGAGGGCTCGCAGCGTCAGCCCGTCCCCAATAGCCATCCTGCGCCTCATCCAGATCGCCAGGCGCGGGACCCGCAGGTTGGCAGGGCCGAAAGGCCCCCACCTAATTTGATCCGTCCTGACGGAACTAGGATCGCCTCTCCGGTCAGGCATCCTCTGTCTCCAATTAGATATCCATCTCCTCCTCGGCCCGTCCGAGATATTCCAGCCTATGGAAGTAGCAGGAGGAACCCGCCATCAGCCGGACCTCCCCGACATAGCAGGGCGCCGAGGGAAAGCCCAGATCCTCACCACCAAAGGTGGACTCCATGTCTCTCTAACAGGAGCTACTGGACCGGCAGTCGCTGGAGTGACCTTTCTGGCGGAGACCTGCATCAACGTTTGAGCTCGGCACAAAGTCCACAAGCCACCCAGGGAGGCAACCTGCGAGATCGCCTTAACTCTCATAGAGGGGAGCCAGCAAGAGGAGACAGCCATGCTCGCTCGGGAGGAGCCTTGTCCGAAGTACGTAACGGCGGGAATGCCCCAAGTAACCTATCTCAAGATAGGAGGGGCAATAACCCACCAAATATGTACAATGGATCCGGAGCTGTTGAACAGCCCCGGAATAACCAAGGACATCAGGACCAAACCCTCGAGTGCCTGGCCCAGATGGAGGAGCTGATGAGGAAGCTCCTATCAGAAAAATAAAAAGATGAATATGATTCAGGGGATGAGATGGAGCTCTTCGCCCCCAGCATAGCAGTAATGGCTTACCCACCTGGTTTTCGTATGCCGCACTTGTCCAAGTTCAATGGGGATGGAGACCCGTCGGATCACCTGGGGATGTTTAACACCCTGATGATGGCCCACAACATTGGCCCCGAGCTGAGATGCTTGATATTCCCTTCCACACTGACTGGACTGGCCAGGCAGTGGTTCAAGCAAGGCAGAAGACAGTCAATCAGCTCTTGGAAAACTTTCTCAGCTGACTTCAAAAGGGCATTCCGAGCCACCCAGGCTGCCCGTGTTCAGGCCGACTCTCTGGCTAACGTGAGCCAGCAGCCCGGCGAAACTCTTAAGGCCTACCTGAGCAGATTTGCGAACGTCGCTGCTCGGGCCAGAGACGCGGATGATAGCTCCAAGCTCATGGCCATGAGAACTGGAATCCTCGTTGAAGGGGATCTCTGGAAAGATATACACAGAAAGGGAGTCAACAGGGCCCAGGAATGGATCAACTTAGAGGAAGCCGAAGCCTCAGGTGCAGGAACCAGCCAGGTCCCTGATCAGCCCGCTGGAGTGGGGACGGAGGTCGTGGCAGCGACCCAAAACGTCACACAGAACAACCAGCTCAATGGAGGCAAAAGAAAGGGGAATGGTGAAGGCAGCCAGCACGGCCGAAAGAAGAATAAGTCCGTAGGCAAATTCAAGCCCGTCTACGTGACTTATACAGAGCTCACCCAGTCTAGGGAGAACATCTTCCTAGCTAACTATACTCGCCTCCCCTGGAAGAGGCCGGAGCCATTGAAGCACCAGAAGGGGAAGAGAGATACCTCCAAGTTTTGCCGTTTTCACAACGATGTTGGCCACAATACTGATGATTGTAGACACTTGAAAGATGAGATCGAGACTCTCATCCGAGCCGGCCCCTTGGCTCAGTATGCATGGAACAGGGTTCCAGCAAATCGACCTGCTCCGGAAGTCTCGGCCAGTCAGCCCGAGTCTCTGGTAGATCAGGACGTCCCTCCTCCCGTGATAGGAGGGGAGATATCCACCATCTCTGGAGGTCCGCATATGGCTGGCATGATCAGGGGTGCCCAGAAGAGGTACGTGAACGAACTTAAGGCGCACAATGGAGAAGAGTTCGTCCTGGAGAAGTGCATGCCAAAGCAACAGCAATTGGAGAAGCAACCGATCATTTTTATAGAAGATGATGCGGGCCATGTCCAGTTCCCGCACAATGACCCTCTGGTCGTAGCAGTTTAGCTGGCTAATCGGAGGGTTAGGAGGGTGCTGATCGACAATGGGAGCTCGGTGAACCTCCTATTCTGGTCCACTTTAGAAAAAATGGGTTTGACTGTCGCCGAGCTGAAGGCGACCTCCATGATGCTGTATGGTTTTTTGGGAGAAGGATCGGCAGCCATAGGGACGATCGAGCTGGTGATCACCCTGGGAGAAGGACCTCGAACAGTCTCAAAACTCCTCGAGTTCTTGGTCATCGACTGCTCCGCTGCATACAACGCAATTTTGGGACGACCTACGCTCATAGCTTTTGAGGCCGTCACTTCCATCCACCACCTCGCGATGAAATTCCCTACTTCCACAGGAATATGCACTGTCTGTGGCGATCATCTCACTGCCAGGGAATGCTACAGCATTTCCATGAAGGGAAAATCGAAACCCGGGCAGCTGGCAATGGCCATCCAAAGTGGTGAAGAGGAATCTCGGGACCCCTTGGTTGGTCTTGAGATTTAAAAACCTCAAAGCGCTGAAGGGGAAAATGTCGTCTTAAGTGAGGATATTGACCCCCGAATAGGCGAGGACAGATCCGAGCTCCAAGCTATTGAGGAGCTAGAGGAAGTAAACATTGATCCGCAGAACCCATCACGGATGGTCAAGCTCGGAAAAAACCTCTGCAGCGAGAGGAAGGCGGAGCTGATCAGATTTCTGCGGGATAACCTGGATGTGTTTGCGTGGTCACACGAGGACATGGTGGGAATCAGCCCGAGTGTCATCATGCACACACTTCATCTGGATAAAAGCGTTCCTGCGAAGTCCCAGAAGCAGAGATGCCTAGGAACAACCCAGGCTGAAGCCTTGGAGGAAGAGGTAGCCCGGCTCAAAAAATGCGGCTTTATCCGTGAAGCCAAGTTTCCAATCTGGGTCGCCAACTCCGTGCTGGTCCCGAAGCCCAACGGGAAATGGCGGACCTGCATCGACTTATCCGACCTAAACAAAGCATGCCCCAAGGATTGTTTTCCATTGCCAAAGATTGACCAGTTGGTGGATGCCACGGCGGGGCACGAGCTCATGTCCTTTATGGACGCGTACTCAGGCTACAATCAGATCGCCATGAATCCGGCGGACCAGGAGCACACCAGTTTCATGACCCCGACTAACGTTTATTGTTACAAGGTCATGCCCTTCAGGTTGAAGAACGCCGGAGCTACGTATCAAAGGTTGGTGAATAGAATGTTCGCAGACCAGATCGGAAAAAACATGGAAGTGTACGTTGATGACATGCTAGTCAAGTCAAAGACTGCCGATAACCATGTTTCCGACCTGGTGGAATGCTTCAAGATACTACGGGAGTATGGCATGAGGCTAAATCCGCAGAAGTGCACTTTCGGAGTCGCATCGGGAAAATGCCTAGGTTTCATTGTTAATACCCGAGGAATCGAGGCGAACCCTGACAAAATCAGATCGTTGCTCGAGCTTCCCTCACCCAGGTCGCACAAAGATGTCCAAGGCCTGACAGGAAGAGTGGAAGCCCTCAATCGGTTTATTTCCAAGTCCACCGATAAGTTTTTGCCGTTCTACAACCTGCTCCGAGGAAATAAGAAGTTCGAGTGGACAGAAGAGTGCAAAAGCGCTTTCCTCGACCTGAAGGCACTTCTGGCCGAGCCACTCGTACTGTCCAAACCAAAAGCAGGAGAGTCTCTTTTTCTCTACCTGGCTGCCACGGAGGATGCAGCCAGTGCCGTATTGGTCCAGGAAGAAGACCGGATTCAGAAGCCTGTCTACTACCTCAGTAAGAGACTTCTTGAAGCTGAATCCCAGTACCCGTTGATGGAGAAATTGGCGTTCTTCTAGTCCCACTCCATACACGTCATGACCGATCAGCCTTTAAGGCAAGTTTTGCAAAAACCTGAAGCATCGGGACGCTTGTTAAAGTGGGCAATCGAACTCAGCCAGTTTGAGATTCTGTACACTTCGTGAACTGCTATAAAGAGTCAGGCCCTGGCCGATTTTGTAGCCGAGTGCACAGGATTCCGGGAGGATCCTGCAGAAGACTCACCCCAGGTCACCTCGGCCCAGGCATCGTGGAGGATATTTGTGGATGGTTCATCCAAAGAGAACGGATCCAGAGCTGGAATCATTCTGATATCCCCTGAGGGACATAGATTCCACTCGGCGCTGAGGTTCGGGTTCAAGGCCTCCAACAACGAGGCCAAATACGAAGCTTTGCTGGCCAGGCTAAGGATAGCTTAGGAGCTGAAGGCGAGCTCCGTCCAGTGCTTCAGTGACCCCAGCTCATGGTAAACCAGGTTCTGGGCGAATATCTAGCACGGGGACCTAAGATGGCTGCCTATCTAGCAAGGGTAAAGGTTGAGCTGTCCGCGTTCGGGCGGGGCTTGATCGAGCAGATACCTCGGGAGCAGAACGCTAACACAGACGCTCTCGCCAAGCTCGCCACCTCTGGGGAGACAGAAACCTTGGGGTTAGTGCCGGTAAAATTCTTGGAGAAACCAAGTATAGAGGAAGCCAGGACGGAGGTCGAGATGATCGACGCCAGGCCGACCTGGATGACTCCCCTCCTTGAGTATCTCGTCGAGGGAAAGCTACCTAAAGGGCGTAATGACGTGCGGCGAGTTCTGTATCAAGCTCCTAGGTACACTATAGTAGATGGGGTGTTATACCGACGTGGGCACTCCCTACCTCTCCTGGGATGTGTTCTTCCAGGTGACGCAAAGACCATCCTGCAAGAGGTGCATGAGGGTTTTTGCGGAGATCACACTGGGGGGCAAAGCTTTGCCTTAAAGGTCCTGAGGCAAGGTTATTACTGGCCAACTCTGTCCAAAGACTCGATCTCATACGTGAAGAAGTGTGACAAGTGCCAGTGATTCGCCATAGTTGCCCAAGCTCCCCCAGTCGAGCTGAAGATGATCTCTTCCCCATGGCCATTTGCAGTTTGGGGCATCAACTTGGTTGGCGCTCTCCCTACTGGAAAAGGCAGGGTCCATTACGCCATGGTAGCCATCGACTACTTAACAAAGTGGGTTGAGGCAGAACCTTTGGCAACGATTACTTCCAAAAAAGTCCTTGACTTCATGGTTAAGAACATTATCTGCCGATTCGGGCTGCCCAAGAAGATTGTTTCCAACAATGGGACTCAGTTCGACAGCGACTTGTTCACCGAGTTTTGTGAGAGGTACGAAATTGTGAAAAGTTTCTCCTCCGTGGCCTATCCTCAGGCGAATGGCCAGGTCGAGGCTGTCAACAAGACTCTCAAGGCAAGCCTCAAGAAGAGACTAGATGAAGCAAAGGGGGTCTGGCCAGAATACCTCCCCCAGGTTCTCTAGGCATACCGAACCTTGCATCGGACTCCTATGGGTCATACTCCTTTCTCCCTTACCTTTGGAAGTGAAGCAGTCCTCCCCGTGGAAATTAAGGTGCTTTCGCATAGGGTCCAGTCTTATGACCAGGATCGCAACCACGAGCTTCTTTGCACCTCTTTAGACTTGATTGATGAAAGGCGAGAAGATTCGCAGCTCCAGCTTGCCCATTATCAACATAAGATCACCCGCTATTTCAACTCAAAAGTCAAAAATCGCGCCTTTAACGTTGGCGACCTGGTCCTCAGGAGAGTTTTCTTGGCCAGTAAAGACCCCAAAGATGGAGTCTTGGGACCGAACTGGGTAGGACCATATCAAGTCCTCGAGGTCATTAAGGAGGGAACTTATAAGTTAGCTCGTCTTGATGGAGAGGTAGTCCCACGGACTTGGAATGCCATCCATTTGAAGAGATATTATCAGTGATTCACTTGTAAGGCCTAAAAGGGCATTTTTTATGTATTAAGCAATGAGAATCAACTTTTTGTTTATATTTGTACATGTTTTAAAGTGTAATCTAAAGTAACCACGAAAGACCCTTTCCCAATTACTTGGGGGGCATATGGTACCTGGATATAACCAGGTTGCCTTAATGACTTAGAAGATGATTCATATCGATTGATCGTTGTTTTTCTTAAAAAACGCGAGATATTGGTAAGGATTAACGCGAACTAAGTCCTATCCTGGATTTAACCAGATCATAAAACTTAGAAGTTGATTCATATCGATTGATCGTTGTTCTTCCTAAAGAGCTCGAGATATTGAAAAAAATTGACACGAACTAAGTTTTCAAATTAAGTTCCTGGATATAACCAGGTCACAAAACTTAGAAGTTGATTTAAATCTATTGATCGTGGTTCTTCCTAAAGAGCTCGAGATATTGATAAAGATTAACGCGAACTAAGTTTTTCAAAATAGTAACTAAAGTGCATAGAGGCAAAGGGCAGTAAATCAATTAAAAATAAAATTGATAGTTAAATTGTCTCGAGGTGTAAGCACCTCATGCAGAAGTTACACAGAAAAATTTTAAAATATTCAAGAAAAGGGCACAAAGAGGAAGTCCCTAAGCTCCGCCAGTTGGCCCCTTGGAGGTCGCCGTCTCGCCCTGCTCAGCTGCGCCGGAGCCTTCCCCAGCCTTGGAGGGCGCTTCTTTATCGAGGCGAGCTTTGAACTTCTCTAGCAAGGGCTCCCAGACGGCCGCTGCCAGGAAGGAGAAGTTGGCATCCTGGTTATAGGCCCAGCAATGGTAGAACATGTCTTCCATGGCGGTGTCTGAAATTGCCCACTCGGCCGCCAGGGCGGCCTTGGCCTCAGCCTTCGCAATATCTAGGTCTGCCCGCAAAGTAGCGAGAGCGGTCTTGAGCTCTTAAAGCTTGGGGCGAGTCTCTTTCAAATTGGCCTGCGCGTTCGCCAGAGCGTCTGTAGCCGCCTGTAAGGAGGTCTGGTGGCTGGCCACCACCGCCTGGTGCTCATTCCTCATCTCCTCAAGCTGAGCCTTGGTCCTGGCGATGCTCTGGTGAAGGGCAACGGCACTCTGCGAAAACGGAGAGGCACATGCCTTAGAAAAAAAAAAGAAGAGAAGGGAGGAAGGAAAAACAGGGCGAGGTGTAATAATCAATAACCATAAAAGGTTAAGGCTAGCTTACCATTAGGGCCATGCCCAATGAAGACTCCAGCACACCCACCGGGCTCCTGGTTTCGATGACCCTGAGCTCATTCCCATTGAACTTGTATATGTGGCTGACGGCGTAGTTCGCTGACTCATACACCGTTCCCCGGAAGGCCTCTGGAATCTTCTCCAGGTCCTGGGGATCAACTGGGATGCATACCTCGGAGGTTGAAATGGCCGAAGTCCCGAGCTCCGCCCCTGTGTCCTGGACAAGGGCCGAAGCTCGCGGAGGGGGTGGGGGCATGTTGCTCCCCCCAGCAGCCGGAGGAACAGTTCCCACGACCTAGCCGGCTGGGGGCTGCTCCTTCTCCTTTGCAGGAGACTTGGTCGGGGTCCCGGCGGTTTTCTTAAAGGTCCGGGGCTTCTTCATTTTGGGGTTAGAGGCCCCGGCTGAGGGATTCCCCCCGGCGAACGCAGCTTGCAGACTCCCATCGGGTTGAGATATCTCTTCTGTCAAAACAAAGATATGGTTAGTACACAAGTTAACAGCCATTCAAAAACAAAAGCAAGGAGAAATTCAAGTATATATATACTAAAAGGGATCCTACCCCCCGAGCTAGAAGAAGAACCTATGGTTACGACCATTGGCCCCGGAGCTCCTGCGAGAGAATCTAAGTCGATTATTTCCTGAGCTG